>NW_006408597.1:2794939-2798148 GCF_000296735.1 Chrysochloris asiatica
GTTCCTACTCGATGGCACCTGACAACAACAACATCAGGCTGTACTCATTTCTACAAAAGACCTCAGTCTTAGTTGTTGTTTTGTTCAAGGAACAAAATTATTTGTGTCCTAAGGAGCTGTGGTAGTGTAGTGGTTATGAATCGGGCTGTGAGCCACAAGGTCAGTAGTTCAAAACTACCAGCTGTTCCGCGGGAGAAAGATGAGGCTTTCTGCTCCCGTAAAGATTTATAGCCTCAGAAACCCTGTTGCTATGAGTCAGAACCAACTCCATGGCACATAACCAATGTATCCCAGATAACATCATCTGACTATATGGTGTCAGCAGCTCAGCGTGTTCAGATGTTAGTAGCAACCATGCTTCTTCCAGAGAATCATCAATAAATACATTATTAAAGACTTTACACTTGACATAAATAGATGGCAACTGTAAAAACACATAGAAATGTTACCCGATATCCTCTCACCACTCTTGGAAGAGCGGGGGCTCTAGAATAGTACTGAGAACCAGTCTGTTATCCCCATCTCCAAGTACGAATCTCAAAGGAACCTTGAATCCAACATGTCCCAGACTGAACTGATTTTGACCTAAAACCTTATCTAATGTCCCCTCTCCATACAGCTGCCTGAGCCAGAAATCTACAAGTCATTCTTTTTGAAACTTTTTTATTGTGAATTGAGTGAAGGTTTACAAAGCAGATCATCAGTTTTGCATTCAGTAAATCATATACTTTGTTTCAGCTCTTCATAGTTTTAGTATTTATAAAATCTTCATGAATTTTCTTTTTCTTGATTTGATGTGAGGGTGCAGTAAGTTTCTTTAAGATTACCCTGTACTTTACTAAATCTTTTCCCCCTTATAGAACAGTATCTTGAAATCTACCTGACCTCCTCACCACTTGGAACTCTGTAATTATGCTTTTCCCTTCCTTCACTTTACAGTTGTCCTGATCATACTCTGTACACCTCCACAGCGGGGCAGAATTCTGAGTAGTGTTGTCATGTATGGCAATCTCTGGTTGTTGTCTGCTCTTGTTGGTTCTCAGTTCAAAGAACTCTCTGTAGTATATTTTGAAACATAGGCTTGGCTTTTGTAAAGTTCCTTAATTTTTGTTTATCCTGAAATGTTTTCATTTCACCATCGTATTTAATGGACAGCTTCGCTGGGTATAGGATACTTGGTTATCAGTTTTTTTCTTTCAGAGTTTTGTATATATTTCCCTATTTCCTTCTTGCCTGCATGGTTTCTGCTGATAAATCAGAACTCAGTCTTACAGGTTTTCCTTTGTAGGTAACATTTCCTTTTTCCCCAAGCTGCTTTCAGCTTTGTCTTTGATTTTAGAGGTTTGTGTATGGCTTGGTGATTTTCTTTAAGGGTCTACCCTGCCTGGGATTCGTTCAGCTTCTTGAATGCTTTTCTTACTGTTTTTCATGATGTTAGGGAAATTTTCTTCCAGCAGCTCTTTGTCTATCTCTTCTGTGGTTTTCTTTCTGGAATCTTTCTTCCTGTTCTGGAATCACTCGTAGGTTATTCCTCTTCATGCTGTCCCACATGAATATTAGGCTTTCTTCAGATTTTTTTTCATTCTTTTTTCTGTTTGCTCTTCTGTCTTAGCAATGTTGTTGTTAAGTGCTGTAGAGTCAGTTCCAACTCATAGCAACACTGGATAGGGTTCCTGAGGAGCAGCTGGTGAGCTTGAATCACTGACCTTGCAGTTCAAACCTACTTTGCAGTCCAGTGCATTAACCCACAAAGTCACAATATTGAGAGATTTATCTTCAAGCTTGCTTATTCTGGCCATTGATATGAATTCTACTCCTTTGCCCATTCAGTGTATCATCTATTTCTGATATTTTAGTATTAATCATCTAAATCTCTGTTTGCAGATTTTGTAGTCTACAGTGCTGTATCTATTTTGTTTGATTGTACCTGTAGTAGTTTTCTGAATTCTTTCTTGTTTTCCTCGACCTTTCTGTGGAACATTTGGTTGTAACTCAATACCATTTTCCTGAATTCTCTTTCAGGTAGTTCCAGTGCCTCTTCTTCCTCAAAAGCATTTTCTAGCTCTTCCTTTTGGTCATTTATTTGAGCTACTCTGACTTGTTTCTGTGTGTGAGCAGAAATTTTCTGCTGCTTTCTATGCAGTGTGGGTTTTATTTGTATTAAGTTGATGAATATATGCTGGTGTATTCTTAGGCACTCACTGATTGCCTCCTGGTGGGTGTGACCAGGAGATGAGCTTCTCTGGTCACTGTTCATACAGTTCAGCTCGGAGTGGATTTGGGAGATGTTGGTTGTAGTGACTGCTCTGATGTATAGCAACTGATATTTACTTTTGCCCAGTTGGTGGGGTCTTAGAGGGTGCAGTTGTGACTTGGCTGTATGGCTACATTTACTGTGTCCTGTTAGGTGAGGCAAAAAGAGACAATGCTCCCACAAGATAGAAGGAGGACTGAAAATTAAAAATAATAAAAACCTATGGGAAAAAAAAATAAAGATTAAACTGAAAAAAAGATAAATAATAATAATAAAATAGAAAACAACCTGGCAACAACAGCAAGAAAATAAGTGTATTCTTTAGCACCACCTAATGGACTCTTGCCTTCAGCACTGCCTGAGAAATTTCAAGATGGGCCTGCTGTGCCTTTCTGACCTATCACCAGCTTTTTTCTTTCTCCTTCCCCCACATTTTTTTTTAACTTCTCAAGTCTATTCAGCTGCATTTCCTAGTGAGAGCCTCGCGCCCCCCAGGACTGGCCAGGACCATTTTGGAAGAGACTACTGACTCTTCTTTTGTCTTCTCCACCTTCGATTATGCATGCAGCTACGGGATCTGTGCAGGGTCTTCCCTGGGAGTGTTTGCTTGTGAAAGTCTCACCTGTGGTCACCAAAGAGGAAATGAGTGGAAAGAGAAAATAATAATAATAATAATCGCAATTTAAGCTTGCCCCCTCAGTACACTGGATTGATAGGGACTGGCAACCTTGACGCTAACTACCAAAAATGGGGGCTATAAAGGCACAAAGTGGCTGGCTTACAAGCTTTCTTGAGTATGCTTAGTTTCAGAATGAGGTGGGTAATACAGAATCCCCACTGAAGAGTTTTCCTCTTGTCCAGATGGATCTGGTGAAACCGGGTGGGGGAGGATGGGGATAGGAGTTTTCTGATTCAGTAGTAATTATTATCATGATTAATTGTGATTGTCACAACT
>NW_006408597.1:2798662-2803436 GCF_000296735.1 Chrysochloris asiatica
CAGGCAGGCTTCTGCCACGGGAATGCTCTCTTGTCTCAATCTGCTCACTCCCCTACATAATGGCTGTGGCAGAGCATATTGACCACCCCAAATCAGAAGTCACCTCCTTTATTGCTTCTGTTAAAATTCTGTCGCTAAGTACTCAATCCACTTATTTATCCCTTTATATGAAGGTCAGAGTTCTGGATCTGTTTCATCTGATTTTCCATGTCTTTGCTGAGGAGGGTCTGCACAGCCTTTATCCCTTGTCTGACATTCTGCCATTGAGCCCTACCTCCTGCTTCATCTCAATGATTGCAATCCGCCACCCCACCCCACCACCCCCCATGTAACAACAGTTACCTCCCTATGGTTTCTAGTTCCAATCCACCCGTCTTCCCAACCATTCTGAACTCTGTCCTTTGGTGTAAATGTTGCCCTTTTAATCTTGAATGATTGACCATTTCATGGTGAGCATACCTTACTAAGGAGTCCTGGTGTGGCACTGGGGGTTAATGCACTGGACTGCAAAATCTGCTTGAACTGCAAGGTTGGCAGTTCATGCTCACCAGCTGCTCCTTGGAAACCCTTTACACAGTTGCTGTGGGTGGAAACCAACTCGACAGCACTTAACAACAACACCTTATGAATATTGTTGTCTCCCCTATAAACCTATTTACTGCTTGGCTGAAAATTGGGCCGCAAGGGTGAGTTGCATTTCAGACCTGAAGGGTGGCAGAGGGCCATAGTCTTGGGTTCCTCCAGTCTCTTTCTGACCAATAAGCCTGGTCTTATTTCTAATTTTGAATTTTGTTCCACATTTTCTCCCACTCTGCCTGGGACCTTCTAATGTGCTCCCTTTCAGAGCAGTTAGTAGTGGTAGCCAGGTACCATCTAGTTCTTCTCGTCTTGTGGAGACTGATGGTCACGTGTTCTACTAGACTAGTTGATTTCAGGCGTCTTCAGTTCTCATCATTCTTCTTCTGCACATGGGGAAACCAATAAACTGCACCCTAGATAACTGCTCATGAGTTTTTAAGATTCCAGACACTACTCATCAAAGTAGAATGTAGAACATGGTCTTTGTGGTCTGTGTTATGCCTCTTGACCATGGTGTTCCCTGAGACTATGGTCCTGAACTTCCAAGCCCAGCAACTTGTCTCAATATGTTTGGTAGTGTCTTAAGAAGTTTTTATCATTTTGTCCCCTGTATACTCCACCACATTCATAGATGTGTTTGCAACAAAGGCAAATACCCATGTACAAATAGCCTCTGTCAAGCTCTTAGATATTTGTGGGTGTGCTCTCACTCCCTCCCATACCCATTCAGCCTGTATATCGTCCATGTATCTACCTGTAGAACACTGTTGTTGCAGGGCTGTATACATTTTCCTCTAGCCTCTTTAATCCTTGCATACCTCCCTGTGTCTTCACCTGTCTTCATCATTCTTCTGCCAACCTCCCTCTTCTTGTATATTGCCTTCCCGGTTACCCGAGTTACCATGTGTCTACCCTCTAGCCAGTGAATTACTCTCCCTTCCCTCCAGCCTTGATAACCATCAAAAAAATGTTTCTTTTAGCATAAAAACCTCTTCTATAGTTTTTTCAACAGTGGTCTCATACAGTATTTATCCTTTTGTGATTAACTAATTTCACTCAGCAGAATGTCCTCCAAGTTCATCCATGTTGTGAGGTGTTTCACAGACTCATCATTCTTCTTCAATGTTGCACAGTACTCCATTGCATGTACCAACATTTGTTTATTCATTCTTTCATCGATGGGCACTTAGGCTGTCTCCATCTCTTTGCTATTGTGAATAGTGCTGTGATGAACATTGGTGTGCATATATCTATTCATGTCCTGGCTCTTAGTTCTTGGGGCTATATCCTAAGTAGAGGGATTACTGGGTCATATGATATTGCCATTTCTGACTTTTTGAGGAAGCACCATACCATTTTCCAGAGCGATTGAACCATTTTACATTCCCAACGGCAATGTAGGAAGTTCCCAGTCTCTCTACACCTTGGCCAGCATTTGTTGTTTTCTGTGTTTGTTTTTCTTAACTTTGCTATTATGCTCTTGTGAGATAATATGTCATCATTGTTTTGATTTGCATTTCTCTAATGGCTAATGTGTGCCTCTTTAGGATAAGCACTTGACTTCAAGGTTGGTTTGAACTGTAAGTTTGGTGGTTCAAGCTCACAAGCCGCTCCTCAGAAATCGTATCCAGGGTCACTGAGTCAGAACTGAATGAACGGCACTTAACAACAGTGGCTAATGATTGTGAACATTTTTTCATATGTTTATTGACTGCCTGAATATCTTCTTTGGTGAAGTGTCTATTCTTGAACTCTGCCCATTTTTCACTTGGGTTATTTGTCTTTTTCTTATAGACGTGTTAATAGTTTTTTATAAATTTTAGAAACTAGTCCCTTGTTTGATATGTCATTGCAAAAAAAGAAATTTTCCTAGTTTTGAGCTTTCTTTTTACTTCTTTGGTGAACTCTTTTTATGTACATAAGTGTCAAATTTTTAGGAGGTCCCAGTCGTCTATTTTGTCTTCTGCTGTTTATGTATTTTCAGTAATGTTTGAATTGTATTTATGCCATGTATAAGGGCCCCAAATTTGTCCCCATTTTTTCATTGATGATCTTTATAGTTCTAGATTTTACATTTAGTTCTTTAATCCATGCTGAGTTTATATATATATATATATATGGTGTAAGATATGAGTCTTGTTTCATTTTTCTGCAAATGGATTTCCAGTTTTGACAGCACCATTTGTTGAAGAGACAGTCTCTTCCCCATTTAATGTGTTTTGGCCCTTTGTCAATGGTCAGCTGACTGTATGTGGATAGATTTACTTCTGGGTTCTCAGTTGTGTTCCATTGATCTATGTTTCTTTCGTTGTACCAGTACCAGGCTGTTTAGACCAGTGTGGCTGTATAGTAGATTTCGAGGTCAGGAAGTAATAGGTTTCCAGCTTTGTGCTTCTTAGTAATGCTTTGCTTATCTGAGGTATCTTTCCCTTCCATATAAGGTTAGAGATCAGTTTTTCCATCTCTAAGAGTCATTTTTTTTTTTTTTTTAAGTTTTGTGAATTATGTGACAGTTTACATGGGAGAACATTAGTTTTACACTCATCATATATTGTTTCATTGCCATGGTTACAGTCCCCTCTATGCATCACCAGTCAATGAAAGGGTGCATCCTATAAGCCTGCTTCCTCCCCGCCAAGAGTCATTCTTAACATAGCCACCTTATCCACTTACCCAACTCATCACCAAGTTCTGTCTCTGTAACTCTTTCATCTACTTTTCTCCATCTCCTTAAATCCTGTCCAGAAGAAGCTCAGGACAGAGGTAGAAAGGTGGGAAGGGACCACAAAGAGACTCAAGGAACAGAAGACTGGTAACAGCTGTACTCAGCAGAGACAAGTGTCATAAGGCAGCTTCAGCCCATCATTTGTGGACATTAGTAGCTGGTGCATATCTAAATAACTGTATTTAGATATAGCCACACTATGAATTACAGTGCCGCCATCACTTACTGACTGAGCATCTACAATGTACGAAGCACTGTTCGAGAGTGCTTACTATGGGGAGCAAGGTGGACCGAGTGCCCCCCTCAGGGAGCTTACACTCTAGGTAGATCTGAAAACTAGAAAGCAACAGAGAAAATGCTTGTGATTTAACCTCAAGTGGAACCGACTCCACGGCACATAACATCAACAACAAGAAAAGGTTTATAAAAGTTTGCATATGCTAATAGAAAGTTTCTAGAACCACTGGTAGAATTCAATGATTCTGTTGTTGTTATGCGCTGTGGAGTCAGTTCTGACTCATAGCAACTCTGTATGGCATTTCCAAGGAGCGGCTAGTGGATTTGAACAGTTGACCTAGTGGTTAGCAGTCCAGTGCTTATCCTACAGGTCCACACCAGGGCTCCTCAATGATTCTAGCATTCCCCAAAACACCAAATTCAAAACTATGAAAGAATATTATGGAACTTTGTCAAGGGTTTTGGGTGTTGTAGGGAATTAAATCGCATACTACAAAACAAAACTTCTTTAGAATCACCGTTCTCTCTCCCATTCCCTACCAAAGTTTGAATTATTAGGCAGCTGCCTTATTCTCTCTCCCTTCCCATATCTCCTGTTGAACCCTTTAAGTTCCTTGGCTATTCCTCTACCAACCCACATTCTAGAATCTTTTTCTCCTTCAGCTTACAGAAGCCACTCAAGATCAAACCAAAACAAGATTTAGCCAAAACAGCGTCATTTACGGCTCCCCACCCTTCAGCATATGCCTGAGGGAACTCAATTCTATGCTTTAGAAAAGACTGACAAAAAAAGTTTCTCAAAAATGATAACCCCACCCCATGTCTGGAATTCACACTCCTAGCCTCCAGAATTGTGAGAGCATCAATTTCTGTTGTTTTAATCCACCCGATTTGTGGTGCTTTGCTGCAGCAGCCCAAGGAAATGAACACAATTATCTTTACTATTCATTTGGAATCCCTGGGTGCTAACCAGAAAAGTTGGAGGTTTGAGTCTACCTTAAGGTGCCTCTTAAGAAAGGCCTGGTGATCTAATTCTAAAAAGCCATCAGAAGCCCTATGGAGCCTGGAGCAGTTAGAAGAACAGAGGATACTTCTTGAAAGAAAGACAAACAGGAAAAAACACAAAACAAATAGGCAGTCTGACCGATTACTACAAGAACAAGCAAGTTGCTCACCCAGGAGACATCAAGCCAAGTGGTCGGGTCCCCTCAGGGCAAACCCCCTTCCAAGACT
>NW_006408597.1:2804586-2806477 GCF_000296735.1 Chrysochloris asiatica
GAGGCCCCTGGGACCATCAAGGGAGAAGAGCAGAGAGTGGGACCCTACCCAGAGAAGCAGTGACGGCAGAGATGATGACGCAGAGAGATGGAGCAGTTGGGGACTTTAGACCCAGAGAGGGAGAGGGGCTGTATGCTGATGACCAGGGGCAGGCTTGTGGGGTAGACCCTTTGGTTGGTGGATGATGCATGGAGGGGATTGTAACCATGGCAATGAAACAGTATACGATAGGATGAATGTAAAGCTAATGTCCTCCCATGTAAACTATCACATAATTCACAATAAAACATTAAAAAATAAAGCCCTGTGGATACAGTTCTACTTTGTAACACATGGAGTCACTATGAGTCAGGACCAAATCCTTTAACCAATTAGTAATTATTAATTTATTCAACAATAATAATTAATATTTTGGCATCAATTACCCATAATCTTGGAGTCCTGGTGTGGCACTGTGGGTTAGTGCGCCAGACTGCAAAGCCCTTTGAACTGCAATCGGTGGTTCAAACTCTTCAGCTGCTCCTCGAAAACTCTATACAGGGCACTATGGGTCAGAACCAACTCAACAGCACTTAACAACAACAACCCATATTCTCAACCATGGCTGTGCCTCAGAATCACCCATGAACTTTTCAAAAGGACACATGAGTTATGGGTGCTGGAGACATGGGAGGCTGGGAAGGCTCTGGAACCTGGCCCCCAAGATCCCACCAATCAGTCCCCCTTTCTGACAGTGGCTGCTCTCTGGAGGCCCCAGATTAAGTGTCAGGAGTTTCCACCACGCTGACTTGCAGCTCTCCCGCCCCAGTAGGACTCCTCATCCATCCCTTCCAGGACCGCTGGGCTGCTCTAGCTGTCCTCATAAATCAGGCCTCCTGCCTTTTATCTTGCTCTTGCTCTTCTTGGCAGTTACAGCGCTACATTGGCAGCCTGCTGGGCTGGTGGAGCTGGGTCTAAACTCTCCCCTCCAGAAACTGGGTTTCAGGTCCTGAAAAGAAACCCCTAGGGGCAGTCTCTAAGAGACTTTTCTCTCTAAGAGAGTTTTCCTTTTGTTTTCCAAGATGGATCCCTGGCTGTCCTTTCTCACTTGTCCAGATCCTTCTCTCTGCTGAGGCTTCCTAGTCTCTCCCCTCATTGATTACCTATGGACTGATTTGCATAGTCCCTACAGAGAGCGTTTACTTCTTCCCAGGATAAACCCCTGGAGTGAATGTCCAGGTGGATTCTGTTGTTGTTGTTAGGTACCATCAAGTCAGTACCGACCTAAAGCGACCTTATGCACAGCAGAACGAAACACTGCCCGATCCTAGGCCAACCTCACTACTGTTGCCACGCTTGAGTTCATCCATGCTGCCACTTGGCCAATCCATCTCGCTGGGGGTCTTCCTCTTTTTCTCTGACCCTCCACCTAAATCTCTGAGTGCCTGACTGCCCTCCACCCCCAGATCTGAGGAGAGGCTGCTGTCAAGGACACCCCTGAGCTTGAGGAAGCTGTCTTGGCCTGATTCTTCTCTGCTCATGTGGTACTCTGGTCAGTGGCCTCGCTGCATCTTCCTGGCACGGAGAAGACTGGCAGAGCAATTGCTCTGATTCTGTTCTAGGAAAGATGCTCAGGTTAAACACCTTGGACCAAGTGCTACAGTTGGTCAAGTTGCCCTGTTATATGATGGAGCACCAAAAAGTTCATGAAAAAAATTGAATGAAAATATCAAGCATCATGCGTGTTTTCTGTATAGTGCACTGGGTTGATAGGGATAAGCAATTTAGACATTGGCTATAAAAAATGGGGGCTATAAAGGCTCAAAGTGGCTGGCTTACAAGCTTTCATGACTGTGCTTAGTTTCAGAACAAGGTGGGTAATGTAGACTCCCCATTGTATTGTTGTTGTTGT
>NW_006408597.1:2807452-2822552 GCF_000296735.1 Chrysochloris asiatica
ATTCGATTGTGAGTAACTGTTAGCAGGATTCATTGCAATTGTCACAACTGCAATTGTAGAAGATGTGTAACTAAAAGGGGCGAGTAGTTAATCTTTCATTTCAGGACCAGAGTATCTCAGGACCATCAAGAAGGAAGAGCATGAGTGGACCCTATCTAGAAAAGTGGCAACAGCAGAGATGAGGCAGAGGCGATGGCATGGAGAGACAGAGCAGCTGAGGACTCTAGGCCCATGGACTGAGAAAGGCTGTGTGTTTGTGGACAGGCAGCTGGCTTGCGAAATGTGCCCTTTGGACATAAATGAATATATGTTTTTTGTTTTGTATGTGTACAATCAAATATTTTTGCTTTGTTGACTTGTGAAACATAAGATATAAAAGGGAAGCCACAGGGAGGAAGCAGGATGGCTGTTGTGGCAGGGAGGGGAATGTAATCATTGAGATGAAACCAAACCTATGGTTGAAAGTAAAGCTGGTGATCTTGTCTGTTAACCTTCACTCAATTCACAATAAAAAGTTAAAACAAACAAAAAACAAACCTGCAAAACACCTCACAAGGGACTCCGGGCTAAATCCGCAGAGCAACTTGAAGAGAAATGAGTGTGGGGAAGCTGTCACAGGTACCAGCCGAGACAAGGAAGACCGGGGCGTTGGAAAGGCTCCCAGGGCTACGGCTGCTGCCCTGCCGGTGAAAGAGATCCCGGAGGTCCTAGTGGACCCACGCAGCTGGCAATGCTATGTGCGCAGTCGATTCCTAGGCAAGGGGGCTTTGCCAAATGTTTTGAGATCTCTGATGTGGACACTAAGGAGGCGTTCGCTGGCAAGATCATCCCAAAGTCTCTGTTGCTGAAGCCGCGCCAGAAGGAAAAGATGTCCATGGAAGTTATCAATCCACCGCAGTCTCGCCCACCAGCACATCGTCGGCTTCCACGGCTTCTTCGAGGACAACGACTTCGTGTTCTTCGTGTTCGTGGTGCTGGAACTCGGCCACTGGAGGTCCCTTCTGGAGCTGCACAAGAGGAGCAAAGTGCTGACCAAACCTGAGGCCCGCTACTACCTGTGGGAGATTGTTCTGGGCTGGGAGTACCTGCATCAAAAATGGGTCATTCACTGCGAACTCAAACTGGGCAACCTCTTTCTGAATGAAGATCTGGAGGTGAAAATAGGGGATTTTGGAATGGCCACCAAAGTTGAATATGATGGGGAGTGGAAGAAGACCCTTTGTGGAACCCCTAATTGCATTGCTCCTGAGGTGCTGAGCAAGAAAGGCCACAGTTTTGAGGTGGATGTGTGGTTCATTAGGCACATCATGTACACTTTGTTAGTGGGCAAGCCTTTTGAGACTTCATGACTAAAAGAAACCTACGTAGGGATCAAGAAAAATGAATACAGTATATGTAAGCACATCAACTCCATGGCTGCCTCTCTCATTCAGAAAATGCTTCAGACTGGCAACGAGCCGCTCAACGGTGAGTTCTTCAAGTCTGGCTACCTCCCAGCTGTCTCCTCATCACCTGCCTCAACATTCTACCTAGGTTTTCAATTATTCCCAGCACCCTGGACCCCAGCAATCGGAAGTCTTTCACAGTCCGCAATAAAGGCATGGAGAACACTGTGCCCAAGTGTCCCCAGGAGAAAGAAGAACCAGGGGTTCAGGAGACGGGTGAGGCAGTCACCTTAGTGACATGCTGCAGCAGCTACACAAACCCTCAGAGAGGAGGCTGGCCAGGCAGAGGAGGCCGAGGATCCTGCCTGCATCCCCATCTTCTGGATCAGCAAGTGGGTGGACTATTCAGACAAGCATGGCCTTGGGTGTCAGCCGTGTGACGAGAGTGCCGAGTGCTCTTCAACGACTGCACCCGCCTCATCCTCTACAACGATGGTGAGAGTGTGCGGTACATCTAGTGTGATGGCACAGAGTCCTACCTGTCCAGCAGTTCCCACCCCACCTCCTTGATGAAGAAGATCACACTTCTCAAGTACTTCCGGAATTACATGAGTGAACACTTGCTAAAGGCTGGTGCCAATATCATGCCACGGGAAGGTGATGAGCTAGCCCGGCTACCCTACCTGTGCACCCGCAGTGCCATCATCCTGCACCTCAGCAAGGCTGTGTGCAGATCAACTTCTTCCAGGACCATACCAAACTCATCCTGTGCCCTCTGATCGCGGCTGTGACCTACATCAATGAGAAGAGAGACTTCTCGACATATGCCTGGCTGCTCTAAGGAGCTGACCAGCAGGCTCCGGTACCCCGCACCATGGTGGACAAGCTGCTGAGTGCATGCTCTGCCACCAACCGCCTCAAGGCCTCCTCATAGGGCCCCCTCTCCCTGGACTGGTGCCCTTTTTACTCCCTCCAGCACCTGGGGCCCTCACAGGTTAGCCCCTCTGTTTTTTTCTTCATTCAACTAACAAGTGGTACATTTTTTAATGTGCCTCACAACACTGGGGGCTGGGGGAAGAACTACACCATCCTTACAGGTTGTTGTTGTTAAGTGCCGTTGAGTTGGTTCTGACCCCTAGCGACCCTGTATAGGGTTTCCAAGGAGCAGCTGGGGAGCTTGAACCACTGACCTTGCAGTTCAAACGAGACTTTGCAGTCTGACGTGTTAGCCCACAGCACCACACCAGGACTCCTCCTTACAGGTGGGGTTGCTATGTAAGTTATTTTTTTCCCCCACAAATTCAGGTGTGGATCCTGTCACCCCTTCCCCTTTCCTCTCAAATCCTACCACATGTTGTTGTTGTTAAGTGCCGTTGAGTCAGTTCCGACCCATAGCAACCCTGAACAGGGTTTCTGAGGCTGTAAATCTTTATGGGAGCAGAAAGCCTCATCTTTCTCCCACAGAACAGCTGTTAGTTTTGAATTGCTGACCTTGCGGTTTGCAGTCCGATTTGTAACCACTATGCTACCAGAGCTCCTTACCACATGAGTTGTACAAAAAACTGTACTGAATTTATTAAATATGTGAATTGGGTTAAAAAAAAACGACATCATAACATAAATGAACTTGGAAGACATTGTTGTTAAGTGCCTTTGAGTTGGTTCCGTCTTAGAATGACCCTGTATAGGGTTTCCAAGGAACAGCTGGCTGAGTTTGAACTTTGTGGTTCAAACCAACCTTGAGGTTGAGTGCTTATCCTACGGCACCACACCAGGACTCCTGGAGGACATTATGCTGAGTAAAATTAGTCAATCACAGGACAAATACTGTATGAGACTACTATTGTACTGTAAGAGGAAGTGTTTGTAACAAAAACAGGGGAGTAGTTAATCTTACAGTCCAGAAACAAAGGACCCTAGGATCATCAAAAGAAAAGAGCACAAGCAGAATGAGAGACCTTATCCAGAGAAGCAGTGACACCAGAGATGGGGACATGGAGAGAGGGAGCAGCTGAGGACTCTAGATTCATGGGAAGTGAGGGACTAAGAGATGGTGGCCAGGAGGCAGACCTACAGAATGTGCTCTTTGGTGGTATAAATTATTATATATGCCTGAGTGTTTTTTAAAAAAAAAAAAGTGCTGAAGTGATTAGAGAGAAACACTGGTTAAGTGATGGTACATGGAGGGGATTATAATCATTGTAATGAAACAAGATGTATGATTTGTTGAATCTAAAAGTGATGATCTGCCCTGTAAACTTTTACTCAATCCACAATAAAAACCTTTAAAAAAAAAAAAAAAAGGAAAGGTTTTTGTGCTAAAAAGAAACATCCTATGATGGTTTCTAGGGTTGAGAAGGAAGAGAGAATCATTCACTGACTAAGAGGAGAGACATGTATTAACTTGGGTGATGGGGAAGGTGATATACAATAAGAGGGAGTTGGCAGAAGAAAGATGAAGGTAGGAGGGAAGACATCGGGCAGTGTAGGTGTTAAAGAGAATAGAGCTACTACCTGAGGGGGATTGTAATCATTGAAAAGAAACCAAGTGTATGATTGGTTGAATGTAAAACTGATGATCTGCTTATAAACCTTCCATCAATTCACAATGAAAAGTTAAAAAAGAATTGAATGAAAAGATAATGGAATTTTCCCATGAACTTTTAGAAGCCCCATCATATATTCTCATGTTATTTAATATCATGTATTCAAGGCTCTTAGGATAGTTGCGATTTTGTATTTTATTGGTGTGATGGCTTGAATTCTGTCTATAAGTTGCAGGAGAACAGAAACTTTGCCCATCCCACCCCTCATCCCAGCGCCTTGCCTCACTGCTAGATACCTGCTTCTTACTGTTACTTGCTGTTAAGTCAGTTCCAACTGATGGCGACCGGAGACATGCTCCATAGGGCTTTCTATGTGGTCATCTTTCCCAAGCCAAACAAGCCCTGTCTTCTGAGGTGCCTCTGGGTGGGTTCAAACTGCCAACCTTTCACACTTGTATGCTGCAAGGACTCCATGTGAGGGTAAGATATACTTGTTAATGAAAATTAACAAATGTGGAAACTTGCCATATGGAGTTATGTCTCAAATACTAGGAGATGATAAAGATTACAAGCTCTTTGGAGGGTCAGGAAGGCTTTACGGAGGACAATTGGGAGCTTATTTCCTGGAGTGCGGGGGGGGGTGGGGGGTAAACTAGGTGAGGGGACATCCCTAGACCAAGGGCTCAGAGTAGACCTGTTACAGTTCCCGTGTGGCCACACTCTTGGATCCCTCCTTTTACCACATAGAAGCCAGATTCCCCACATGATGCCCCCAAGGCACTGTGTCCAATCTGGGGCACATAGTTCAGACACCTGTTAACTCTCCTTTGATGATGGACTGCCAGCCACATTTTCTAAGAGGGAGTTCCATATCCTAGGCAACGTGAAACAATATTGTAAGATTTCTTGAGCCAAAAGCTCAAATAGAACCTTTCCAGTCTGCTAGTGCCACTTGCTCATCCTTTAATTCCATCCAGCACATCATCAAGTTGGCGGGTCAGAGCCATCTGCAGGCGGTCCTCTCTGCTTTTCCTGATCTTTATTTGCCTCCTCTGTGACAGGGCTTCAGCGTAGGTTTGTCTGACTTTCAGTTCCAGACACATTTACAGGATGGTTAATTTTCTGTGTCAGTTGGTCTGGGCTATGGCACCCAGTTGTTTGGTCAAGCACTAATCTAGATGTTGTCCTGAAGATATTTACATGTGATTAACATTTACAATCCAATGACTTGACCCACCATAATGTGGGTGGACTTCATCCAAGAGCAATGCAGTCCTTAAGAGCAAAACCTGAAGTTTCCTGTAAGGGGTGGGTTCTGCCTCGAGATGGTAAGACCAGAAATCAGCCTGTGTTTGCAGTCTGCCGCCTGCCTACAAAAAGTTTTGGGTTTGCCAATCCCTACCAATAATTCTGTTGTGGAAGAAGTACGGCCAGAATGCTCCTTGGAAGCAAGAATGGTGAGCCCTTATCTGATACTTTGGATATGTGATCAGGAGGGACCAGCCCCTGGAGAGGTCAGCAAAAAAGAGAAAGACTCCCAACAAGATGGGTTGACACAGTGGCAGCAACAATGGACTCAAACTTAACCATTTTAAGGATGGCACAGGACCGGGCCGTGTAGGGTCACAATGCGTCAGAACTGGCTAAGTGGCACCTATCAACCACCACCAGTCAAAACTATTTATTCTGTCCCTCTCTGCATAGATCCTATTCACTCTATTTCTCTGGGGAACCTACCTAGCACAGCTGTCTTTTATGGTGTTATTACTGAAGTTGTAAGAAAGATGTGCAAATGTGTATGTGGCAGCGTAGTGGTTACGAATCGGCCTGTGAACCTCACGGTCAGTGGTTCGATACTACCAGTTGTTCTGTGCAAGAAAGATGAGGCTTTCTGCTTCTGTAAAGATTTACAGCCTCAGAAACCCTATACAGGGTCACCATGAGTCGAAACCGACCCCACGGCACATAACAACACAAAAGGGAGACAGAACTCTTAAGAGGACCCACATGGACTGTGAGCTCACCTGAGGTGTGAAGAAAATGGGGTCATTCTTATAGGTATGTACGAGAGAGAAAGGTAAATGTAACTTATTGTGTGGTCATAACATAGGGCTCCATGGCTGGAACATCTAAGTTGTGCCTGCAGTGGGGGAGGGCCTCATGTCAGTGACAAACGTCATCGAAGGGGGGTGTCAGATCAGTGGGAGAGAAGGCCACTCCTGCCTCTAGAATTGGAGCTATTTAGGAAGAGAAACCTAGTAATTCTGAGTACAAACAACATAGTGAGTTTACTTTTTGTAGCACACACACACACACACCGTCTTCACCCATGGAGGACCCTGGACCCCTCCGGGGCTGTTTTTACACCAATTTTATTCTTACTTGTATCTTTACAGAAAATGGCAGAGAAATCACAGCTTTAGAATACCTACAAGTTATTACAGTTCCATATTTCCAACACCTCACTGTATGTACATTATTTACACACCAGGGGTTACGACCTAACACTTCAAACCAACAGGGACAAAGACAAGAACTGAGGGGACCGTTCCATGAACAGAATGAAGAAATCAACTTTTGATACAGAAATCAAATTACAACTCACTGTCTCAGGCTTTTCTTGTACAAGGTATTCCCTGCAAAGGTGGTGGAGAGTAGAGCAAAATGTCATGGGCGGGTGGTCTTGTGCCTGGTCTGGTGGGCTCAACAAGGCCGTCCATCCCCACAGGTTCTCCCATCAGCAGATAGGAAGCAGCAGCCCCCAATGCCTTAGCAAAGTATAACTACCTTGTCAATATTATTCTTGTAACTATATATCATGGCATTGTTGTTGAGTGCCTTGTAATCGGTTCTGACTAATAACAACTTTATACAGGGTTTCCAAGGAGTGGCTGGTGGGTTTGAACCATCAACTTTGCAATTAGCAGTCCACTGCTTATGTACAACTCCACATCAGGTCTCCCATCAGGGCATATACCTGGCATAAAGGTATGTGCGCCTGAACCCTACTTTAGGTCTTTCTCTGGCCTTGCTCTCCCCCTTCCAGCCTTTCCCACAACCTTCTGCTGAATATTTACAGCCACAGGCTAACTCCAGGTCTGGCCTCTCCAGGCAGGGTTTGCAGCATCTAACAGCTAGAATGGGTTGCTCTAAGGTGGGGCATATCTGAAGCAGTAATTTGCAAGGTGCTGGAGGGGAAGGATACTTGCTTGGCAAGTCAAAGTCACTGGCTGCAGATTGGGAGAGGCAGGAGGCCCAGGGGCCAGGGATCCTGAAGCGAGGACTTGGGCTTCCCACTGGTCAGTAAGCCACAGCACTGTGAGAGGTGCCCCCTCAACAGGGTCCAGGGCATAGAATCCCACCAGTATTATGCATTGATGCCACATGCACCACGATGGGAGAAATCAGTTACATGTAGGTTAGGTGTGGAGAGGGCGGCTGCCAAGGTGACCATGCCAGGGCATGAGTCTGAGAGGCCAAGGGGATCAGGCCAAGACTTCCATGTTTCATCTGGGAAGGGGGCAGAGGTTGTGGCTGGGTCTGCAGGGAGGCACCTTCATGCAGCTGAAGCCCAGGTCCAGGTCCCTGGATAGAAGCAGGCCAAGCAGTGGAAGCAGATTTTGACTGAGGACTGGGGGTTCCATGGGCTGGAATTGAAGGGGCAGGTCCTCAGTCAGGGTCATGACCATGGCAGACAATGTGTTTGTAGTGATGGGCATGTGTGGAGCAGAATCCGCAGGGATGCAGAGCTGGGATGGAGGGCTCTTTAGACAAAAAACAGAGTGTAAGGGGTGAAATTGAACAATGAAAGTTGCCAAAGGATTGAATAAGAGAGAGCTAGAGCTGGAGGGGGTGGTTTGAACAACAGCAAAGAAGGCTTCTGGGATGAAAAGGATGCCAGAGGTCAGGACTAGATGAGGGATGGTTCAGCGTGGTCCAAAGCCTTGGTCAGCATGGAGTTGTGCCTGGAGTCACCCAAGGGAGAGTGGGGGGCCTGTGGGGCCAGGGAATGGCGGTAGAGGCCAGTACCACAGGCACAGAGAAGAGCAGAGTCCAGGGCCTCTGTGTCTGAGAGCCCCTAGACCTAAGCCATGTCCTCGAGCTGCGGTGGACTCAGCTTCTCCTTAGGCCTGTCTTCGTCCATGGCCTTGTCCTCCTCTGGCTTCTCGCCATTCCGGGCCAGGCTGTCTGTCCCAGACACAGTCCCCAGCACTTTGGTGCTGTGCTCCTGAGCTTTGGCTCGGAGTGCAGCAATGCTGTTCTCCCTCAGTTCCTCCTGGGAGATGGCCACCTGAGGGTCGGAGCCCCGCTCCTCCGGCTCCATCTTGTCCAGCTTGGGCAGGGCCTGGCGTTCCACCTCGGGCTTCCTCCCCGACTCAGCTGCTGCCTCCAGCGACTTTTTGTGCATCCCTAAAAAGAATTGTTGGTATTCGGGTTTAGAAAAGCGCCTGGGAAAGCCATCTTGAACTGAAAACAGCAAAGATAGAGAGAGGCCAGAATTAAGGACAAGCAGCAACCTTACTTCACATACCGCAGTCATGCAAGTCCCCAGGGTTGGGGCAGGGGAGGGGGTGGGAGGCCAGGGAAGTGGAACTTCAAGCTGGCATCTGGAGACCAGGCCTACAGAGGGCTTCTCCATGCCAAGCCCCTGGGCACCTGGCCCCAGGAAAGCCTATTCTGCACCTTTCATAGTTCAGCACTTGCCTTTCCACGTCCCTCCCTCCTGGGGATCTGGATCTTAGAACCCCAAGAGAAGCTGGTGCTTTTATCATATGGCAGGGGCAGGCAGGAGGGCTGGGGAGTTTAAGGGAATAAGTATTTTGGACAAAGTCAGAATGGAAGCCAAATGGACTAAGCTTCCCTTCGTCCCCTAGGGGGCACTGCTTGAGTCAACAGGAGCCCACCTCTGGTTAAGGAGAGAGAGGATACAGACCTTCCTACCAAGCCGAGTAACAAGTACCCAGTAAGTAGGTGGAAGGGATAGACCAAGAGCCCTCTGAGTCCCCCAGGGGAGACAGGGTGGCCTGTTTTGAGCTCTCTTCTAGGCTGCTGTGTGACCCATGTCCCCTTATTCTGTCCCCTCCTCCAGGAGGCCCGCTTCCCTCACCACAGGGGCAGGGCCCTGAGGAGGATGCGGGCTCTTACCCAGTAGCCACGGGGCGCAGGAGTCCATGATGCCATCCTTAGCTGACTTGAGAATGGACTCCGGTAGTGGGATGGAGTGCCGCACCATGGCACCATAGAGCCCGTACTCCGCCATGACGCTGCTTCGGCCCCAGCACTTCTCCCGCTTCCTCCACTTGGCTCTGCGGTTCTGGAACCAAACCTGCAGGTGCAAGAGGAGATGGTTAGAGAGCCTGCCAGAATGGCACCCGGTGACTGAGAGGGAAGTAAGGGCCTCGCGCCCTTGATGGCCAGCAACCCCACCATCTTGTGACTGCCGACTTCTCAGTAGAGTGTCTAAGTCCGCTTATCAATGGGTTTCTCCAGGCTCATGGGGGGTTCAGAGGGAGGACCTCAAATCCTGTGACACATACAATGGGCGAAAGGAGGGAAATGGTGGAAGCCCAGCGTGGACCCTAGTGGTTCTCTCGTCAGTGTGCACAACCCCAGTAGAAAACCCAGAATCTCTTTCCTGATTTGCAGAGGGACAAATGCTTTTCATCGCAGCCTCTCCACCACAACCCCTTTGCCAGAGCTTTTCAGGAAGGCTGCGGGGTGAGTATGGGAGCTAAGGATAATTAATGGTCTTGGAGGCATTTCATCTGAGTCTCCAAAAACGTGGGAAACTACCTTGGCCCCAAAAGAGGTGACACTCCAGAAGGCCTGTCCACATCCTGCCACGACCCCAAAAATACGCGGATCTTCACAATCACACCCAACTCAGCAGTTTGGGTGGTGGTGGTAGTTATATGTGCTGTGGAGTCAGTTCTGACTCAGTGCCACCCTGTATAGGGTTTCTGAGGCTGTAAATCTTTATGGATGCAGAAAGCCTCATCTTTCTCCTGCGGAACCACTGGTAGTTTTGAACTGGTGACCTTGAGATGAACAGCCTAACTTGTAACCACTATGCTACCAGAACTCCTTTGAGTGTCTTTAGTGGACCGGGAATGAAGACAAAGCTGGAGGGTAAGAGAGCAAATGGAGTGGGGACCTGGAAGTGGAGAGGCCTTTAAGGGCTTTCTCCAAGAGAATGGAGTGCTCTGGAGGTGTCTACAGCGCAAGAGGCCGATTCTTGGAAGGAGGCTTCCTGAGACTTCAGTAGCTGACAAACCTTGGGAGGTGACACACCCAAGGAAAACTGCTGGATGCTGGAAGGACCCCAGTCACGGCCGGCCCCCTCTCACCTCCTCACAGGGACCCTGACACCCCCGGGACAGCAAGGCGCCGGCTGGTGGGGGTGAGGGGAGGGAGGAGACGGGCTCCGGAAAATCTATTAGTTTCCTGGGCAATTTCCATCCCCTCGCCTCAGCCCCTTCCCCCGCCAGTCCCCTCCCCCGCCCTCGGCGACGCAGGTATCAGCTTTCGATGAAAAATTGCTCCAGCTCTATTCAGGAGGCGGCAAAAGAAGAGTCACCCCCAGGGGCAGCCCTGGGCTGATTGAAAAATAAGTTAATTTCAGTTTGAATCGATGGGCCTCAGGCACTGAAATATCACGGGAAATTAAAGCGGCGGCTCTCCCGGGAGCTGCGGCATTGACCCGCACTAATTAATGCTGGGGAGGCAGCGCGCACCGCGCCGCGCGCCGCGCGCCGCCCCCTCCCCGGGGACCCCAAACACTTCTCATTTAACTAATTAGACGGGCAAAATTGGGTGTTAATTTGTTTAGGATATTTTCCCCTCTTCCCCTGGCCGCTCCCGCCCTCGGCCCCCGCCTGCGCAGGGGCGCGGGGAATGAATGCGGGGCTCGCCGGCAGATGGCTGCCCCGGTCACTCTGCAATCTTCTCCGACTTGATTGCTTGATTAGGTCGTTAGCACATTAAAAAAAAAAATTGCTTGCCGTCTGGCGCTGGCGTGATGAGTGGGACGCGCGGCAGCGCCTGGGTAATTTATCTTTTTATACGGCAAAGAATTTGATTTCAATCTGCAGATATATGTGGCGCCTTTGACACCTGTTTAACATCGCGCCGCTGACAGCTTAACCCTTTGCTGCCTCCGCTGCCGCGAGAGCCGGGATGGAGCCGCCCGAGGGCCCCAGGACCCTGCGCTCCTGCGATTCCCGTGGCCGCCGCCAGGTGGAGGAGTGCGTGCCCCTGCCTCGTACCCCACCCTCCCTTCCCCCTCAAATCAACCCTGCGGGACCCGGGGAAAACCTCACGGTATACGCACTCCTGTAAATGGACACAAATGTTTGTAACCCTGTTTAGACATGTCTTCCATTTATAAATAACCGGCATCATCTAGAAATGGGAGGCACTCTTCACCCCCACATTGGCCAGCGCCGCCTCTGGGCGGGCCGCACCTTTGCCACCACCTAGCATCTGCGGTCAGAGCTGTTTGCTCAGAAGTAAATGCGCTTACCTGCTCCTGGTCTGGGCCCAAATGGCCCTGGGTGATTCCTGCCGAGGAAAAAGTTGTAAGTACCTAAAAGGAGCTCTGGCAGCGTTGTGGTTATGAGTCGGGCTGCCAACTTCAAGGTCAGCAGTTCGAAACTACCAGCTGTTCCGTGGGAGAAAGCTGAGGCGTTCTGCTCCCATAAAGATTTACAGCCTTGGAAACCTTGTGCAGGGTCGCTGTGAGTCAGAACCTACTCCACGGTACTTAATAACAACAATCTAAAAGTCACTAGAGGGATGCAGGCTTGGCGTGGCGCTGTAGGATAAGCACTGGACTTGTTAACCACAAGATCGGCGGTTCAAACCCACTAGTCGCTTCTTAGGAACCCTATACAGAGTTGCAATGAGTCAGAACTGACTCTGTGGCACTTAACAACAGATGCCTGCAAGGTTCCTGAGAGTGCAGTCGGTTAGCACTGGAATACCTAAAGGTTGGTGGTTGGAACTCATCCAGCAGCACTGAGGGAAAAAGACCTCACCATCTGTTTCCGTAAAGATCTTTTAAAGTGCCATCGAGCCAACTGGTGGATTTGAACTGCCAACCTTGTGGTTAGCAATCAAGTGCCTATCCTATAGCACTCCAACAGAAGATTACAGCTAGGAAAACCATATGGAGCAGTCCTATTCTGTACCACCTAAGGTGGCTATGAATGGAAATGGACTTCACAGCAATGAATAAACAGATGACTGCTCTCTGTCCTCCAAAACTCTATAGCCTTCCATCTGGGTGGCTCTGTGCAGCGTTTCAGTCTCTTCCCACCACTGCCTGCCTAGCCTTACTATCTGGATACTCTGGCCTGTTCCGACCCCCTCCTATTAGCACTTAGTGCCCCACTCACACACACAGGTGTCCAGTTGTCTCAACCAAGCAGTCTCCCCCTCATCCAGCTCCCTCCAAACTCTGGAAGGACTACTCCACAGAAAGATGTAAAGAATTTCTGGCTTCCTCCACCTCAGAGAAGCTATCAAAGAATGAACCCCCAGGTGATGGAGGTTCCAAGACAGAGGTCTTGGAAATTTTTCTCTGTGAAGATAAGCAAGCCATCTGTTTTGAGGTCCTGCTTCAATACAATACAAAATCACAGGGCTATGACTCTTAGCCAGGCCTGGGGGGATGAGGGGGGCAGATTTTAGCAAGGGTATGTGATGTATATACCTCAACACCCTCCAGCTAGAGAACCTCAGAATCAAATCCAGCAGCTCTGATTTCTGCAGCAAAACTAAGATGGCTCAACAAAGGGTCAGGTTTTTGCAGCCAAATGAGTTCTGAGATTAAATTTATGAAAGCCCTTGCCATTCAGGTTTAGACGCAAGGATCTGGTGAAGGGATTGTGAAGGTACAAAGACCAACATGCCCTACTCACCCGCCCCTGTATGGTTACCTAGTAAGGTGCAGTGCCTTAAATACTGGGATTGAGGTGGAGAGTGGGGCTCCCAGGTGAAAGCAGCATCTTTATTGGCTCACTAAAGAGAGGTACTGGTAGTGGTTATTATCTCAGGGTCAGCAGTTGAAAACTACCAGCTGTCCCATGGGAGAAAGATGAGGCTTTCTGCTCCCGTAAAGATTTGCAGCCTCAGAGACCCTGTACTGGGTTGCTATGAGTCGGAACCGCCTCCACAGCACATAACCACCACCAAAGAGAGGTACAGAGTCGGGACTATTAACTGAGCCAAGCTGGAGGTTTACTTCTACCCAGAGGTACCTGGTCTACTTGTGAAAAATTAGCCATTGAAAACCCGACAGAACACAGTTCTACTCTGATGCACTGGGGAGTTGAGTCAACAGTAACTGGTAAAGAACGAGGCCCAGACTAAGAACTTTGTAAGCAGAACCATTTTCCTGAGTCTTTTGATTTTGGTAAATGGTATGCAGCTCAGAATGTTGCTCTTGTCTACACTTTCCCAGAGGAGCAACTGCCAGCTGGTCATTCAAATAGGAGTCATCCAGACTCTCAGTTATAGCTCCTGGAATGTCTGGCTCCCTGTGAAGACCAGATGCTGCTCCAATTTATAGAGGAGACCTGAACAGCCAAAACCATTTCTTTTTAGGGCAGTTGGCAGGGAGGCTGCCGCAGTGATATTGGAGGAAAGTGGACAAGGGATTAGAATGAACCGTAGCCATGCTTGACAATGATACCTTTATCTTCCTTTTCTGGAGTCCTGGTGTGGTGCTGTGGGCTAATGCATCAGACAGCAAAGTCATTTGAACTGCAAGGTCAGTGGTTCAAGCTCACCAGCTGCTCCTTGGAAACCGTATCCAGAGTCACTATGGGTTGGAATCGACTCGACAGCACTTAACAACAACAATAACTTCCCTTTCTAGAAGCTACCAGGATGTGCATAGAACTTCAAAGTCTGCAAGAGGCATTGAGGTCACCAGTCCTGAACAGCTCTGACAATAACTGCGGTGTGATCTTGGACAAGTTACTTGATTTCTCTCTTAGTTTCTTTAAATATGAAGTAAGAAAAATTGACTTTATAGGGCTGTTTTGCAGATTAAATGAAGTAAGTGAAAGTGTCCAAAACTGTTCTTATCACACAAACCACAAATCACAAATGCTCATTATTATGATTTCAGTGTTTGTACAGAGGGGCAGCCCTCTGGCCTCTTCCTCATGTTCTTTAGCAAGGTTGGACTGACTAGTAATAATAATCACTCTAGGAGATGGGGGAGACTCATATTAGACAGCCTTGGTTATATTGCATGCTGAGCTGATTCCACCTCACAGTGATCCTATAGGACAAGATAGAACTGCTCCCAAAGGTTTCGTAGGTTCTAATCTTATGTTTTCTTTTAATTTTTAAATTGTTGTTTAAAAAATACACAGGAAAACATATAACAATGCAACCATTTCTACATACACCAAATGTACCATTTAGTTACATTAATTACATTCTTCCAGTTGTATAACTATTATCAGCCTCCTTTCAACCATTCACATAAATCCACTGCCCCTAAAGGTTCCTCTCTAAGCATTCAAGTTGTGGGTCACCCACTGTGGACAGGCGTTAGCTGAGCTTCCAGATAAAGACAGACTAGGAAGAGGGAGAGACTACTTTAACATAGTCATTGGAAACCTTACAAATAGCAGTGGAGCGCTGTCAGGCAGCACCAGAATACTGAGTATTGAAACATGATGAAGAATGCCAGAATACTGTCAGTTATAGTACAGGAAGATGAGCCCCACAGGTTGGAAAGCACTCAAAATACAACGGGGGGAAGAGCAGCCTCCTCAAAGTAGAGTTCACTGATGACAAGAATGGAATAAAGCCCTAGGATCTTCATTTCCTGATGGGGCACAACTCAAAATGAAGAGAAACAGCTGTAAACATCTATTAGTAATTGGAACATGGAATGGATGAAGTAGGAATCTAGGAAAATTGGAAATTGTCCAAAAATGAGATGGAATTCATAAACGTCAATATCCTAGGCAGTAGTGAGCTGAAATGGACTGGTATTGGCCATTCTGAATCTGACAATCACATGGTTTATTATGCTGAGAATGACAAATTGAAGAGGAATGGCATGGCATTCATCATCAAAAAGAACATCTCAAGATCTGTCATGAAGTACAATACTGTCTGTGATAGGATAATATCCATACACCTACA
>NW_006408597.1:2823222-2845788 GCF_000296735.1 Chrysochloris asiatica
AAGAGACTCTGAAACTTGCTCTCCAGAGTGCATATGCTAAAGCAAATGGACGAAATGAAGAGGTAAAAGAGCTGAGCAGAAAGTTTCAAAGGTCAGTTCGAGAAGACAAAGTTAAATATTATAACGAAATGTGCAAAGATCTGGAGTTAGAAGACCAAAAGGGAAGAACACATTTAGCATTTCTCAGGCTGAGGAAACTGAAGAACAACTTCAAGCCTCGAGTTGCAATGCTGAAGGACTCTATGGGCAAACCATTGAATGATGCAGAAATGTAAGGAATATACAGGGTCACTGTACTAAAAGGTACTGGTCAGTGTTCAACCATTTCAAGAGGTAGCATATGATCAAGAGCCAATGATACTGAAGAAGAAGTCCAAGGTGCGCTGAAGGCATTGGCAAAGAACAAGGCACCGGGAATAAATGGAATACAAATTGAAACCTTTCAATAAAGTGATGAGCACTGAAGGCACTCACTCATCTATGCCAGAAATTTGGAAGACTAGAAGAGATTCATATTTTTGCCCATTCCAAAGAGAGGTGACCCAACGGAATGCAGAGATCATCTGACAATATCATTAATATCACATGGAAGTAAAATTTTGCTGAAGATAATACAAAAAATGGCTGCAACTATACATTGACAGAGAACTTCCAGAGGTTCAAACTGGGTTCAGAAGAAGATGTGGAAAATGGTTATCACTGCTGACGTCAAGTGGATCTTGGATAAAAGCAGAGAATACCAGAAAGATATTTACCTGTGCTTTATTGACAATGTAAAGGCTTTCGATTGTGTGGATCATGACAAGATATGGACAACATTGTGGAGAATAAGTATTGTAGACTAATTAATTGTGCTCATGGGGAACCTGTATATAGACCAAGAGGCAGTTGTTCAAACAGACAAGGGAACACTGAATGGTTTAAAATTAGGAAAGGTGTGCAACAAGGTTGTATTCTTTCACCATACTTACTCAACCTGTATGCTGAGCAAATAGCCCAAGATACTGTATTATATGAAGAAAAACATGGCATCAGGATTGGAGGAAGACTCATTTACAACCTGTGATATGCAGATGATACAACCTTGCCTTGCTGAAAGCAAAGAGGACTTAAAATACTTACTGATGAAGATCACATAAGATCTCAATGTAAAGAAAACAAAAATCCTCACCACTGGACCAATAAACAGAAAAGACTGAATTTATCCAAGACTTCATTTTTCTTGGATCAACCATCAACACTCAGGGAAGCAGCAGTCAAGAAATCAAACGACGCATTGCATTAGGCAAATCTGCTGCACAAGACCTCTTTAAAGTGTTAAACAGCAAAGATGTCCATTTGAGGACTAATTCCTGACCCAATTCATGTTATTTTCAAAACCTCATATGCATGTGAAAATCAGAAAAGTGAATAAGGAAGACCATAGAAGAATTGATGCATTTGAGTTATGGTGTGGGAAAAGAATATTAAAAATATCATGGACTACCAAAAGAACAAACAGATCTGTGTTGGAAGAGATATACAGCCAGAACGCTCCTTGGAAGCCAGGATGGCCAGACTTTGTCTCTCATACTTCGGACATATCAAGAGAGGCCATCCCCTGGAAAGGGATATTATGTTTGGTAAAGTGGAGTGTCAGAGAAAAAGAGGAAGACCCCCAACAAAATGGATTGGCAGAGTGGCAACAGCAACGGGCTTAGGCTTAGCAACGATTGTGAGGTTGGTGCAGGACCAAGCAGTATTTTTCGTTTTGGGGGGCAGTGTTTTGTTCTGTTGTGCACAGGGTCACTATAAGTCGGTGTTGACTCAATGGCACCTAACAACAACAACTTTGTTTTTTCTTTCAATTTTCAAATTATTGTTTAGAATATACACAGGAAAACATACAATTCAACAGTTTCTACATGTACCAATGTACCATTTAGTGACATTCATTACTTTTCTTGGAGTTGTACAACCATTATCACCTTCCTTTCAACTGTACAGTTCTTCTACCATTAATATAAATTCACTGCCCCCTAAGGTTCCTATCTATTCTCAAATTTCTATCATCAATTTGATCTTATTTATAATTTACCCCAAACCAAACACACTGCCTTCGAGTCGATTATGATTCGTAGCAACTCTGTATAGGGTTTTTGAGGCTGTAAATCTTTACCTCATCTTTCTCCCTCAGAGCCGCTGGTGGGTTTGAACTGCTGGCCTTGAGGTTAGCAGTCTAGGGTTTATCCTACAGTGTCATCAGGGCTCCTTGATCCCATATATAGACAGCTCTTAAAAGCATAATTAAATGGTTTCTGGGAAGTGGCTGATGGGTTTGAACCACTGACCTTGCTATTAGCAGTCTAGTCCCTAGGTAAATTATTGTTTGGTTTTAAGATCACTTCAGGGGATATTTTTGGTTTAAGATTTAAAGATTATCTCAAGGCAATAGTTTCAGGGATTGAAACCGATTCTTCTACAGAATCTTTGGGAATGGTAGCTGGGCATCATCCAGGTCTTCTGGTCTCATGGCAAAGAAAGCAGTGAAAGCATGAAGCGATTGGCCACATTTCCTTTTCCTTCTATTCCGGATGCTCCTTCTTTCTCCGTTATCCCGACAAATAGAGACCAATTGTCATGTTAGCCTCTGATCTTTCTGGGAGCAATTACCAGGTCTTTTCTTCTACAGAGTGGCTGATAGATTTGAATCACTGACCTTTCAGCAGCTGAGTACTTGATCACTGTGCTACCAGAGGTCCTAGCCTCTAGTTGCCCCTTTAGGAAGCCAAAGGGCCCAATAGATACCCTGCTCATATTCCTAGTGTATTCCAGGCCCTTGCTGCTCCCATGCAAAGCCCACCAAGCCCTGCAGGCCTTTGGTGATTCAGGACTTGGAAGACTTTGGCTGGAGATCCCTGGTCTGCTTCCAACTGACTTCATGATTTTGGTTCATTTCTTAACCGTTTTGAGTTTCTGGTTCTCACTTGCCACATGATACCACCTCACAGGGGTGTTATGAAAATTAAATAAAATAGTGTGTGTGGAAATGTAAATAGTAAAACAAAAAAAACTAACCAACTAGTTGCTGTTCAGCTAATTCTGGCTCATGGTGCCCCCATGTGTTGCAGGGTTGAACTACACTTCATAGGGTATTTGATGGTGATGATCTTTTGGAAACAGATTGACAAGGCTTTTCTCCCAGGGTGCCTCTGGGTGAGTTTGAACTTTAACCTTGCGGTTCGTCGACACATACTCAACTGTTTACATCACCCAAGGATGCTGGCATAGAGTGAAAGCACAAGACTCTATGGACAGATGTGCAATGAGCAAATGGTCTATGACACTTTTGACATGAAAAGCCAGACCTCTCCCACTTCTGTGGTTTCCTGGCAGCAGATAGGTCCTTTTTCTCATTTGGTCTCTTAGTTCTGGCAAGTCCATCATTGCTTCGATCTCTCTCATTTGCTTTCCTAACTGCCCACTTTCTAGAAAAGACAAGCCATCTTGAACGTCTCAGGGAAGTCTGCACCAGGGCCACAGTGAGGGCAGAGCCCTGCCTTCCGCTCTGGCCTGGAGTGCTGGAGAAAGGGCCTCTAAGCCACCCACCAAGGGTTACCAGGCTTGGGAGCCCAGATAATGGAGAATTGGGAAAATCTCTCAAGTGGGGCAAGAGCCTGGGCTTCCTAGAACCTTTCCGCTCAGAGGTCGTGCCCCAGCAGCCCTCAGTAAGCCCAGGGAGATGTTTCTGGCTGCCTCCAGTGCAGAGTATCTGGTACCCCCAGAGCTGGCAGAGAGGGTGTCTGTGCCTTCAAGGTTAGATGGGATTCAAGGGAGGGTGCTTTGCTGGGACAAGGCACACATCTTTGTCCAGTGCAGGCCAGGCAACTCTTACTCTCACGCTGTGGATTCCCAGCAAGAGCAGTTCTGTCTGTGCCTCAGGGCTTCTCTGGACTGTCAGAGTTCCTATCCACAAGCCCCAGCCTCGTGTTTCCATAAGACTGTATCCCTTTCAGCATACTTCCAGATTAGTTCTAAAGGAGACACCTGGCCTGAAAGATGCCGTTTGCCCACACCACTCATGGCAGAAGCCTAGTTCTTCCCCTTCAATCTTACCACATCCCATCAGGCCTGGCTTCCAGCACCAGCTCTTCCCTGCCCTCCGCTCCCCTGAAACATTCAAGAGGGGCAGTCTCTTCTAGAAAGTACGCACTCAGGAAAGCAAATGAGAAGGAAGTTGATTAATCTGAGCTCATTGCTGGCATGATATAATGACTTCACACTCCAAATCCATTCAGCACTTCTAACACTGCATTCTAGTGGTCTCCTGAGACTCAACCAAGCTGTGTCTCCCTGCACTCCAGATGCCCACGAGGGGGCAGCTCTGCCCAGGCTTCCAGGCAGCCCCAGCCAGCCTTCCAGGCACACCTGACTGACACCATTTAGCATTCTCTTCCATTTACACTAACAATGATCTCTCACTTAAACCAGAGACGCCTAACAGAAACACCCATCGTGAACCTCTGACCCCATGCTTGAACCACAGATTCACATGGAGAACTTTAAAAACATTCAGATACCAAGGCAGTGAAATCAGAATTGCTGGGTGTGGGGGCCCAGCACTGGTATTTTTAGAAGCTGCCCTGGTGATTCTAATAACGTGCCTCCATATGCATGTTTTTACATGGATGATGTAAAAGGAAGCTGGACAATGAATAAGGAAGACCCAAGATGAACTGATGCCTCTGAGTTATGGTGTTGGCAAAGAACATTAGATAATACTATTGAAAACCAGTAGGAAGGGGGGCACGGTGGCTCCACATAACAATCAGTGGCCTGCAAACCAAAAGGTCCATGATTTGGGCCCCGCCAGGCACTCCTCAGGAGGAAGATGAGGTTTTCTGCTCCCGTGAATGGTTAAAGCATCAAAAATCCTATACAGGGTATCTCTGGATCAGAATCGACTTGACACCACGTAACAACAAAAACACTGAGAAGAATCAACCAATGTGTCTTGAGAGAGGTACAGCCAAGAGCAAGAATGGTGAGAATTCACCTCTCATAGTCTGAGCATGTTATCAGGAGGGACCAGTCTCTGGAGAAGGACACCATGCTTGGTAAAAGTAGAGAAACGCAGCAAAAAAGAGGCAGATCCTCAATGAGATGAAATGACACAGTGGCTGCAACAAAAGGCTCAAACACAGCAATGGCGGTAAGGACAGCTCAAAATTGGCCAAGGTCTCATTCTGTTGTACACAGGACTGCTATGGATTGCAGCTGACTCCAAGAAATGCAGCGATTAAGGAGCCCACACGGGGCTGTGGTTATGCAAAAGCTTAGGTTGGACCCACCAGCCGCTCACAAGAGAGAGACCACAAAAGGAAAATTATATGAACAAAAAAGTAAATATAGGTACAGATCCCACTCTAGTAGTAAGTGACCCCAAGAGAAAATAAAGTCAGTCTGGAAATCTGTTTCCCTTCTCCAGGGCTGAGTATGGTAGGGTTCCAGAATCCATATCCCAGCAGTTTTTAGAGACAATGATGACTAGGTACGTGAGTCTGACATGGAGACTTGGGGCCGCTTCTATCCCCAATACTAACTACACTGGGTCTGTCTACAGAGCCCAGACTGAGAATGAGAACTGCTCTCACCTGGTCTCATGGGACAGCAGTTGAGTAACTGGTTTGAACTCTGCACTAACACTTACTTGAACCCCCTAGGCTCCAGGTTTCCTCATTCAGAAAGTCAGGATACCTAACATCTAACTTAACTTATGAGGATTAAATGAAACAAAGCACTTACTATCTGGCACAATGACAAGTACTTAATAAATGCCAATAACAACAATACTTTATTAAATTACAATTGCTTATTAATACAAAACAAATGTATAAAGTCTCAGAGTTTGACTTGCTGAAACAAGAATTAGAAGTCACTCTATCTGATTTTCGCGTCTATACTAGGGGTTCTCGTTAGATGTTAGACAGCAGGCCTCAGACGGTCAGGGTGTTGACATGGATGGGCTCAGCAATGACCTGTGCCCCAGATGTCCTACTTGAACTGTTACACTCCATCTGCCCTGCACCCCCACTCCATTCAACCAATGCCAGCCCAGAGGCCTGGTAGGGGAGGTGATCCAGAGAAGGTACTCCCTTGGGAGAGGTCTGGCTCTACCTCTTTACTGAGGAGGAAGGTGGGGTGCAGAGACAAAAAGCGACCAGGCCTTTGCCACACCTGGGACCCTGATAGCCAGTCCAATATTTTTTCTATTCTGCCTTAAGAATTTCTAACTTCAAATATAGAACCTCAACTAACTACCGTTTTCCCCCTCGCTCTTTGCGCAAACCTCCTCTGCGCCACCACCCCCACCCCGCAACACACACACAAATGTCTGATTGAAACCTGGAGGAGGGATGGGGACTGGCTCTGGAATGGTAGCTTTGTTCCCACTTAAATCAACAGAGAAATGAGGAGGAAGTCAAAGAGGTGTTTCAGATTCTAAGGAGCCTTAAATTTGAATCATGGCCTTAGTTGGCACTACCGTAGGTAAGCTACACTGTGCCTCAGGTTCTCATCTGTAAAATGAGAATAATAAGATCACTGAGTGTTCTGAAGATTCTCTGCTAAATCTGCATAAACTATTTCCAGAAGGAAACAGAAGAAACACCTGATACTATTGGGAGGAGCTGCTGGTGGATGCGGGTTGGCTGACTCACATTGCACCCTTTTGAACTCAGGTACACGAGTTTGCCCATTCAAAAAAATATTTTTTAATGAGTGATTGTTTTAGTTTTGGGTTTTGTTTTTTGAGAATAGTGCCAGGCATTCAGAAAATATTGGTTATTTTTATAAAGAAGATTTGATACAATTGTTTTAGTCTGGGGTTTTCTTTTTTGAGAACAGTGCCAGGCATTCAGTAAATATTGGTTATTTTTATAAAGAAGATTTGATACATCCCTGCTATCCTGTTCCACCCAACACTGCAAACTACTTCTGTTCGTCAGTTTCAAGTCAAAGCAAAGACTTCAAACACAAGAAGCAGGGGACAGAAGGGTGGACTTTGATTCAGATCTAGATTTGAATCCTGGGTCCCTCACTTACTAGCCATGTGATCTTGGCCAAGTTGTTGAGCCCCCGTTTCCCCCATCATCAAAGGAGGCTATTCCTGTGCTGATTGTCTGCAGGATTCAGTGAGGTCAGCTGATTCAATGAGCGACCATTTCACAGGTACAGCTCACTGCATCCAACTAACAGGCCACTACCAAGTCCATTTTACAGATGAGGAATTGAGGCTCGGGGAGGTTAAGTAACTAGGCCAGAGTCACTCAGTTGGTGAGGCCAGGACATGCACCAGGCAGCCTGGCTCCACTGTCTGTGTCCTTAACCACTGTATCTATCGCCCGACCTCTCCTATGTATGCCACGGATATAGAACATCTGGCCCAGGGAAAGGTTCTGTAAGTTACGGCTGTGGTTACTGCTGATACATGATAAGATGTCTCTCAGGGCACTTGGTAGAATACCTTTGGGCAAGGCAGGGCTACTTGACAACTCAGTCACCTCCTTGGGAGTCATGCGCTGCTCTAAGGGTTGGAGGGAACCTTGCCTCCTCTCTTGTACCCACAAAATGCCATCACCAATCCTCACTCACAGTGAATGTTTCTGCCCCTCCCACCATGCTGCTTTTGGTGGTCTCAGGCTGCCTAATGAAGCCTGGCATCACTGACAATGACAGCCAGGGAAAGTCTTCCTCCAATCCTGACTCAGCAGGTTCCAAATACCCTCAGCCACCAGCAGCATCACAGCCAAACACACTTTAGGACAACCCTCTGCAAGGGACAAGCTGGTCCTTCTTATTGGTCAGTCATGTAACTATGGGGCTGTGCTAACAAGAGGAATTTGTTAGCCACCCCCCTACCCCCTACCACTTGTAATGATTAACTTTATGGTAATGAAGGCCAGGCAGGAATATCTACCACCCATCTATTGGATTGGACCTCGGCTTACACACACACACACACACACACACCATACCACTACATACAACTACCACACATACACACACGCACAAGAGGTTTAGAATCAACTCCTAGCCCTCACCACATTGGACCCCAGTTGGATGGGAGTCATGGACCCTGGCCACCATGGTTAATGCACCAAATGGATAATCTGCTTACGAATAATTAAGCTTATTGCTAGTGTTAGTCTCCAAAGTGGAAATTCCAAATGGATTTCCAGGGGAGAAGACCACCCTTCTCAAAAACAGCTGATGGCATTGTGTCTCACTTTCTTGTTCACCAGTGATCGATTACAAAGCAACCCAAACATGTACTCTAGGAGTGCTCCCTGCCCCCACACCTCACATGCCTGGAGACACAAAGGACAGGGGGGGGGGGGGGGGGGGGGGGGGGGGGAAGCTTTGCCCCACCCCCCATTTCCCAGCTCCTAAAGTACACCACTCAGAGTCGTGGTGTGGCGCACTAGGATAAGCACTGGACCACAAGGTCGGTTTGAACGTAAGCTTGGCTGTTCAGATCCACCAGCCGCTGCTCCTCGGAAACCCTAGACCCTCAACTAGACGATATTCAGCAACAACACAAAGCGTAGCCCTCAAGTAATGAGAGGCACTTTCACTTAGGGTTGAGATCCAGCTAGGACAACTCCCAATCTTCTGGACACGTTCCCCCACCCACCATTCCTTCTGCCTCATGGGCCTCTCCTAGAAAGGCATCAGACTTTGCTGTCTCCTCCAAAATTTATACATTAACCCCACTTCTTTCCAACCAGGGGAATTCTAGACTTCGGAAGGCCCTCCTGATGAAAGGAGGCCTGTCCCCACCACAATTGAGAATATTCCAGAACAGTTCAGATCACTAGTTGGTTATATCACAAAGCTACCCTGATGGGCCACACACAGCGCATGTCTCAGGTCACATCATGGGTCAGATCAGGGAGAGCAGCGCAGAGTCAGTGGCTGCTTGTCTCTGAGGGGAGAAAGGAACCTCAAATGATCAGAGGCATGAAGAGTAGGAAGGCACAGACAACAGCTTCCCTCTAGGAAGGGGAGGAACGAAAGGAAACACAGTTCTAGAACTTCCCACATACAACCATCCAGAGAGGTCCAAGGCCACCTCTGGCCTCACAGCAGATATTTAGCTGGACTGGTGTGGCGCTGTAAGGTAAGCACTGAACTGAAAGGTCAGTTTGAGCTCCAAAGTCAGTGGTTTAAACTCACCAGCCACTCTCCTCAAAACCCTACACAGGGTCACTATGAGTCAGAACTGACTCAGTGGCACTTAACAATCATAACAGAGAACACCTGGAGTCTTGGTGTGGTGCTGTAGGATAAGCACTGGACTGCTAACCTCAAGGTCAGCATTTCAAGCCCACCAGCTGCTCCTTAAAAAGCCTAAATAGGGTTGCTATGAGTTGGAACTGACTCAAAGGCACTTAACAACAACAACAACCAGGGGACATCTGGGAGCACGGTAGCATTGTCGGATAAGCACTGGACTTTGAACCATGGGAGAAAGATGAGGTTTTCTGCTCCCATAAAGATTTACAGCCTCAGAAACCCTGTACAGGGTCACTATGACTGGGGATGGACTCACAGGTGTTTAACCACAGGAGACCCTGCTTAGGAGCCCCCAGTACACCTCTCATTCTGTCCCCCCAGGGTCTGTGTGGCACACTTAGCTTGTTTTGTTGTTGCCTCAGGTCCACTCTACTAAGTTTCTTGTCCCACCCCCTCCTCACCTGGTAGGTGTATAGCAAATATACCTGTCACTTCAGATGAACTGCTCTTCATGAGAACACGATCACAGTCACATCCCCATACCTCAGGGTGGCAGGTGGGAGCCTCATGGAGAAGAGGGTGTCCCCAAGAGTAAGGGAGCACGGTAAGGAAGGCTCAGGGCGAGGTACCTGTATTCTATCCTCCGGCAGCTCCGTTTTCATGGCCAGCATCTCCCGAGCATAGACGTCTGGGTAGTGGGCCTCGTTGAATGCCTTCTCCAGCTCCTCTAGCTGGTAAGAGGTAAAGATTGTCCTGAGGGGATCAAAACCAGACACTCAGGATGCCAGAAACAAAACAACACCTTTCTCTCCTGAAACCATACCCCCAGACAAACCCATGCTGGCTCAGCATAAGAGATATCAACATCCCTTGCCCCCCTCCCCCATATACAGTCACACACACATTTGCACTCGCTAACATTTGAACCTTCTAGACTCTTATTCATTCAATGCTGAGGATCCACACTGCCCTTCAGGGGGTAGAAAGTATTATTTCAGCTCCCCTCCCCCTGGCCAAAATAATTTCTACATTTGGACTCTTTCTGGGATACTTTGGGGAAAAGACAGGTAAGAAACAGATTTTAGAAAATCGCAGAAAGCCCTCTCCCTCTACCAAAACACAGAAAGGAGGCACTGGCCAAGCAAATACATGTCTCAGCACTCCTGGAATTGTATCCTGGGCTCAGCTCATAGACACTAGAGGTGATTTTAAAAATTGCATTCAAAAGTTCCATGATCTACCAGCAAGTCAGATGTAGCTGCAGCCCCAGTGTTTGCAAAGGGGACACCTGGATCACAAGTGCGCTCAACCTGCCCCAAAGCTCTAGCCCTGCTCACCTACATTTCCCTGCCCCCACCCAGAGCTCCCAATTCCCTAGCACCTCCCTCAGTTGTTTCCCTTGTTCCTTCCGGTGCCACCAACTGCCCCCCCCCCAGGCTCAGCCCATCTGAAGGTTCCTGAGAGCCTGCCTGAACTGTCCCACCGACCCCTCACCCCAAGTCCTCACCACAGAGCAGTCCATAAAAACCTATTGTGGGTCATAAACTACTTTGAGAATCTAGTAAAGGATACATGCTTTCACACATAAAAAAGTTTTTTTTTCAGCACATACAGTTTTGCACCTACCACAAGGTTGGCGGTTCAAACTCACCAGCCACTCCTTGGATACCCTATATGGAACCAGCTCGATGGCACTAACCAATAAACAAATAATTAGGGGCTCACAGACTCTCTTTCGTGAATACACTAAACACTAATTTCCAATCACAAACTCTTTTTCTTTTCAGATCTTAATTTCACCAGGTCCCATGTGACCTTTATTCTACTCCATCAATAAGCCAATGGGCAAATATAGTTCTACAAGCTGGTCTTGTAAAAATGGTACATCCTTTGCTTGTCCCCTGAGATTTGAACTCAAGAGCTGGCACAAAGGTTTGGAATTCCCCTTTTCCCCCAACACAAGGAAAAAGTACAAATTTAAACCCCACACGTCCTAGAGCTGGTGTCAGCTTTAATATGGTGGAGGACAAAGCAGGGTGTGTGAGGAAAAAAGATTTTGCTCCTTACAGAAACTAAAATCCTTTCATTATTCTCTGAGGGAGGTTGGAATGCTTATGTATAAACCAAAACCCCTTACCAATGAAGCCGATTCTGACTCATTCTCAGAGGAGAACTTCCCCCATAGGATTTCCAAGGCTGTAGTGGTTACAAATCGGGCTACTAACCTCAAGGTGGGCAGTTGGAAACTACCAGCTATTCCATGGGAGAAGGATGAGGCTTTCTGCTCCAGTAAAGATTTGCAGCCTCAGAAACCCTGTACAGAGTTACTATGGGTCGGAACCTACTCCACGGTACTTAACAACAACAAACATCTTAACAGAAGGAGACTGCCACATCTTTCTACCAAAGAATGGGTTCAAACAGCTGACCTCTCAGTTAGCTGAGTACTTTAACCACTGTACCACCAAGACTCCAAAAATGTATACAAAAAGTTCATTCTTCAGAACTTGAAAGATTTGCTGCTTTCTAATTTCTCCCCTGCCTCTCTGAGGCTCCCCTAAGCAGATCATCAAAATAAACAATCTAAAAATGAAAAGTCCCTTTCAAAACTAGGGACACTGAGCCTGCCCAAAGCCAAAGAAGGGAGCTGATTATAAGTCTTTTAAGACCATTCAAGTGTCAGCCTCTGCTTGGGAGGTGACAGTCACTAATCCCCCAAAGGTACCCTAATTTGCATTTAGGAGCTGATCCACGTGGTGATGCAGCTTCCATCATCCAGGGCCTGCCCGCCTCTGCACACTGAGCCCAAACCCTGCTCCTGGCTACAGTCAGGACCACAGGCCTTTGGGCTCCTGTCCTGGGTGGAAAGGAGCTGAGCCTTTCCGGAAAAGAATCCGCTGTTAACTCCCGCTGATCCAGCTCCCTCTCTCCCACCGCCACCACCCCCATAATCCCTGTCAAGCCTGGGTTATTTCTGAGGAAATACACATGGACCATGCCATGTGTATTTCAGGGTCTTGTATCCAAAAATCCTCAAATGAAAGCCTTTGAGGATTTTGGGTAAAACACTTTTTTTTTTAACTCATTCAAAAAGGTGCCCGGCAACCAACAGCCATTCATCTCTCTCTTGGATAATCTGCTCTGCTCCCTTCATGCACCAGAACATAGAAATCCAAGCTGTGAGTCCCTGGTTTGCAAGTTGCTGCCCTCCCTCCCAGGACCCTCCAAACCTCCCTAAGACTTTCTTGATGGAGAAACCCTGCAGGTGGACTTTAAGTTACGGGCCACTCCGCTACAAAAGACATACAAGGAGATAACCTGATGTGGAAACACAGATCGTGCAGCTAGGGTTTGAGGGCTCTTTTCCCAAGACTCTCTGTTTTGGAAACACCCCCAGCCCCAGCTCACACCTGCCCAAAAGCAGTTCACATGGTCTTCCCCCCTCCAGAGTTCCTCTCCCTGACAGGGCCCCTGACAAGATAACCCACCCTGGGGACAACATGCTACGGGTGCCCAGGAGGCGCCTTAACGATATTCGTTGAATGAACGAATTAATGAAGATTTTTCTTTGTTGTTTTGGTTTGTTTTTTAAAGAACTCAGGCTCAGGGCAGACTGAAGAAAAGAAGAACAAGAAAAAAGAACTTCTTTAAAAACAAACTAAACTAAACAGCTGCCAGAAGGGAGCGAACCTAAGTCACCAAGAAATCAAGTCGAAATCTGTTGGGGCCAGAGAGGATCGTAAAGGTGGTTTTAAAGGATGGAGGTCCATAGCGGAGTTTCCGGAGGACTAGGAACAGAGACGCGCGGGAAAGCGCAACGAAGCAGGTGAGACCAAGAGGCTGAAAACAAATTGGGGAGAAGACGGTGAGTTGGGGTGGGGAAGAGGTCCGAGAGCGTCGCAGTAGTCTGAGAACTAGCGAGCGCCTTGTGTGCACCGCACCTGGACCCGCCGAGGAATAAGAAACGGGAGAAGAGATGCGGAGCTGAGCGCTTCAGCCCTGGGAGCAGAAGGTCGGACAGATCTTTGGTTCTCCCTCCTTCATTTCCTTAAAGCCTCCTCCTAAATTTAGTGATGGAGGTGCGGCAGGGAATCCCCGTGTACTAGCGTTGGTGGCGAGGGGATTACTTTTCTGGAGACAGCGTTCATCGCCTATTGAATTTTTAACTTCCTGCAATTACTGCCTATTTAGAAATATTTTTTTAGAAACATTTTTAAAACTCTTTTTTAGTCTATACTCCCTAGCAGCCCACCTGGTGGGATAACACTACGTTGCTTGCTCTCCACCTCCTAGGTCACAGACTTAAGAAACTGAGGCTCGCCTAGTATCACAAAAGAGCCAAAACGAAAATGTCCACCAATGTATATCTCGCTTAAGCTTTGGGGAAGGGAGAGGACAGAAAATAGGGGGCTGGCAGAGCGGAAAGGAATTCCGGGAGAGGAATGCGAGACCCGGCAGAGGGGTGACGTGGATTCGAGTCCGCCGAGGGCCTGGGCCGATGCCGGTATCCGGGGAACGCCAGCCGGGTTCTGACTCTGGTTGGCGGTGGTTGGCCTTGCCTTTCTCCAGCAGAAGGAGCGGAAAGCCGGAGAGGGGCCCGCTCCCCAGTAGTCCCTCTTCATCCTTGTCCAACACCGCCGGACGCCAGGGCCCCGGCAGATTTCCCCAAACAACGCGCGTCTCTCGGCTGTGCGTGGCCTCAGTTCTCAGATGTGGGGTCGGAGAAAACGAAAACGAAGTCGGAGCTACGCGGGCCCGGAGCAGCGGACGGCGGAGGGCTCAGTGGCCAGAAAAGGCCCCGTATAGCGTCATGGGTGCCTTACCTGTGTCGCCGCTTCTTCCGTTTTTTGGTCTGGTTTAAAGCCGACTTGGACATTTTTCGGTCGCTGGAGGAAACATCTTCAGAATCTGGAAAGCGGACGGAGGGACATGCAGCAGAATGGGGGGCGCGCTTGGTGGTGCCTGGACGCGTCAGGCGCCCTTAGCTCGCTAGGGCCCCGTTTTGGGCCACCTCCGGGAGTAGCTGGGCCCGCCTCTGTCTCCCGCGGAAGCCCTCCCGGAACCCCGGAGTCCATGCCCATCCCGAAGTCCAGTCTAACCCCATCCATGCTGGTGCCCTAATAGGACGATTTTGATCAGATTTCGTTCCAAGAGAGACCAAACCACCAGCCCCAGTGGATTGGGGCAGAGGCGGTGCAGGAGTAGGCAGTCTCGAGGGCGCTGAGCCCTCCCCCACGGTACTTGCAGCCCCCACGCCTGGGACCGGAAAGTTGGTTATTTCAAAACATTTTAAAAAGGGGTGTCCTCTGGGCCCTCTGGGAAGGACTGAAGGTTCTCCGGGCACAGCCCCTTGCTCAGTAACCGCACAATGCGCCCCCGCTCCAGGCTGGAGAGCTTGTGGGGCGCCACTTTTCGTTGCTCTTCAAACAAAAAATAAAACGAAAACGAAAAATCGGGAGAAGAGCTGAGAAAAACAGGAGCCGAGCGAGCGAGGGCGGAAGCCGGAAAAATGGCCGGGGGGAGGAAGCGGCGGGGTCACACAGGGTGTCGTGCCCCCACCCCCACCCCCAGCCAGCCAGGCACCTGAGCCTGATACATTGTGGCGTTTAAGTGGAATCGGCTAGAGCAGCCGCGGTGATCGGGGTCGTGGGATGAAAAATAAACCCAAGTTGACCAACGAGGGGTTTTGGAATGTAAAAAATGGAAGGAAAACAACAACTTTGGACCCTGGGGCTGGGGCCGGAGCTGACACTATCTTGCCCGCCCCTGGGAGCGGGACAGAATCGGGCTCCGGGAGCGCGGTCCTCCATAGGCCGAGCCACAGTGGAACTGTCAGGCTGGGGGCCTGCAGCCCTCCGGGAGATTCCGCACCAAGGCTCCAACACCCCTCGCGCCCACTCCCAGTGGGGCCCCAGCGGGGCACCACGGTTGAGCTGGGCTTGACGCAGAGACCAAAGCAGAGAACGGCGGCCGGAAACGCTGAGACCGAACCGCAGCGGGCGCGCGGAGCATCCTCCGGCCCTCAGCTCGGACGCGCCAGCCCCAGGCCAGGGTCGCGACCCAGCGGCCTGGAGAGAACTTTTCACAGTCGAGGAATCTTGTCTGGCCGGCAAGAGCCGACGGCGCAGGGTTCCCGACTCTGGCCGGGCGTCAGGCTGCCGCAGAGCCTTGCCCCTCACCTACCCGAGCTGGCCGTCTGGCTGGTGTCCAGCGGCCCCGACGATCTGCCCAGCGGCTGCAAGTGGACGCTCTGCGGGTCGGATAACACTTCCAGGAAGGTGGGCTGCGCGTAGAAGCCAGGGAGCCCTCCGGGCCCCAGCAGCCCCATGCCGCCCACTCCTGCGGGACTGAGCACAGAGCGAGCCGCTAGCAAGTGCCCGGGGGCCAGGCCGTCGAGGGCGGCCCGCGGGTGGGAGCTGGGGGGCTCCTTGTTTAAGCCCAGGATCTCTTGGATGCCGAAGCCGGTGCACCTGGCCGGGGCGCTCCCCGAGGTACTCTTGGCCACTGTCTCAGCTTTGGGCTTGCTCAGCGCTTCCCCCGCTTTCCCCGTCATCTCCTGGCTCTTTGGAGGGGCTGAGGCCGCAGGTCTTTGGCTCCCCCCACCCCCCCGTCGGGTTCCCAGCTTTGCGAAGTTGGTCCCAGGTGCCCCCTCCGGTGTCTAATGCTCTGGAGCCCCAAGGAGATTCCCCTTTTATCCAACCAGGCGGCAGCCCAAGTGGGGTCAGAGCTGAGCAGCCAATCACCGGGGCCAGGAGCTATTAGGAATTCCAAAAAGCTGGCAGCTCCCGCCACACTCAGCGCCTAGGGGCCAGGGCGCAGGGGGCTGGGCACCAGGTGGGCTCTGCAGGATGCTCTTGGGCAGCGGCCCCAGGGGTGAAGTAAGGCAACAAGGTTCCAAGCTGTGCCCGGAGGCAGATGGCTAGGAATTCTGGGCAGAGTCTGGCTGGACTATGTCCCTGACTTGACCAGGGACACATGACCCTGGGGTGGGGTGGGAGGATGGGGTGAGGGCTGAAACCAGAACCTAGGAGAATCTCCCTCCCTCGACTCCTATGCAGGTCTGCGGTTCAAATAGGCCCAAATATGGAGCTTTGTGTAAAAAATGGAACTAACAAGGGAGGGGCAGGGGCCCTGGACAGTGTGTGTGGTGGCACTGAACAGAAGGGGCCAAGGTTGTGAAGAAGACATAGGGTGGGGAGGGGGGAGCTTAAAGCTTGTCTCCTCAGCACACAATAGAATGGCTTAGTTCAGAAAAACTACTCAATCAATATTGGTCCGATGAATGAGGGGTCAGGAAGAGGGGTCCCCAGTGGGAAGAGGGAGGAGTGATGTTTTTTTGGAACAACTATGGATATCTGAACGTCTTCCTAATATGTGTGAAATGTACCCAACTTCCATGGAAGCACTTTATTTATTCTTCCATCTATTCAATCAGCTGGAGTCCTGGTGTGGAGCCATAGGATAAGCACTCCACCTCAAGGTCTGTTTGAACTGCAAGGTTAGCAGCTCAAACTCACCAGCCACTCCCCATGGAGAGGCTAGTGGGTTTGAACTGCTGCTGAGCTCTTTATCCACTGTGCCACTAGGGCTCCTTTGAACTAGTACCCAACCCTTTGCCATTAAAGTCAATTCCGGCTCATAGTGACCCTTTAGGACAAAGTAGAACGGCTCCTTAGGATTTCCAAGACAGTAAATCTTTACCAGAGCAGAGAACCTCATCTTTCTCCACAGAGTGGCCGGTGGGTTTAACACACCAACCTTGACGTTCGTAGTGCAGTACTTAACCCACAGTGCCACCAGTGCTTTATTCAACTGGTACAGCTGGCTGCAATTCTGCAATTTCCACCTCAGGAATTGTTCAAGGGATTTCCATCAACTGGGCAAGGTGGGGTGGGGAAGCTCATCTTTTTATTGTCTTCCACTCCTCCCTCACCATCAACACTTCCATCCTTTTCATTCTGTTTGTGAACTCTGAGCTCTCACAAACATCCTTACCTGTCTGTCTGATTTGCTGCAGAACCTCTAGCTCCTACTGAGACCTAGTAGGTGTTCAAATTCATTGAGTTAATTGTTAAGTGCCTTCAAGTAGGTTCCAACTCATAGTGACCTTGTTGACCTTGGAAACTGGCTGACTGTGTGCCGTGGAGTCAGTTCCAACTCGTAGCTACCCTGTATAGGGTTTCCAAGGAGCAGCTGGTGACCTTGTGGTGGTGGTTATGTGCCGTGGAGTTGGTTCCGACTCATAGCGACCCTGCACAGGGTTTCCAAGGCTGTAAATCTTGACGGGAGCAGAACGCCTCATCTTTCTTCTGCAGAACAGCTGATAGTTTCGAACTGCTGACCTTGCGGTTTGCAGCCCGATTAGTAACCACTATGCTACCAGAGATGGGACAGTATATCTTTGTCCTATAGTGTCACTAAGAGTTGATTTGTTAGTTGGAGCATGGGCTCAAGTGCCATTGTTTTTAAGTGCCATCAGGTCAGTTCCTACTCATAGCAGCGCTGCATAGGGTTTCCAAGAAGCAGCTGGTGGGTTTGAACCATTGACCTTGTGGTTAGTACGGTGCTTGTACTACAGCACTACATACTCACACACTCACACTACAGCTCCTGAGCCCAGGTACTCCACCAACCCAACTAGCTCTTCAGTAGCCTTCTTGGGATTGGCATTCCCACCCATACTGTGCAGTAGGCTTTTAATGATGCTTGAATTGAAAGCACCCAATAAAGGAGAGAAAGACAGGAGTGCTTGCTTTGGGCAGAGACAGGAAAACCAGGCTTGTGAAGAGATTCCAGTCAAGATTACTTGGTCAGGCAGCTGAAAACCCCCAAATAAAGGGAAACCTCCTCTGTGGCCACTAAAGGGCTAGACTGAGAAGTAAGAAGAGACCCTGAAGTTTGTGAAACCGAGGTCTTGCTAACAGGGTCTTTGTGAAGTGGAACTCTACCACTCAGGTGCGCTCCATATGACAGCTGGAACTAGACGGGCAATGTAGGAGTGTCTGGGAGAAGTATGGGGTTCATTCCAAAGGCTGCCTCCTTACCCTGTAATAATGCCAACTGTGCACCTCCACTGTCCCAGCCCCTTTACAGAACATAATCTCCGGTCCTCACAACACTGTTAGCAAGGCCAGGCACTGAAAGTTGTCATAAGGATTCTTAGAAAACAGAGCCTTAGGGATGTGTCAGCTCAGGGGTACACTTTACTTTGTATTCTATAGAACTGGGTGCCAAGTGGAACGTTCACGTAGACAATGGTGTGAGTTGTGCAAAGCAATGGCCTCGCCTGCCAGATAAGAATTTCTATGGGTATGAAAGCTTAGGTTACTTGGGGAGTTAGGTAACATGTCCCAAAAGACAGGCCTACTAAGCAACCAAGGCCAGGCTCAACCCCACATGAGTCAGATGTCAAGCCATTTTATCTTTTTTTTTTCCTCTCCTAATCTTTGACTTTTTCATTTTGGAGGGTGGGAATAGGTTTGAAGTTGTCTTCAATCTTTGATGGGCCTTTTTAAATCAGTTCAAACCCCAACGTGCCTCAGGTCAAAGCCAAAAGAACCAGCTGGCCATCAGGAAAAATGCAGGACTGGACGTCTCCTTGACCATCAGTCTTTTAATAAAAATTTAAAAGCCATTTTCTTTGGACTCCATTCCTCTCTTGGCTTCCTCTCCATGCCAGTCTTCCTTGGAAGAATGGATGGGGATGTTATGTTAATGGAATCTGTCATGTCCCTAACTTATCGGGGACATTCACGATGAGCCAGATGCCAGCCGATGGGCAAGGGTGTGAGTGATGGAAAACCAGGCGTGTGAGTGATGGGATGCTCAGTTCTTGCCAGGACCTGAGGATGAAAAATCTCTGGACCAAATTCCTTGCCTGAAGCTGCCAGTTCCCAACCTCAGGGAGACAGTTACCACTTGCCCTAGGAAGCAAGTTGGGGATGGAGCAACCCAGATCCTCTGAGAGATGCCCTTGCCAGAGGCTAAAGATGGAGGGAGGGCCCAGAATCAGTCTACAGTCAGCCCCACCCTCAGAACTAGACTTTCCAATCTCTAAGGTTTTGGGGTGTCGTTGCAGTCCATCTTGGGCCAGACCCAGCCTCAAGATATTTGTGCACTCTGGGAAACTCTAGAGGAAAAGGTTGGGATTCCAAAAGACCAGGCTGGAGGTAGGAAGGGAGAGAAGGGAACCTTTAGTTCACTCTTAGGCATGTAGCTTGGTCATTAAAATAAAGAAACAAAACCAAACCATTCCTAGCAAGTCAGTTCTGATAATTGGCAATCCCATGTGAGCAGGACTGTGCTCCAGAGAGTTTTCAATGGCTGTGACCTTTCAGAAAAAGATTTTCAAGCTTTCTTCCAAGGTGCCTTTGGGTAAACTTGAACCTCCAACCTTTCCGGTAGCATGACCCAGGGACTCTGCTTGGTTTTATCTAGATCCAAATCCTGAGCCTGCCACTTACCAGCTCTGTGTTGTTTAGCCAATCATATAACTTCTATTAACTTCAATGTTGTTGTTAGGGGTCATCAAGTCAGTTCTGACTCATAGCTACCCTGTATAGGGTTTTTGAGGAACAGCTGCTGAGTTTTTGTTTGTTTGTTTTTTAAGTTTTTATTGTGAATTATGTGATAGTTTACATGGGAGAACACCAGCTTTACATTCATTCTATCATATCTCATTTCATTGCAATGATTGAAATCCCCTCCATGCATCATCAAACAGTCAAAGGGTACACCCTGGTAAGTCTGCCCCTCTCCCTCCCTAATCCAGAGTCCCCAGCTGTTCCATCTCTTCCATCTCTCCATCTTTGCCTCCATTGGCATCACTGCTTCTCTGGGTAGGGTCCCCCACGCACTCCATTCTTCTCCCTTGATGGTCCCAGGGACCTCTGCTTCTGGACTGCAAAATCAACCACTCCCCTCCTTTTGTTACAAAACATCTACCTTTACATTTCTGACCCTCACAGTCAGTCCCGATAGCAGTTATTCACTATTGTACCACAAGAGTCCTATCCCTATCTCCTTTCGTCAGCCCCATCCCAACAGATTCTACCTGCTCCCCGCACCCTGTCTGGAACTAGGCTCTCTCTTGAAAGCGTGTACAGCTAATGAGTTTAAAACCACTGACCTTGTGGTTATCCTATAACACCATACCAGAACTCCTTAAAAGCTTTATTTATTTTGTTGTTGTTAGGTGCCATGGAGTTGATTCTGATTCATAGCGACCTTATATACAACAAACAGAAGGAAACACTGTCTGGCCCTGTGTCAATTTCACAGTTGCTGCTAAGCTTGAGCCCATTGCTGCTGCCACTGTGCCAATCCATCTCGTTGGGGGGTGGGGAGGGGTGTCTTCCTCTTTTTTGCTGACAATTCACTTTACCTAGCGTTTTCTATAAATCCTACTACTGGAGTTGTGAACATCCACAGACCCCTGAGTTAGCATGTTGTTGTTTCTCAGTGTCATGGAGTCAGTTACAACTCATAATGATACTGTGTTTAGAGGCTGTAAATCTTTGTGGGAGAAGAAAGCCTCATATTTCTCCTGTGGAGTGGCTGGTAAGCTTGACTGCCAACCTTGTGGTTCGCAGTCTAGAGCCACCGCACTTCTTGAATTAAAATAGGGATAAGAATATAGACTCTAGAGCCAGACTCCAGCTCAATTACTTGCTTACAGACCTTGGGAAAAATTGCCCAGTCTCTCTGTACTCTATGCCTCAGTTTCCTAATCTATAAAATGGAGATAAAGGTAGTGCCTGGCCCTGGGTGATGTCATGAAGATTAATGTCTGCTACACAGTAAGACTTCTATGAGTGTTTGTTGTTATTATCACACTGGGCTCAGCGCTAACAATACATGGGGAACACGACAGGCCCTGCCCATGTCTTCATGAAGTTTGGTCCAGTGACTGAAGGAGGCAGTATTTTAAAGAACTTAGTATAATGCTTGTCACTGGACGTTCAATACATCGTGGCTCTTGCCACCTATAAATGGGTGCTGGGCCCCATATTTAATTGACTCAGCTTTTCTGAGAGGTCAGGAGTCCTGTCGCCATTGTTATAAACGAGGCTCAGGGAGAGAGTTTGAGGAAGAGGGAGGACACTGTCCCCCACACCTTTGCCTTGGTGTTGGTCATGCCACGTTTAGCACCAACTGAAGTCAAATCATTTGCACCTGCTTGCTGTCTCCCAGAATCACTACCCAGTTGTCAGCAACAATTTTGAGGGAAGGGGTTAGAAAAGGCAGGGAAGAGAGAGGCTCTGTGTTTGAATCAATAATTCCATTATGATGGTCACTCATGAGTGTGTTTCACTTTCTGAAAATGCTCTTGTGTATTTTGGGTTCAGTCCTTTGAGGTAAACCTTATCTTTCGTTGTGGTAGATGACTCTCCTGAGAGTCTCAGAATGTAGCAGCCATCTAGATCCTGCTCTCCTCTACTCCGGTTATCAAATCTTGGGCCAGATATTCAGCTTCCTTTGTTCCATAAAGAAGCTGAGGTTGGGAGAAAAACAAGATGGATTTTGATTCATATTTAGCATAACGAACAGAACATTTATTAAGTTCTGTACTTTCTGACATTGTCTCAACGAATTCTCCCAACTACTCTGAAAGATGAGTATCATTTAGCAAATGAAGAAGCAACCCTGGGAGAGGCAGGGTAATTTCCCCTACATCATGCAGCTGCTAAGGAATAAGCAAGGGCCCAAACCTGGCTTCCTGATGATGGCATCACAGCCTTAAGCAGAGGAAGGAGCCTTGGATATTGGGGCAAGTGACACCCCAGAGGTGACTGAGCTACCATCCTTCCCCACTGGGAATGGGGGGAAGAAAGGAAGGGGCACCAACCGGTCAGGGTGAGTCCCCAGAACCCAAGATTGCTGAGACCATCTTACCTCGAACATCCGGTTCTGTTTTGTTCTCCTAGTTCTCTAAGAACCCAACGAGTATTCTTTGAACTTTTCTTAGAGGAGGGACTACCCAGGAGTTGCAAGAAGGAATGAACAGATTCTTGATACTGATTCTAAGTCAGCCTTGTTGAAGGCCCTGCCTCCTGGTAGTCTCCTATCAGGCACCACCTGAGAGTCTCACCCCAGTAGAGCACCACCCACCAGGTATGAATAACCTACAGGCTCCCTCAACCCACCGCTTTCAGTCAGGGCCAACCTTTTTTTTTTCTTAAATGTTTTATTGTGAATTATGTGATAGTTTACATGGGAGAACATTAGCTTTACATTCATTCTATCTTACATTCATTCTATCGTATATCGTCTCATTGCCATGGTTACAAT
>NW_006408597.1:2872108-2894116 GCF_000296735.1 Chrysochloris asiatica
TGCCTATCCCACTCCAAAATCCCTGCTCAGGCCTTTTTCCTAGTGATAAACAGTTCAGGGCCAGCTGTGGCCGTTTGGTTTTAATTGGAAACTGTCACTTTAAATTTTTAGGAGATCTGTGTGCATGTGTAGTAGAACCCTCCAGGGTTGGGGTTGGGGGTGGGGTATCCACTCACTCAGGCACCCCCTGTAGTCACAGAATGGAGGTACGCAAACAGCAAGAGACCAGTGAACAGATACAAAAAAAGAAGAATGTCCACACCTTTATCTCTGTGGTTCTGTCAGGCATCCGTGGCTGCTCTGATCATTCCCCGCTTGGTCTCGCCCAAGATGGCAGCTCCGGGAGCAGCTGAGTGTGTTGAAATAGAAAGCAGTGGATTTCTTGCTTCTGCTACAAATTCCCCTATCTGTAAGCCTTCCAACCTTCTAATTATTCCTTTATATGTGGTTCAGCGTTCTGGCACCATCCCCTGAGCCTGCTTGGTCCAGTATTCTGTGTTGTTGCTGATGGAGCTCCTCACTGCACTTCCATCCTCTCCGCCATCTTGTTTGTTCTCTCTCCAATGTATTTTGAGTCCATTCCTCCACACAAAAAAATTTTTAAGCCCTCTCATATTCGGTGTTACTGGTCTACCTGATTCAAGTTAACAGAGAAATAGAGAGTGTTATGGGAGGGATGGTTTGTGTCAGAATTGTTTTAAAAAAATTTATATATATATACATGCATATATATACTGGAGGGTAGAGGCATGTCTGATCTTGTTGCATAATGCCTGAGATCTTAAAGGTAGAATTGTTCTCTGTTTGCCTGTAACAACAGAGAAAGGAGAGTCAAGAATAGAGAAAGCTCTAGAATGTGTGGCTAATTACCTCTATGAACAACTACCTCCTTTGCCATAAGACCGGTAGAACTGGATGATGCCCGACCGCCACCACTAAATATTTTAATCAACTAAGAATCCTGATCAAAAAAGAGAAAATGTAGAACAGAATTTCAATTTCTTATGGAATCCAGACTTCTCAGAGCCATAAAGGTAGGATAAATTCCTGAAACTATTGCCTCAAGATCATCTTTAAACCTTCAATCAAAAATATTCCCTTTAGTTTTCTTAAAACCAAGAACATAGTTAAGCTTAATTAGTACTACATGTGTGCTTTGAGCATTAAGAACTGTCTGTATATGGAACCAGACTGATAACAACAACCTGAAAAATTAAACAAGAACCATTGTGGTTGTTGTTATTAGGTGCCATCAAGTCGGTACTGACTCATAGCGACCCTATGCACAACAGAACGAAACACTGCCTGGTCTTGGGCCAACCTCACAATTGTTGCCATGTTTGAGCCCCTTGATGCTTCCACTTTGCCAATCCATCTCGTTGGGAGTCTTCCTCTTTTTTCTGACCCTCCACCTTACCAAATAAGAACCGTACAAACAGTGAAAAAGAGGGTAAGAATGATTACATAACTCTTAGAATGTAATCAACGTCACTAACTGGTACATAGAAAAACTGTAGAACTAGTATGGTTTCCTGTGTATATTCTCAACAACAACAAAATAAATACAACTTAAAAAATAAAATCCAATAAAAAGAAGGAAAAGAAAACAGCTCAGAATCTTGCGCCAACCTGGAGATCTTGGCAGGCCCATGTGTTTCCTGGGCTGGTTATGAAGAAGACAAAGAAAACCAGGCCGGTTATGAACTCCCCTAGTGGCTGCAGGAAAGACGCAACTTTACGCATGGCTTCTTGTCAAACCCATCCAGCCTTTGGTTAAAGATTCTGACCCTGCCTAATTATAGCCCTGCCTGGGTTCAATTCCCTGTTTACCACAGTTAGCTGTATGACCATTGCAAATACCTTAGCCTGTTTGTGCCTCAATTTTCCCTTTGATTATGAAGCATGCATGGAAAACTTCTTGGAAGAAGCAGTGAGGCTGGGCTGTGAAGCTAGAGTACTCATTGGGCGTCCTCATCTGGATTCTTGCAGCAACTGGCCAATCCCAACTCTACCTGTTGCCATCTTCTCTCAATACTTTGTCACCAAACACTTCTTTGGAAAATCTCATCCCATGTAACGGTATCGCCTCACATTCCCCCACAGCCATACAGGGGAGAAGACTGTCCACTCCTACAGAGCCAGGGGTATCACCCACCCCATCTCAATTTTCATTTGCCTAGAATCCCTACTTGGCATCGTCTAGGGGACCTGGGAAAAGGAAGATGCTAAGGTGGGAGGAGAGACTCTCTCCTAGACTTCTTGGAGGAAGGAGCCATTGTGATGGGTGCTGAGAAGAGAAAACCCCTGAATGCAGAAACACAGCCAGGAAGAGGGTTAGCCCCACAATCCAGTTCCATTAATATCCCATAACAAAATGCTGTCAGCATGAATTTCCTGTTCAAATAGATTTGTTAAGAGGACTAGGGGAGCTTTGTAGGGGATTGGGGGAGGTCAGAGGTATGTGTGTTCAGGTTCTCCTAGACTGAAGGTCCCAGTGAGGTGGAGGGTGAGTCAGGCATGAGTCCCTCCCTCTCATCTTCTGCCCTCTGTAGCGCAAACAGGCTCTCAGGAAGGGACCCACAGACCGGTCTAACCAAGGTTGCTCACTGAAGGGACTTGTCTCTTTTGATAAGCACCAGGGCAGACAGTAAGATTCTAATGACAGGTTTCAGACCTTGACCAGAAGGTGGGGTACTGCTCCCAGGGGCAGTGAAGGTATGTGTCCAAAACCAAACTCTTTGCCTTGGAGTCGATTCCAACTCATGACAACCCCATGTGTTAGAGTGTGGACCTGCTCCATGGGGTTTTCAATGGCTGTAAGAGAACTGGTGGAGCAATGGGTAAGCAATCAGCTGCTAACCAAAAGGTCAACGGTTTGAACCCACCAGCCACTCAAATGAGAAAAGACGTGGCGGATCTGCTCCTATAGTAAAGGCTGCAGCCTGGGAACCCTATGGAGGTAGTTCTCCTTTGTCATATCAGCCCTTAGGAGTCAGAATCAACTGAAAGAGCAAACAACAATAACCCATCTTTACAGAAGCGGACCACAATGCTTTTCTTCCAAGGTACCGATGGGTAGCTTTAAACCTTTAGATTAGCAGTCAAGTGCAAGGCCTGCTCTGATATCTACAAACGCAGAACCACAACCTGGGACAATATTGGGAGACTAGGGCTGCTTAATAAGAAGCCCAAGGATCTGGGGTGACCTTAGTCCCCTCAAGTGATAACACAGGGGTGATCCCAAGTAGCTATGCAAAACAGCTGCTATTTGCCCCCTCTTCTACCATCCCCACCTCCTGACTAACCCTTTGCTACACAGTCCTTCCTCCAGGGCAGAGGCCTAACTTCCCCAGGGTCCCTGGGTGGCTGAGCTGCTTGAGGAGTCTTGGGGAGTCTTAAGGAGAGCTCTCTATTGGACTGTGAATTGGGTGCAGAAATGGGCCAGGCCAGGGGTCAGAATGGGGGAGAGTGGCTGTGTAAAGGTGGGGGTCATTGTTATCCTCATTTTACTGTGAAGTAATCAGGGATTTAAGGAGTCTAAGACTATGCTAAGATCTGACAGTGAGGAGGGCCTTGGGACAGGGAGACCAGAAGTATGAAGAGATGCTTGCAGACTGGTTAGAATCCTCAGGAACCCAGCCTGAACCTTGGCTTGGAGAGGCAGAAGCAGTGGGGAGAGACAGGCTAGGGAATCTGGGGGCAAAGGGTCAGCAGAAAGGGGTATTCGTGAGGATTTGGGGCAGATGTGACAGGAAGAAGACAGACCCAGGGCAGGTCTCAGGCCTGGATCCTGGTTCCTCTCCTGGAGCCCAAAGGTGGGTGAAGAGAGCTGGGTGCAGTGAGGGGAGGGTTAGGAAGAGGGGATCTGGGGATGGAGGAGGGGAGTGCCGGGCCCCCAGCCCTTTGTGAGCCATTTTAATTCGTGTAAATGAGGATTTTTAATTTGTTATTCTGGGTTTTATTTCTATTACCATCTCATTTGCCTCTAAACCCTGTTTTGTCCCAGCCTGGACCAAATTCCATTTGATGCATTAGGACTAAGTCTCCTCCCAAAGGGCTAGATGTTTTCTCCTCATACAAAAGTCGCTTATTTTAGATAGAGACGATTAGATTTATCTTTAATATTTTAATGGCAGCTGGGATTAGCAGGCCTGGGGTTGTTGCCTGCAGATTAGTCTCTGATAAACTCTTCAGTGGGGGCTAAGGGGGACACTCCACTTTCTGTTTTCTACAAAGTGTTTTTTATTATATTTTGTTGAAAAAAAAATATACCCTTGTCTTTTGGAGCATCATAAATTCCATTTGCTGTTTTCTATTAAATCAAGTTGATTAAATTCGTTGTGACTCTGCACATAGATCTTTTTAATTTTAACGTCTCCAGCATAAAATCTTTAATGGTGCAATTCTAAATGGCTGCAGTATACAGTAGAGGCTCCGTTCAAACAGATGGAAGTGGGGTTCTGCCAGACGGGGTGGGGGTGGAGGGTCCTGCCAGGAGGGGTGGAGTTAGAAGCAGGCACAGATCCCCAGGAGAAAGCAGCGGCCCTGGTTGACCCCTTTCCTGGAGGCTCAGGTCCCAATCCCTGTTCTGCCTCTTCCTAGCTGCAGATGCGCACGCAACATTTACTGTGTGCCTGGTATGGCACAGGTATTGTCAAGGGTCCTGACATGGAAATCCAGAGAGGTCACTGGCTCAAGGTCACACAGCAAGTGGGTAATGGTGGTTGAGTTCAGGTTATCTTTGGTTGATGGAACATTGTCTCCCATTTTAGGGACTCGTCTCCAGTGTCGTCAGTGAAATGGGGTGATCAGGCCCGCCGTGACTCACAGGTACTTGGAAGGATTCACTGAGGTCCACAAACTGCTTTGTGAACAGAATAGACTGAGCTCTACCGGGGAGTGACTGCTCGTTTGGAGATCAGAGGCCCCACCACTAGGAAGTGGCCTCACCCTAGGGTCCACATGGCGGTGGGTAGGGGCTGCGCAGGGTTCCCCAGTTCTCCAGCCCTCTCGGTGGCTTCCGGCCTCTTCCTTCCCTCTCTAATCCAGACCTCATCAAGTCCTGGGAAGGGTTGATCCACAGGAGAAAATCCCTCATCCGGAGGGGCAAAATCAGCTTAATTTGTAGCAATTTGAAGCTGGTCTTTGGCAGGATTTGAATATCAAATTATCCCCCAACTTGCGCTGGCCTCCCCCTGCTGCAATATGGACGGATATGCTCTGAGCTCCACCAGGGAGATTGTGTTTGGGTGCTGAGGCTGGGGCTGAGCTGGGTGCATGTGGGAAGGAGGGGGTATCACAAGGTAATGGGGACGATGAGGGTCACAGTCACACTACACAGGTCACACCATAGCTCCCAGGCCAGAGGAATGGGACTTGTCAAATATACAGATTTCCAGGCCTCTCCCCAAACGTCAGGAATCAGGATTTGTATGACCAAGGAAGAGTAAAGTGTGAAACATTCTGAGGCAGCTCAGTCAGCCAATCAACAAGCAGTTGCTTTCTGCGCACACACTTTGTGTGGCCTCAGATTTGGAGGAGATCAGACACTTTCAGTATCCACTTTATCCATCCGGCCTCTGGCACCGAAGACCACGTTCCATTCATGATGGCACAGTGCACCTGAGGCATGCGCCGCAGAGGGCTCTTTGGCCTCTGTGTCCCATTGCGCATGCTCACAGGGGTAAGCCAGCTCTCACGCAGGTCACCCCCCCATGAAGCAGCCCATCAGCGTTTGGTGAAACACGTTGGTTCTACCAGAGCATGTGCCCCTTCGCCTCCTTCAGCAGAGAGCCTGATGCAGGTCCAGTACTTTATGGGAGACTTCTCTGAGCTGGTGCTGGACTAGGAATGGCAGACGTAGGGATGAGAAATCCAGTCCTAGACCACAGACGAGCTGTCCAATGCCAACTAGTCCGACAAGTGCTGTAGCAACCACCAAAGCAGTTGCGGTTGGGTTGACTTTGAGTCTAGCCCACGTGTGTCCGTGGGCTTTTTAAATGGCTGATTTTGGGGAAGTTGGTAGCCAGACATTTCTTCCAATGTGCTCTGGGGAGACTTGAATCTCCAACCTTTCAGATACAGCCAAGCACATTAACAATTTGCACCATCCAGGGATTGTGTAACAACCATAAGTCCTTATTATTAAGCAGTCACTGTACTAGGCACAGCTCCAAGTGCTTTCCATTAACTAACTGAGTCTTCACAAGAAATCCATGAAGTCAGAATTATGATTATCTACATCTATTTGTGTGACACTGTGGGCTAATGTGTCAGACTGCAAAGCCGTTTGAACTGCAAGGTTGGTGGTTCAAGCTCACCAGCTGCTCCTTGGAAACCCTATACAGGGTCTCTATGGGTCAGAATTGACTCGACAGCACTTAACAACAACAACAGCAGCAACATCTATTTTACAGATGAGGAAACTGAGGCACAAAAAGATTAGTAACATGCCTAAGTCACACACAAGTAAGTGGTGGACCTGGAACTCATACGGAGGTATTAAGGTAGAGAGAGGGCAGTGGCCAGGAAGTGGGTGCCTGGGGGTGCTGAGAAAACTGGGCCTGTGGTAGGACTTCAGCTGCACCTTGAATGCTCTCACACACAGGGAGCTCAGTACTTTCTGTGGGACAGATCTCAGACACTGGCTTTCTTTGTTAGAAGCGAATCCTGAGAGGCAGAGAATGCCCCAGAGAATTCTGGAGTCAGAGCTGTGTTTGATTCCAGCTCCGCCACTGCACTGCTGTCTCTGCCCTTAGAGTGCCCACCCTATCCATAGGAGAATTGATGCATTTGTGTTTCGGTGATTCCACATCTGCAAAACGGGGTTCATGGTCGTATCTGCCTCAGAAATGTGTTACCATTGCTATCCACTGTAAGCCAGGTCAGCTCTGAGCCTGGCCTTCTTGCTCTAGCTCCATCCATCTTTAGCTTTAACTACTTGAATATTTTTTCTCCAGAGTCCAGTAGGATAAGCACTGGACTGCTAACCACAAGGTCATCAGTGTAAACCCATCAGTCACTCCTCGGAAACCCTATACAGGGTCGCTATGAGTTGGCCAATTTTACAGCTTTTAGCAACAACAACGTTTTTTCTTCCCAACAGTGCCTTGCTTTATCTTCTAAGGTATAATCACAGTGCGATTTTGGAATGAAGAAAAGAGCATCAGGCAATCGGGGAGAGGCTTTATGGATGAAGCATCTTTATTTGCTCAAGGATCTTGGCTGAGCCATCACTGTGAACCTGGAACCAGAGATGCAAACATGCCAAAGCCATGGTCCTCGCCCTCAAGGAGTTCACAAACAGGACACAAGGACCCAGAGGCTGATGTGTTAAGTGCTCTGATGAAGGAAGCGCAAGGCATCATGGAAGCACTATGATCCATATTTGTGTCCACTTCAAAGAAAGGTGACCTAAAAAAGACTGCAGAAATCATCAAACAACATCATTAATATCCCATGCAAGTAAAATTTTGCTGAAGATCATTTTAAAACAATTGCAGCAGTACATCGACAGGGAACTGCCAGAAATTCAAGTTGGATTTGGTAGAGGATGTAGAATTAGGGATATCATGGCCAAAGTCTGATGGCTTTTGGTTGAAAGCAGAGAATACCAGAAAGATGTCTACTTGTGTTTTATTGACTATGCAAAGATATTCAACTGTGTGGATCATAACATTGCAAAGAATGGATACTCCAGAGCATTTAATTGTGCTCATGAGGAACCTGTACACGGACCAAGAGGCAGTCAGTTGAACAGAACAATGGGATATTAAATGGTTTAAAATAGGAAAGGTGTGTGTCAGGCTGTATTCTTTCACCATATTATTCAATGTGTATGATGAGCAAATAATTGGAGAAACTGGATTATATGAAGAAGAACATGACATCAGTGTTAGAGGAAGAAACATTAACAACCTGAGGTATGTAGATGACACAACCTTGCTTGCTGAAAGTGAGGAGGGCTTAAAATGCTTACTGATGAAGATCAAAGATTTCAGGATGGATTGTACCTCAATGTAAAGAAAGCCAAAATCCTCACCACTGAACCAATAAACAACATCATGTTAAATGGAGAAAAGATTTAAGTTGTCAAAGACTTCATTTTACTTGGATCCACCATCAATACTCAACAAAAGCAGCAGTCAAGGAATCAAATGATGCATTAGGCAGATCTGCTGCATACGACCTCTTTAAAGCGTTCAAGAGCAAAGATGTCAGTTTGAGGACTAAAGTGCACCTGACCCAAGCCATGGTATTTTCAATAACCTCATATGCATGCGAAAGCTGAACAGTGAATAAGGAAGATCATAGAAGAATTGATGCATATGTGTTTTGGTGTTGGAGGAGAATATTAAAAGAACCGTGGACTGCCAAAAGCACAAACAGATCTGTGTTGGACGAAGCACAGCCAGAATGTTCCTTAGAAGCAATGATAGTGAGACGTCGTCTCTCATACTTCGGATATATTATCTGGAGGGACCTGTCCCTGGAGAAAGACACCGTGCTTGGAAAAGTAGAGGGTCAGCAGAAAACAGGAAGACTTCCAACAAGATGATTGACACAGTGGCAGCAGCAATGGCCTCAAACATAACAACAATTGTGAGGATGGCGCAGGACCAGGCAGTGTTTCGTTCTTCTGTGCATGAGTCACTATGAATAGGAACCAGCTGGGTGGCACCTAACAAGAGAAATTCCAAAGCTAGAAGATCAGAGCAGGCTTCCTAGTTGAGGCATTCTGGAGCTCGACTGAAAGTGTGAGTGGGGGTATCAGAGATCTATCCTACTAAGTACAGCCACATAGCTGTGTCCAAGGGAGCCCAGAGGTCCTGTCCAGGACACCTGCCTCTTTCTGTGTCAGCCAGTCCCTCCTGGGGAAGTCCAGGTTTCCAATTCCTATATGTCCCTGGCAAGCAGGCTACAACCACTACTTAGTAAACCTCCGGCTTTTACGCCTCGAGTGGTCATGTAGGGTCTGTTGAGGGGTAAGTGTCTGCCTTTGAAAATCCCACGGGGTTGATTGGAGAGCATCCCACAGTGAGGATCAGGGAAATGAAAGGAGCCACCTAGACCCCACAGCTGAGATTGGACCCAAACTCCAGGCCTAATCTTCCCTCTGGGGTGAACTGGGACCACCTGGACTGTTCCCCCACCTCTATCCCCCATGCATACCTGCCTGATGGTGGCCTTGGTGTTGTGTTGTTGTTTAGTGCCGTCGAGTCAGTTCCGACCCATAGCGACCCTGTACAGGGTTTCCGAGGCTGTAAATCTTTATGGGAGCAGAAACCTCATCTTTCTCCCGCGGAACAGCTGGTAGTTTCAAACCGCTGACTTTAAGGTTCGTAGCCCGATTCGTAACCACTACGCTACCAGAGCTCCTTGGTGGCCTTGGTAGTCTTGCTCAAATAACAATGCTATTGACTCAGATTGAGGGCAACTAGCTGGCTCTTGGCTTTTCCTTTTTATATAGCAACTAATCTCCTTCTAATCAGCCATTATTAAATTATATTCTGTTCTTAATTCATTCACAGATCACAGTTGGGACAGCTGGATGGATAATTGGGGAGAGATAATCTATGTAAATGAGGGACAGCAGAAGGTAGGAAGAGAGAGAGGCCGAGCTAGGGCCAATGGAGCCCCTCCTAGGCCTAGGCTGGGGAGAGGGCAGTGGCCAGGTCTTGCCTGAAAGGGGGTGCTAAGGGTAGGGGTACTGAGGGAACTGGGCCTGTGGTAGGACTTCAGCTCCACCTTGAATGCTCTGACACACAGGAAGCTCATTACTTGCTGTGGAGCAGATACTGAACATGGGCTCTTTTTGTTAGAAGTGACTCCTGAGAGGTGGGAGAATGCTCCAGAGAATTCTGGAATCAGAGCTGTGTTTGATTCCAGCTCCGCTGCTGCACTGCCGTCTCTGCCCCTAGTTTCCACATCTGCAAAACAAGGTTTATGAGGGGGTCACCACTGCTTTCATGCCAGTTCTGACTCAGAGTGACCCTCCAGCACGGCGTTGTGAGGCTTAAAGGCCTGGCTAGGAGCGGGAGCTGGACAGGGAATAAGGAAGATCGTAGAAGAATTGATGCCTTTGAGTTATGGTGTTGGAGGAGAATACTAAAAGTGCCGTGGACTGCCAAAAGAACCAATAGATGTGTTTTGGAAGGAATGCAGCCAGAGTGCTCCTTGGAGGCCAAGATGGTCAAACTTCGTCTCTCATACTTTGGACATATTGTCAGGAGGGAACAGTCGCTGGAGAAGGATGTCAGCTGGGTAAGATGGAGAAAAAGAGAGATGGATCAGCCAGGTGGCATCATTGATGGCGTCAAGTGTGGCGGCGGTAGTGAGGTTGGCCCAGGATCGGACATTGTTTCGTTCTGCTGTGCATGGGGTCGCTATGAGTCGCTCGATGGCACCTGACAACAACAACAACAGGAGCAGAAGAAGCTAATATAGTACATAGTGGCTCCTAGCACTGTCATGGGAGTCCCAGTGTGGTGCTGTAGGATAAGTACTGGACTGCAAGGTTGGCTGTTCAAACCCATCAGCTGCTCCTCGGAAATCCTATACAAGGTTGCTATGAATCGGAACCAACTCAACAGCACTTAACAACAGCCTCACTATTTCAAGGACTGCATGTTATTAAGTGCTGTCAACTCAATTCTGACTCAAAAGCCTGGTGCTCTGCCATCCTCACAATTGGGAGAACGGCTGCTTCTCTCTGACGTCTGCCCCCAGGCCATCGAGCTTCCTTCCAATAACAAGTGGATTAAATCCATTCCGTTTGCATATCTGAAGATAGCTGCCCATCCCCCTGATAATACTATATCAGCAATGACATCCTGGTACATTTCCTATGTGTCAGGTGCCATGGGAAACCTGGGTGATTGGCTGAAAGGTTGGTGGCTTAAACCTATCCTCAGAAGACCATCCTGGTGATCTGCTTTCAAAGAGCCCTATGGAGCTGTATATCCACACACATGGGGCCACCAGGGCAACAATCATGTGACTTGGGTGCCACATTTTATAGATGACGATACTCTGCTCCCATGCTTTCTCCTGACAATTTCGTCACAAAACCTACAACAGATGATGCCCCAGAAGCCTACTTTGAAGGGACAGGACATTCATAAAACCCAGAGCCCAGCTGGAGGTCACTTTGGGAAGGTGACATCCAACTTGGATGTCCCACTGGGAGCCTCAGGAATTAGGCACAGGTGGATGACCGGGACTAGGAGTAAGTCTGCATGTGATTGAGGCTGGCAGGGAGGGCCCTGGACCAGTCCCAGAAAGAGGCAGGGGATTAGTCATCCCAGAGGGGCCATGCAGACAATGGGATTAACCTTGGAGCAGGTAGTGAAAGTCTGAAGTGTGGGGGACATCTGGTCTCCCACCCTAGACTGTAGCTGTCACCCAGACCCAGGGAGGAAGCTACCACTAAACCTCTGGACACCCTCTGTTCGTTCCCACAGTCTTTCCTGCTGTAACCACCTGGCAGTGAGCTGATGGCTTGGATTTAGGCTCCTGCTCACCGTTGGCTGGCTGGGCCACCCACACACAGTATACCCTAGTATTGCCTAGAAAGCAATGATGAAGATGCTTGAACTAGGGGGACATCTGAGGCATGTATAGAAGTCCAAAGCCAGGTCTCCTGAGATTCTAGCTTTGCCATGCATTAGGCATGAGACCCGCGGCACTTCAATCAGACTATCTAAGTCTCTGTGTCCAAAATTGTAAAACAAGGGTGGTAATTTGGGAAGGCGCTGCTGAGAGCCTTGGGTCGGGAAGAGGGCAGAGGCCCTCCCTCTAGTGGTGACAGCGCGAATAGCGTGGAAGTCGCTACCACCACCTCCGCAGTTCCAGTTCCTAAGGTTATTTGTTGTTGTAAAGTGCCATCGAGTCGATTCTGACCCGTAGCGACCCTGTATAGGGTTTCCAAGAAGCAGCTGGTGAGCTTGAATCACCGACCCTGCAGTTCAAACGACTTTGCAGTCTGACGCATTAGCCCACAGCGCCACACCAGGACTCAAAGGCATTTGAGGGGAGAAATTTCAACGGTCCTAAAAGCATCTCATTTCTACCAGTGTCTGATATTCTATCATTAGAAGTCTTCTCTTAGGCTTGTATGTCAGTCTGTCAAAATGAAACTACTTCTCAGCCATAAAGAGAAAATGCAGTCCTGGTACATGCCACAACATGGATGAATTTTGAGTATTATGCTGAGTGAAATATGAAATCGATCAGCCACAAAAGGACAACTATTGTATGATCTAACTTATATGAAATAGGCAAATATATAGTGACCAAGTCGGGAGTCTTTACTCAGGGGCACTCTACTTCTGTTAATGATGAAAAAATTTGGAAACAGCCGTAAGGTCGCAAAACATGAAGTTTTATGTGTACAATTGAAGTGTCACTGAATTGTACACATAAAAATGTTGAATTCGCAAATGCTTTCTTATATATAGATATATAATACCATAATGAAACAATAAAAGGAAAGAAAATACTTCCCAGGGGCCCCACACATAAAAGGGCATCTGGATCTGGTTGTATCCCCTCAGCTGCCCAGGGCAGTTGGTGAAGCACTTGCCCAGTGTGTATAGTGAATGTCTGTGCTTCGGAAAGGAACCTGGAAGAGTCTGAGGTGAGAGTCTGACTTTGGGCAACTCACTCCTTTGGGCCTCCGTTCCCACATAGTAAACTGAGAGAGTTGAGTCCGGTTACTGGTTCTACCTTTTCAACTGGGATGAACTCTTTTGTGATCCATGAGACATATAGCACCCACCAGAATTTTCAGCCCCTCAGATATCTAGGAAAGTTGCTATCTCGGTTGTAGTACATGCTACTGTCTGGCAGGGTATTATATAACTGCATGGATCCTACCACTAGAAACAAGCCCTACCACTAGAGGGCACTTGGGACATATGTGTCCCACATAATTAGATCAAAATTCATATTACCTTGATTTCAATATGTCTTCTATTACTGAGAATGCATGATATCAACAAAAAATCCAAAGCAGAGAATATTTTGGTCATGACAAGGTTAAATGTAAAAAAATAAATTAAAATCTAGATTTGCTTACACAGTATTTGTTCTCCCCATAGCTATTAACTAAGGAACCTATATAAAAATGGATGAACATGCCTGACCTATTACCAGTACCACGCCCTCCCGTGTGCTGTGCTCTGCAGGGTGTCACAGTTGTAATCTTAGGAAGATTGCCAGGCTGTTCTTCCACTGGGTGGGTTTGAACCGACAACTTCTTGTTTAATGGTTAGACACTTAACTGTTTGTACCACCCAGGAACTCCTCCTATAATTATCAGGCACTCAGTAAAATTTCAAATGAATTGAAACTTTATTAGGGGCTGTTGAGTCAGTTGTGGCTTATAGGGACCCTCTATAGGGTTTTTGAGGCTGTAAATCTTTTAGGGAGCAGAAAGCCTCATCTTTCTCCTGCAGAGCAGTTGGAGGGTTTGAACCGCTGATCTTGCCATTAGAAGACCACCTGACTCACAGCGCCACCAGAGCTCTTTACTAACTAAAGTCCTACTTCATTCAGATTTCCTGAGCTTTGAACTCTGTATGCTTTCCCTGCTCCAAATCTGCCTCCTCTAGGGTCCCATCCAGGAGCTGATATTACATTTAGTGGTTACGACTCCTTAGCTTCCTCTGGGCTATGACAGTTTTACACAATTTCTAAAAGAAAAAGAAGGCACACACTAGTACAGTCAAACACTGTGCCACTATTGTGTATTCTGGAACAATCCCCAATACATTATTAATAAAAAGGGGAAACATCAGGACAGTATATTTTATTTTTGAAAGAGAAAAGCTATGTATAATAAGCATTGTTTTACTCTCCGGCAATGTACATGAGAAACTAGTTACCGGTTGATTATTGGAAAAGGAATCAGACAACTGGAGAATTAAATAACTTAAGGGAAGTCTACTTTTTACTCTATAGCCTCTGACATTATTTTAGTTTTAGAAACAATGTGCATTTATTTTGATAAACAATTCACTCAGCAGCAGTATATACCCAAACCAAACCCACTGCTGTTGCTTTGAATTCCAACTCATAGTGATCTTATTAGAGGACAGGATAAAAATGCCCCATAGGGTTTCCAAGGCTGTAAATCTCTATGGAAACAGACTATCACATCTTTCTCCCATGGAGTGGCTGGTACATTTGAACCACCAACTTTTCGGTTAGCAGATGAGCACTCTGACCACTGCACCCACAATGCATTCAGATATGATATATTCGTTGAATCTCTTACTTCTGGGTCTCTGCATTGTTAGGCAACAAAACCATCTACCAGCCTCCTGACCCTGGGAGGGTGCCTCTGAAGTTGGGGGCTCCTGGGACTCAGTTGGAACCACTAGCCTGGTTCATCTCTGAAATTCCTTTCCGCCCTGAAGGCTGTTCTAGACAAGTGTGTGTCGAGGTGCTTTGGAGCAGGGGGAGGTTCCAGGTAGCACTCAGGTGCAAACACTTAGAACTTGCTGAAGTATGAAAGGAGGAGTGGACCACAGGGTATGGAACCTTGTGGGGTCCAGGACAGGCTGGTCCCCAGGAAGGACAGGGCCTCCCCAACACTGCTCCTTTCTCCTTGAAGTCCAGATAAAATTTTCAATCCCATGGCTGCCCTTCCATCTTTTCTGTTTAATCCCAAACAAAATTTTTAGCTTTGAAACCAAATTTTCAGGAGGGACAACTATTTCTTAGCTTACAGACAAACTCCTACAGATACAGACACATCACTATGCACTAGAGAGAAATCCATTATGTTCAGCAGCTATTTCACAAGGCTGCTAAGCACTCTACAGCAGCAGGGAGCTTTGGGGTAAAAAAGAGAGAAACAGGCCCATCACCCCAGGATGCAGACCACAGAATGGGTGAGTCACAGGATCTCCATTCCCCAGCCCTAAATTTCTCTCACCTTCTGCTTGGTTACTGAAATCCAGCCAAGCAGCTTTATTTAGTTAAATTAGCGATCTGACCTCTGTAGAATTCACCTGCCCCAGGTCAAGTGATTGACTAATAGCTGGAAGTTGCCAGTTCAAGCTCACCCAGGGGTACCACAGAAGAAAGGCCTGGTGATCGACTTCTGAAAAATCAACCATTGAGAACGCAGTTCTACTCTGACACACAGAATCAATTAGAGAGCATTTGGTTTGGTTTGTTGTTGTTGTTTTAGGAGGGTCAGAGTTTAGGAAGTCTTCCAAAAGTTTCCCTGAATCCTTACTGGATACCATCCCTGGTTCTTGGCATGATGCCAAAGGCCCTCTGAGATCAAACCCCTGCTATCTTGCCTTGTCTCCTCTTATGCTGTGGTTCCTATAAGGTCCTGAGGACATATTTTCTATTTCTATGTCCTGAACTCTCTGTGTCCTTCTCCTGCCTCCAGCCTTCACACATGCTATTTTCTTGACTGAAAAGCCAGTGTCTCTTTCAAGACTCTGCTGAAGCTTCACTTTACCTGGAACGCCACAGATCCAAGTGGACATAGTACCATATTCTTTTCCACTACCATAACTCAAATGCATTCATTCTTCTGTGGTCTTCCTTATTCACTGTCCAACTTTTGCATGCATATGGAACTATTGAAATGCCATGGCTTGTGTCAGGCACACCTTAGTCCTCAAACTGACATCTTTGCTCTTCAACACTTTAAAGAGGTCTTATGCAGCAGATCTGCCTAATGCAATACATCATTTGATTTCTTGATTGCTGCTTCCATGCATGTTGATGGTAGATCCGAGCAAAATGAAGTCTTTGACAATTTCAAATCTTTTCTCCATTTATCATAATGTTGTTTATTGGTCCAGTGGTGAGGATTTTTGTTTTCTTTACATTGAAATACATCATCAGCAAGTAGTTTATGTCCTCTTCACTTTCAGCAAGCAAAGTTGTGTCATCTGCATATCTCAAGTTATTAATGAGTCTTCCTCCAATCCTGATGTTACATTCTTCTTCATATAATTCAGTTTCTGGGATTATTTGCTCAGCATACAGATTAAATAAGTATGGTGAAAGAATATAACCCTGGCTACGCAAAGGCTTTCGATTGTGTGGATCATGACAAGCTATGGACAACATTGTGAAGTATGAGTATTCCAGAACACTTAATTGTGCTCATGAGAAATCTGTACATAGATCAAGAGGCAGTTGTTTGAACAGAACATGGAAACACTGGTTTAAAATTAAGAAAGGTGTGCGACAAGGTTGTATTCTTGTACCACACTTATTTAACCTGTATGCTGAACAAATAATCCGAGATGCTGGGTTCTATGAAGAAAAATGTGGCGTCAGGATTGGAGGAAGACTCATTAACAACATGCGATATGCACATGACACAACCTTGCTTGCTGAAAGTGAAGAGGACTTAAAATACTGATGAAGATTGTATCTTAATGTAAAGAAAACAAAAATTGTCACCACTGGACCGATAAACAACATTCTTATCAACGGAGAAAAGATTGACGTTGTCAAGGACTTCATTCTTCTTGGATCAACTATCAACACTCACGGAAGCAGCAGTCAAGAAATCAAGCAACGTATTGCTTTAGGCAAATCTGCTGCACAAGACTTTTTTAAAGTGTTGAAGAGCAAACATGTCATCTTAAGGCCTAAAGTGCGCCTGACCTAAGCCATGTTATCCTAAGCCATGGTATTTTCAATAACCTCATATGCATGCAAAAGCTGGACAGTGAACAAAGAAGACCGTAGAAGAATTGATGCTTTTGAGTTATGGTGTTGGAGGAGAATATTGAAAGTGCCATAGGCTGCCAAAAGAACCAATAGATCCGTTTTGGAAGAAGTGCAGCCAGAGTGCTCCTTGGAGGCCAGGATGGCTAAACTTTGTCACTCATACTTCGGACATATTGTCAGGTGGGACCAGTCACTGGAGAAGGATATCATGTTTGGAAAGGTGGAGGGTAAGAGAAACAGAGGAAGACCCCCAACGAGATGGATTGGCCAAGTGGCAGCATCGACAGACTCAAGCGTGGCAACAGTAGTGAGATTGGTCCAGGATCTGGCAGTGTTTCGTTCTGCTGTGCATAGGGTCATTGTGAGTGGATACTGACTTGATGGCACCTAACAACAACAACAACAACACACCTTTCCTGTTTTAAAACATTCAGCGTCCCCTTGTTCTGTTTGAACAACTGCCTCTTGATTTGGACAGGTTCTCCATGAGCACAATTAAGTGTTCCAGAATATCCAGTTTCTGCAATGTTGTCCACAGCTTGTCATGATCCACACAATCGAAAGCCTTTGCATATTCAATAAAGCACAGGCAAACATCTTTCTGGTATTCCCTGCTTTCAGACAAGATCCATCTGACATCAGCAATGATATCTCTCATTTCACATCCTCGTCTGAATCTGGCTTGAACCTCTGGCAGCTCCCTGTCAATGTACTATGGCAACAATGTTTGAATTAGAAAAATTGTAATTGCATGCAATAGTAATGATACTGTCCGATGATTTCTACATTCCATTGGGTCACCTTTTCTTGGAATGGGCACAAATATAGATCTCTTCCAATCAGTTCCCCAGGTAGCTGTCTTCCAAATTTTTTGGCATAGATTAATGAGTGCCTCCAGTGTTGCATCAATTTGTTGAAAGATTTCAGTTTGCGTTCCATCAGTTCCCAGAGCCTTATTCTTTACCAATGTCTTCAGTGCAGCTTGGACTTCTATCAGAACCACTGCTCTTCATCATATGCTACCTCTTGAAATGGTTGAACATTGACCATTTCTTTTTGACACAGTGACTCTAAGTATTCTTCCATCTTTCATTGATGCTGTCTGCATTCTTCAATATTTTGCCCATAGAATCCTTTAATACTGCAAGTCAAGGCTTGAATTTTTTCTTTAGTTTTTTTCAGTTTAAGAAACGCTGAGCATGTTCTTCCCTTTTGGTTTTCTAACTCCCGGTCTTCATTCATTTCATTATAATACTTGACTTTGTCTTCTCAAATTTCCCTTTGAAAATTTCTTTCCAGGTCTTTCCCCTCCTCATTTCTTCCATATATTTTAGCATCTCTACTCTGGAGAGCAAGTTTCAAAATTTCTTCTGACATCCATTTTAGCCGTTTCCTTCCTTCTCATAATGTGTAGACAAGGGAAATATTTGCTAAATGATGGAGTGATTTCACCAGGGAGGGAGAAGATGTCTACAGCTTTCACACGATGTGGCTGAGGGAGGCAAGGAAATGGGGTGCAGAAGGGAGACTTGAAGGGTTTATTACAAGGGGTGGTTGAGGGTGAGGGGATAGACTGACATGAGTGTAGAGCTGCCCAGCTGACCCTGGTCTCACTCTGCCCTACACTGAGGAGAGTGGGGCCCCCATTTACTCCCTAGGACCCTAACCAGGATGTGACCTCAGTGCCCAGGAGCTGCCTAGAGCTCCCTTTTCTTTTGGTCTTGCAGTTTTACGTCCAAAGTTGCCAGGGTGGGGAAATGGCGTTCATTGTCTTCTTCCTGGTGGCTCTTTAGAGACATGTCTACTTCCCTGGTGAGCTCTACGTGGTATCTGAGTTCCTCATAAGAGTGGAGGGGACTCAGACCCTGGGCTCTTGAAGGTGCTGGGGGGGGGCGGGAGGGTTGAAGAGGAGTCTGTGGTCATGGCACCCCACATGTAGAACCTAGGTCCTAGACAACCCACTCACATTTTTCAGGGGTCACTTCAGACTGGAAGCTGCACAAAGCCTGGGGGCTGAGTGACTTGGGGACACATTTCAACTGGAACACTTCTTAGGGATGCACCCTGGGCTTTGGCCAGGTCACAATAAAACCCACCGCCACCGTCATTACTAATTCTCACAAAGAGCCACTAAGGTCTTTAATAAATTATTTTCATTTTTTAAAAGGCATCACAGATTCAAAAGTGCTGAAGCATGGCTCTGTCTGTCCACACAGGCCTGTCTCCCCAGCCATGACCTAGCCTCTGCTCTGCCCAGCTCTGAGCCCAAATCAGAGCTGGTCACCCTTCCCCCGGCCTTCCTTTGCCTGGGCACACAATCCTACTGCCCATTGCCCCAGCGCTGTCCCCTTGTATCAAGCTCAGCACCTCACCACAGGGCCCCCAGAGTCTGAGGATGTGGGTGGGTAAAGGGTCCAGTGCCTCTCCGTTGGATCTGTGGCCGAGAGTAGAGGGGCACGGGTGTAGTGCCCAGCGCTGATCCTAACCAAGTTTGCCAGCCCAGCTTTTCTCACAACTCCTACACAATGGCCTCCTTTGTGCCCACCTGCCAATAATGCTTAATTAGGCCAAGAGTTGATTAATTTGAGGTAATTGACAGCTAATTAGAGGTTCACAGGCTCATTAACTTGACATCTTGTGTTCATGAATTGGCTGAGTAGGGTCAGGTGATAGAAGCCCTTGTTTCTCTCTCCTCCATTCCCCCCCAGCTCTGTAGTGTGGGGAGACCAATTGGGGAAGACTGCTGGGGGATCACTTGGGGAGGACTACTGGGGGATCACCTGGGGAGGGCGGGGCTGACCCAGGACTTTGGGCAATCCAAGAAAAGAGTAAAAAAGTGATAGTGAAAGGGATGGATCCCTGAGTGCACAAAGGGGAGTGTGACAGAAAAGGGGGGCTCACAGGTGCTAGGCAAAGGGCCCTCAGAGACGAGCATGAGATGTCCAAGCCGGAGGAAGTGGGGGAGGCCAGGGCTGTGGAGAAGCCTATTGATAACAAGTGTCCACTGTGGAGTGAGATCGAAGTGGGGTTGAAGCCCAGCTCAGCTGCTAATCAGTTGCTGACTTTGTACAAGCTAATCTCAAAAACTTGGGTTTCTCATCTGCAAAATGGGTAAAAGAGTTAAAAATAATATCTAGCTCATGAGGTCGCTGTGAAAAGTGCATAAAGCATGAAAGCAAAGGTTTTAGAACAATACCTGGGGATTAAATGTTAACCATTCTTGGAAACTGGTGAGGGCAGAAAGAGTGACAGGAAGAGAGGGTAAGTGGGTGGAATGGACCTCGGGATCAGGCATCGCTTCACATTAGGAATCATTGTTACTCTGCTGGAAAACTGCATGCTTGATGCAGGGATTGGAGGGGAGTAGATCTTCAAATTCTTATAGACTCTTTGGGGAGGGGAGCACCATTCAGCAATGTCTATTAAAACAAAAATGCAAGCCTTCCAGCAAGATGGCAGATGAGGCAGACATACTTACACAGACCCTTTACAACAAAGATACAGGAGACCAACTGAAACAGACACAGAGGACAATCCTGAAACCCTAAGTTTCAGAAGACCAGTTAGAGAAGTGGACTGAATACCTACTGGGAAGAGAAGCTGAGTGGGGGTGGAGAAAGAAGGAGACTAACTGATGAATAGACTGCTGGCCCAATACAGCATGGCCATCTTTGAACTTTTGTAAGCAGCTTTGGAGAGACAAAGATTCACAGGGGTGATGGAAAAGTCTTTCTTTTTTCATCTTCCCTCTATATTTTTAGTGCTTTGTTGCTCTTCCCTTTATTTCCTCTCTTGTACAGCTCTATTTTCCTGTCCCTCTTTTCTCTTTTTAGTTACTATATTCTTTTTTTCTTGGTGCTGCCTGTTTTTATATATTTTTTCCCTTATTACATTTTGTTTTTGCTTGTTTCCTGTGTGTGTTTTCTCCTCTTGCCCCAGATGGAAGACAACACCGTGCCCATACAGCTCACCTACAACTCTATCCTTTGCAACTCCACCCACTGGGCAAGAGCCAGCTCCTATACCACCTGATCAATGACAGACATCAGCCAACACCAGCCAAATCCACCCTAAACTGAGCAGTATGAATGGTAAGTGGAAACCGGTGCACGTGTTTCCATTCTCTAATCACCCCCACCAGGAAATATTTGGTGAGAGCCTAAGAACACACCAACATACAATCATCAATTTAAAACAAATACAATGACACTACAGTATCTTGGAGACAACAGATGATTTTAGCTCACTAGAAGAGAGAGTGGCTCAAACCAATGATCAAGTTGCAGAACCAGAAAATGTTTTTGAGGAAGAACAGGTAATGGAACTACCTGAGATAGAATTCTAAAGAATGATATTTAGATACCTTCAACAGACTGACAGAAAGATCAAGGAAAACATGGAGAACACAGAAAAACCTTTAGAACAATTTAGGAAAATGCTACAAGAACAAACAGATAAAATAAATGCAAATATTGAAACAATAAAAAATCTTTGATTAGAAATCCAGAAGATTAATACTAAGATTTCAGAAATGGTTAATACATTGAAAGGGCAAAGGAGAAGATTTGAATCAATGGAAACCTGAATTAGTGAGCTTGAAGATACATCTTTCAGTACTAGTAAGCTAGAAGAACAATATGAAAAAAGAATGAAAAAATTGGAGAACAACCTGAGATTTATGTGGAACACCATGTAGAGGAAGAACTTTTAGGTGACTGGAATTCCAGAACAGGAAGACAATAAAAAACACAGAGAAAATTGTTGCAGAGTTTCAGGAAGAAAACTTCCTTAATATCATGAAAGATGAGAAGAAAGTTCAAGAAACTGAATGAACCTCAAACAGAATAGACCTCAAAAGAAAATCACCAAGACATACCGTAATCAAACTTTCCAAAGACAAGGAAAGGATCCTTAGACTAGTTAGGGAAAAATGAAAAGTTACCTGCAAAGAAGAACCAATAAGACTAAGCTCTGATTTCTCAGCAGAAACCATGCAGGTAAGAAGGCAATGGGATGACATTTACAAATAACTGCCAACTAAGAATCATACACCCAGCAAAGCTGTCCCTCAAATAATTTGAGTAGTGGGGAAGGCAATATACAAGAGGGTGGTTGGCACAGGAAAGATGAAGGTAGTGGAAGATACAGGGAGAAGTACAAAAGTTAAAGTGAATAGATGTAAATACTGTTAACTGATGGTACATGCAAGGGATTGTAATCATTGCAATGACATGAAGTGTATGATTTATTGAATGCAGGACTAATGATCTGTTCTATAAAGCTTCATTTAATTCA
>NW_006408597.1:2898273-2919962 GCF_000296735.1 Chrysochloris asiatica
CATTTCCTTTCATCAGCCCCACCTAGACAGATTGGATACTACTCAGTGGAGAGTCTACCTTTCTACCTTCCTCCACGCCCTCTGGATCTAGGTTCCCTCTTGAAAGCTTATAAGCCAGTCACTTCTTGCCTTTGTAGCCTCCCCTTCACCCACCGCATTTTGGGTAGCCAATGTCCAAGTTGCCCAACCCTGTCTACTCTGTGTGGAGGGGGTGGGAATGATCCTTGCTGTAAAGATTTTCAAACAGCCTTCATTTGATCCGTCCAACAATCTGGTGAGCTTCCCTCCCCTCCCCTTTAACTGAAGAGGAAGATATCAAGCAGAACCTGAAGTCAAACTATAGTGACCAGACATCCCATTAGGAAGGCTGTCGACTTTCCAGGAACCCCTTACCCACTGCCATCAAACTGTCACAGGACCAGTTAGCCTCATCGGTCTCCAGTGCTATGGCTGATGGATTTGAACTGTCAACCTTGTGGTTTCCAGCCCAACCTTTAACCCACTGCACCACCAGGGTTCCTTGGAAATCCATTATTGTTACTAAGTCAGTTCCGATCCACAGTGACCCTGTGGAGCAGCTTGTGAGCTTGAACTTCCGACCTTAAGATTCAAACTCATTTTGTAGTCTAGCATGTTAAACCACAGCGCCATACCAGGACTCCTTATAAATCCATTAATTCTGTGCAAACTGGAGTGGTTGTTCACCGTAATTCAAACCCAGATTTAACTCAAAAGCCACACTGTTAGTCCTCAGGCTGGCTCCCTTCCTTTGCCCTGAAATCTCATCAGACAATGCCTACATTGTTAGCATAATCTCCCAGGGGATGATTTTTTTTTTTTTTTTCCTACTCATCAGTTTCAAATGTACCATTTAGTGACAATGATTACATTCTTAAAGGTGTGCAACCATTCTCACCCTGCTTTTCTGAGTTGTTCCTCTCCATTAACATAGACTCCCAGAGAATCTGTTGTGTTGCTGTTATCAATCTAATCCCATGCAGATGACCCTTAGAAGAGCTCACTGCTCAGGGCAGACATTTTTTACTAATTCAGCTAAACCATTGATCTCAGGGCAAAACTTTCTGGTTTTAAATTCTGTTCTACATTTCCCCCCTTCTATAGAATCTTTAAGGAGCTCTGGTAGCGTAGTGGTTATGAATCGGGCTGTGAACCTTAAGGTCAGCAGTTCGAAACTACCAGCTGCTCCGCGGGAGAAAGATCAGGCTTTCTACTCCTGTAAAGATTTACACCCTTGGAAACCCTGTACAGGGTCGCTATGGGTCGAAACCGACTCAACGGCACTTAACAACAACAATAGAATCTTTGATCAAAATGCTCAGTAATGACAGCTGGGCTCCATCCAGTTCTGGTCTCATGGCAAAGGAGGTAGTTGTTCATGGAGGCAATGAGCCACACATTCTTTCTTTTGTTATCATGGGTGACATTTTATCTCAACAAAACAATACTCTGTGACATTAGGATTTTATTTAAATTTGTTACATTTTAAAGAAAGTGATTTACTTTGAAAGAACATCTGAATTGGGTAGGAACAAAGTTGTTTGTACTAAAAGGGGACTGTAGCATAGCAAGCTGTCAAACAAGAATTTATTCACATGCATGTGAAGAGAGCCCTTAACTTCAAGAAGTAATCTACCTGGGGAGTTCAGAGTAAAACCTAGAGGGTAAATTAGAGGGTGCGGTGCTGCTGGGTCAGCACAGGAATGTGAACTACAAGGTCGGCAGTTCAAATCCACCAGCTGCTCCTCGGAAACCGGGTACAGCATTACTGTGCATCAGAACTGACATGGTGGCACTTAACAACAGACCCCCACATACTGTTGAGTGGATTCAGACTCATAGCAACCCCATGTGTGTCAGCGTAGAACTGTGCTCCGTGAGGCTTTCAATGACTCTGATCTTTTGGAATTACAACACCAGGCTTTCTTCCAAGGTACTCCAACCTTACAGTGAGCACTAAGTGGCACCACCAAGGGTCCGTGGTAATAACTGCTCACATCTGAATGCTTATTATGTTCCAGGAGCTTTGCATATTCTAGCTCACACATTTGTAGTTCTGAGATGTGGACTGCTGTTATTTCAGATGTACAAACCAAGGCTTAGTGAAGTTAATTTGCTCAAGGAAAAAGTCATTGGACTATATATACTTATGATTTTTGCAGTTAATGTAAATGAGTTTTATATCTAAGAAATGTTTATTGACTGGGAAACTATTGAAGATGGGAAACGTCTCCTTTCTTTATCCTGCTCTTGAATACCATGATCCCAATAAACACTGCAGCTCCATGGAAACCCTATGGGCACCTTACAATAATCCACCATTTAAGATCAAAAGGACGACATTTACCCAAAGACAAAGTTCAGAAAAGTTAGGAAAGAAGTAGGAATAGAAATAGAAACAGAGGCATAAAGTGGAATAAATGATGTTACATGAGGGGATTACAATCAGTGAGATGAAACAAAACGTATATGAACTGTTGAATGTAAAACTGATGATCTGTTCTTCATCGATTCACAATAAAAGTGGGAAAAAAGCCCAAAACCCCAAGCAAAAACCCCTATGGGGCAACTCTACTCTGTCACATGGGGCCGTTAAGATAGAAATTGACTAGACAGCTCCTAATAACAATAGTTTAGGGTAGTTTTAAAAATGTGTTTTAACTTGTTTCATTTCAATAACTCAGGCTGCAGCTATGAAGCCAGAGACCCAGAGCGCCACTGGCCAAGGTTGCTCCACAGTCCTGCTCCGCCTTCCGCCATCCGCAGCAGCTAGTTCTGTCTCCCTGCAACCCACCCAAACCTCATCCCCTCACTCACCCTCCTGACCCTTCCACCCATCTCTGCTTTTCAGGTTTGCACTCCTCCCCACTCCCCGCAAGGCACTGCCATCATTCCTCCCTGACAGGTCGGCTTTCATCTTCCTCGAACGAATTTCATTTGACAATCTCCTGCCCATATTTCTCAGCTCTCGGGGTCTCACTGTACTATTTCTCTGTCCTCTCTGAGGTTTGTAACACCAATCACCCGCAGGTTTCATTAGCATGCTGTTTACCAGTCTTTCAGATCATTAATGAAGACGTGAAGTGAGACACCAGTCCTCCTGGCCCCCAACACTTGTCCCCTCCCACGCCCAGTGCTGCTGGAATCATTATCCTTTCTATGTGACAGGGTCAGAATCAAACCAATTTGCATCAATCTTTGGTGAGGTTGGGAAGTGGCGCTTTGGTACAGTGGCTGTGGCGGCCTGTTCCCAAGTGCTCCTCTTTGGAGGTCTGGTCAGATCTGGCTATCCCAGTGTATCTGGCTGAGCACTCCCTGGGCTACACCTCCCTGGCTGACATCTCTTCTTGGCTGTGCAAGGGCAAGCATGTGTACTGGCAAAGTGGAAACAGGGGTGTGGCAAGCAAAGCCTTTTACTCATCACAACATCCATTTCATTGACTGAAAGTCAGGAGCATTGTATTGTTGTTCAATGCTGCTGAGTCGGTTCCAACTCACAGCGACCCTGTATGAGGTTTCCGAGGAACAGCAAGTGGGTTTGAAAGGCTGACTTTGTGATTCACCATCCAGTGCTGATCCTACAGCGCCACATTGAATGAATGTGAGGAGTAGGTTGCTTCTGACATATTCTGGGTGCTTGGGGTAGGACTGGAGTCACTTCTTAGGGTCAAGATCTGTTCTTCTCTGTCATTTGGCCTTGATGCTTTCATCTCTCTACTTCCTCATTTCCATGTGGAGAAACTGACTTTATATGCACACTGTCTCCCACAAAAGGTGAGAACCACTTTCTATGCACACCCTTCCGCCCCTCAGATCCCGCCTTGGCTGAGAAGCCCTCATTCCCCTTCCTGATGGTACAGCACATTTGTCTGGTGTCTGTGAGGAAAGTCACAAGTACTATAAACCTAGACTCGGCCTGACCCATCCCTATGACCGCTAACTCCTCTTCTCTTCTCTCCAGACTGGAAAGGGGAGGGTAATCATGAAGAAAGCAGTGGAGGAGATACATAACCCAATCCTTGTATGGCCAAGGCAGGGGTAACTCAGCTGTAGGTTTGCAAACTCTGGAGCAAAATTAAGTGAGATGGGATTCCCTCAGATGTACTGAAGGGAAAGACAGCTGTTTTGCAACACTGAACATCTACTGAGTATGTCCTCTATTCCAGGACAGAGGTTTACATTGTAGATGGTGAGGAGGCTTGGTTAGGGAACAAATTATCTTTATCCTTGGAGAACTTACTTGTGATATACTAGGGAGACTAGGGCAAGGCTGGACATTTAGTGTCTATCCAGTAAATACTGACTGGTTCATGAACTGATAGGCATTTGTATGTTATTGTTGTTGTTAGGTGCTGTTGAGTTGGTTCCAATGGCTGGTGGGTTTGAACTGTTGACCTTGTGGTTCAAACTGACCTTGTAGCCCAGTGCATAAACCTACACCACCACAGGTATTTGTACACACAAGGACAAATTTCATTGCCATAAACAGATATTATCAATCAACTCTGTGTGTGTGTGTGTGCACGCGCATATTAACAGTCTGGGCATATGGACAGAGCATTGTAAGCTCTGTATACCTGTCTACTCAGTCATAGATGTTTTTGACTCTCTCTAGTACTGGTTCAAATCCACCAGCCTCTCCACAGGGGAAAGATGTGACAGTTTGCTTCCTTAAAGAGTTCCGGCTTCAAAAACCCTTTGGAAAATCCTGAAACAAGTACTGCTACTACCTTAGTGTAGTTCCTTAGTTTACTCCCACACATTGGAGATCTTGTTGTATTTATACTTTTAAATCTTTCTGGTTTCACTTCTGACAAAACCTTTTATTCCAAGATATCATAATTGCTTTGCAAACGTATCAGACGGCTGTAGGTGTGCCACCACTTACTTGAAGGACTTTTAGGCCATTTGTTTTGGGTACGTAAACCTGTGAAGGAAGCAAAGGTAAGAGGGTGAAAGAGGTTGCAGCAGATGGTGGGGCGTGGGAGGTCAGAGTGAAGCTCTCATGAGCTTGCTGCTCCATGAGCCACCCCCTTTCTCAGAAACCATTTCTGGTTCGAGTTTCATGCTTCCCTCGTGGTCCTGCAAAAGACTCTACCAGTCCCTTACTTCTCATTTCCTCAGCTTCAAGTTATTGCTTTTTCAACTTGACTTTTCTCAGCTGCTCCTTTGTGCGAGGATCCGCTTGGCTCCAGGGGCTTAGCCGCCACACCATCACCAACACGAGGGCCCTGGGATGTGACCTTCGGCCCCACTTGACCCCCAGAGAGGTCAGAGCCGAGAGGAGGCTGCCAGAGTGAGGCCTGAGTGAACCCTACTTCAGCCATAGAAAGGAGCCAGGACTTGACAAACTTCACCCCACAGAAAATCATCAGGAGATAGAAAGGGGGGATGACTAGTGACAAAGGGTCTTCACTGCCATCTTGACTTAGTGTCTATGTGGTGAGGGGTGCTTCACAAGGTTGAAGGATGTAGTACCGACAAAGGCAGGGGACAGGTTACAGCATTCTGTAAACCATCAGCTCTTTGGGAGGCTGCAGAACTGAGCACTCTGTGTAACTGACTAGGCAGGGTAACTCACTGGTTGCCATGGAGCCCACATCGCCTCAGGGTGACCCTATGTTTGTCAAAGCAGAACTGTGCTCCATGGGGTCTTCAATGGCTGATTTCCCTAAAGTAGATCATCAGAACTTTCTTCCGGAGCACTTCTAGGTGGGCTCAAATCTCCAATCTTTGATCAGTGATCCAGCACATTAACGCCAAGGTAATTAAAAGTTAACTTATTTTCCCTGCAGGGCTTACCAATTTTTACAAATGAAAAATTATAGCTTCGTCTATCAGTTAGTTATATAATGCATAACATAGGTCCTGTTCAGGGAGTTCTGGTAGCGTAGTGGTTACGCTAATCTTATGGTCAGTAGTTTGAAACCACCAGAGATTCCGTGAGAGAAAGATGAGGTTTTCTGCTCCTGTAAAGATTTAGTCTTGGAAACCCTATGCAGGGTCACTATGAGTCAGAACTGACTCCACAGCACACCACCATCACCACCTCCACTGGCTCTTTGTGTTCTGGCTAACTGGGTGTTTCCTGGTATTAGAGGTCACCTTCAGAAGTCTTGGGTATAGAGCAGAAGGGATAAAGATGAAAGCGAGTCCAACTCGGCTGAGAGCTTGAATTTCATTGCGATTCCAACTGTCACTCTCCCTGAATTCCTTCGTCTGTGGTTATGACCAAGTTCACGGCCATATCACCCCAAGTAATCCCTGTAATGGGCTGCAACCCTAGGGGAGCTGTTTCTGTCTACTAAGAGACCAACCCTAAACCACATGAAGCGTGACCAGTTATGGCTTCTTGTGCTGGCAGTTGGTGGACCAACTGTTCTGTTTTAATAAAAAAAGGGATCTTAAAAGTGAGAAAATGGCAGAGCTGACAGGGGTTGGGGGAAGAGCCAGAAGCATGAAAGTTAGGGGTGAGGTCCAGAGTGAGAGGGGAAAAGGTTCCCCTTCTAGGTCATGAGATCTTTAAGAGTAGACCTCACCTTTGGGCGATGCGGTAACATTCCTTGCGATTTTAACTCTAATTGTCACATAGAGCTTTAGTTTACAAAGCATTACCATGTAGTTCCAGAAATGAGACCATCAGTGAGAGAAGGAGGCAGGGGGCCAAAGGAGACTATAGGCAGAAGGTCCAGAATGAACAGAACCGAGGCGAATAGTGGAGAATGGGCTTCTGTGGGGACAGGAATTGTAGTCTTCAAGTTATGGAGACTAGACTGCGCTGAATTCCTTGATAAACCACTGTCTCTTCCCTTCTTGGAGTTGGGGAAACATTGCAGCAGCTGCTTGTTTGGAGACTCTGTCCCCTCCCTGAGCTTCCCTGCATCTGTCCTCTGGTTAGACTCACGTGAGGTGGAAGCCAAGTTGGAGCTTATTAGTGTCTCAGGGAGACAACTTGTGTTGCTGGGACCCAAACAGCCAGAGTCTTAGCGGCAAACTCCAGCTGAGAAAAGACTGAGGCATTGTCTCACCTAATTACAGGGAATGGCCCTCTTTGTGTTTGAGATTCGCTATGGTTGTCGGATCGCTTTTGATCGTTTTTTTTTCTCCAATTGCTGGCTCAGGCCATGCTGGAATTGTGCTAATTAGAAGAGAAATGGACAGAGTGATTCCGTCAGCCCTGGTTACTGGTGGGGACAAAGCAGAATATTACTTGGAGGCAGTGTTTTGTGTGGGCCCCCCTTCCAGCTCTCATTAAGGGGAAGAGCCCCCAGGAGGGGAAGGTTCCAAAGGCTTGGCCCAGCTAATGGATCACTGATGTGTTCCTGCATTCACTAAGAGGCTCCACCAGCAGGCTCGCCAACCAGGAGCCTCGTGGTTGCATCTGGTGCCACCTGAAGCCTCCGACAGTTCCCTACTCAAGAAGAAAAAGTATCACGCAAAGGGCGGGAAGGCTGATGGCCTCCTGACATATCCCCAAAGTGCCCCAAATCTCAAATAGATAGGATGAGTCAATTAAAAGTCAATCAGAACTTCTGAGCTGGGAGAGACTGGTGCTTCCCTACTTTCTGGGGGGTGGGGGAGTTTGCAGGGCACCCTGGTGAAAAGAAATCCACGTTATCAGTCATGCGGGAAGTCATGTGACTCTCACAGGGTAAGGAATACAGAAACATAACCAAATGCTTGGAGATGGGGTCTGAGCGGAAGTTGAGAGCTAGAAAGAAACTATTAATCTGACCCCTGAGACAGTGCACAGTGGTCCATGTGCCCATGTCTTCACTTCCTGCTCTGCCTGTTCACCATCCTGGGATCCCTGAATCCTGAAGGAAACAGCAGAGAGCCAAGCCTCCCACTGGAAATGAGATTTCTTGGCTTCATTACAAAGCTTCTATGGAAGTCCTAACGTCCAAGTGCAAAAGAATGACTTTCCACGGTTCTGCAGTCACTGCCCTGATTTGGGTGAGTCCAAAAGGCAGAGGAGCTACACAATGAAAAAACCAGGAGCCATTGGCAAGTGCCCATTTAAAAATATGGCAAACGGGTAAACAAAAAGGTAAAGAAAAATGAATGCTGGTATTTCGATACAATTAATAGCTCATGAACTTTCGGTGCTGTTAGTTAAGAAAAGTCAGGAGACTCAGCAGTGGCTCCAAACCTGGGAGACAGATGTGAACAAGAAGTGGTACAGCTGCAACAGGACCAATACTGGATGACTTTATTGATATGAAATGTCTACAATGGGCAAGTGTAGAGCTCTAAGTCTGCTAGTGGGTACCAGGGATAGGTGGGAGGGAGGGGCAAGCAGGGCTTATGGGACACTGGGTTTCTGGTAAGGGTGTTGGCTGAAGAGGATGACACACAGAAGTTAACATTATTAATTATACATGTGAAGAATGTTGAAATGGTCAATGTTCTGTTACATATGTAATTATGTAATTACACACAATTACAAAAAAAAGAATTACTCACACACAAGGCAGTGAGTCTACTGGAAAGAAAAGATTTTAATAAGAAGTTGGAAATGTGCCTCTAAGCACCAGTGCTATGCTTTCTCAGAACGTGGTGGCCCATAGCCAATAGATGCATTGCAAGGATGCTATTCAGATTGGCAAAAGTAAAGGGAAAAAAATCTGTGGGGTGACTAGAACATAACCTTTAAGGACCAAGAGAGCAGTGCACTCATGATACTGCCCCTGTTTAATAACAGCCAGTTAGCCAGCCAAGTTCTTCTAGATCACAGAAATAGACTCTTCATCCAAATGTCTTTTGGAAAGAAATGATGAGCCTGTGATGCGAGGCAATCTGCCTTCTTTAATAGGAAGAGGCCATGCCCTGGTCTATTGTGACAATACTATCACACTTTTCTCTTGTCCTCCCTAGAAGCCATCAGGGAGGATTGTCCTCTCGATTCTTGATGCCATTCTCTTGTTATTGTCAGGACAGTTAGTTGTCAACCAAGGATGCACTTAGACAATGTCGTTCTGGCAGCAGAACAGCTTTGTGGAAAGGGAACACTTTAGAAAGCAGTCCTGGTTAGTACATCATCTTCTCCTGGTCTGGAACAGGGTTGAAAAGGAACTCACACTTAGGGTTTTGGTAGGTGGCAGAGAAGTATATGTGTTCAGTCTGTCATGTTTACTGGAAGTTTACAGATAGATTTTGACTCACTCTCTAAAAGGAACATATTTATTAGGAGGCACAGAAACCATCACATACAAAGTACAATCCTCTAATATCTTGAAACACACACATACACACACTGTACATAAATTTATATTATCAATATAAAAATACATCATCAACGTTTCTAAGGACAACACATATTAAACCAATAAATATCGCAATTCTAAAACATCTACTTCCATTAAGTGCTGGTGAATATGATGACAGTAAAAAAAAAAAACGGTCAAAGCAGACCACAAAACCAACCTTGTCACTGCAGGTTAAAGACTGTTTCTGGTTTGGTATCTGAACAGTCCCCATATTTCCCCAAGCATTGAAAAGTGCCTGATGTCATCAACTCTCAAAACAGAGCAAAGGAAGGATTTGACATTATGGCACTATTTTTTTGGCCATATCCACGTGTGGGTGTATGCACGACGCATGCACATGTGCAAACACACACACACACACACACACATTCTCCTCTCGTTCTTCAACCGCATTTAGTGAGATAAAGGAATGTCAGTCAACTTAAGTTAAAAAATCAAAGCCTCTACCACCCAAACTTCTATGTAGCACCAGGCAGGATGTATTCCTCCTTCTTCATCCTTGCATCTTATGTTTGTTTTCCTGTTCAATATGTGAACTTGCATGGATATTCAAATGGGACAAATGGGGGAAAGCCCCTCCCCCATTGATTCTAGTGTGGGAACTAAGGCACAGGTATGGATGGACCAGAGGTTCAATTGGAGTGTGCTGAACCCCAGCACAGACCTCAGGACCACAAACTTGATCGGTACTTTACTTGTGCCCAAACACCATCAGATTACTGCCACATGTACTTCTAAAACATCAGAGGCTAGGGGCTGACTTACAAGACAAAATGGAGAACATGTGTAATTGATTTTGCCCAGGGACCAGATTTTCCGGTTTGAACATGGATGGATAACTGGCAAAGAGCCTCATCAGAGTTATATGTTAGTCAGGAAATTCTCTTTCTCGTGTGTATTTCTGTCAGATCGGTGAAGTACTAAAGTGTGATGTGTGACCCCACAGAACATTTAAGGTCTTCTAGTTTCCAACCAAATGGATTCCTGTAAATCAGCCCTTTTTTCTATCTTTCAGGCCAGATTTCCAACTTGAATCTGCAACAGATTATCTAGAACTCAAAAGTTCTTTCTGCTATAGTCACATTGGCCTTGTGGTCTAGAACCCGATGTAACCTTGCACGAGTGAGGCTTTCAGTAGACGAGCTAATCCCAGGAGGATCCCCTCCCCTGGAGTCAGAACTGACGGCAAAAGCTGGGAGGTGAGTAATACAATGGAGGAAGGAAAACCAAGAGAAGTACAGAATTGAAAAAGAAGCAGCTACATATTTTGAGAAGACACTGGTTTGTTTCTCCAACTGGGGATTCTTAGAACCTAGTATATGCCGGAGAGTTCACAGGTCAGGCTGCATGGCCTAGCTCAGAATCTGACAGGCCTGTGTTTCCCCGCATTGTAAATACTTCCTAACAGATCAAGTTCAACTCAAAAGAACCCATCCAATCAACATGTCACAACTGACTATACCATCACTGAATCAAACCAACTGTAAGATCCTGGGCTCCTGAATCACTTCTGGAAATGAGGAGGCAGGACTTAACCTTTAAGAATGACACCCGCTGGTGTTAGCCACATCCAAGGCTAAGAACATCCAAGTCTGGAGAGTGATTGAACTGCAGTGATTCTTGGGTAGAGCAGATTCTTCTCCTGCTGCCAAAGGTTCTCAGAAGCGCAGAGTGCCAGGAGCAGGGGAGGGCACCAGTCCTGAGGTAAGGCCCAGCCTCTCTGGAGGTGCACACGTAGAGCTGCGCTGGGAGGGAGTGTGAGTACAGTTCCCAGGACCCAGGACATCCTGTCCAGAAGCAGGTGCTACTTCTTGGGCTTCTCTAGAATGTTGAGGAATTTTCCCCGGGTCATCTCTCGGGCTGGAATCACAAAGCAAATGAAAGATCAATAAAAACCTAAAATCTGAAAAAGGATCATAGGGAGATGTAATTAAAAAAAAAAAAAAGTCATCATACTAGATTCAATCACCCCTAACCTCCGAGATGGGGAAGAAATGAATCACAACTGCCCACTGAAACCTGACAAAGCTGTTCTGAAGTTGGCAATTGCTGTAATTGTAGGCTAACTGGGGAAGACCTTATCATCAACCCTTAACAAAATCACCAGGGAATTCTCCAAAACCGATTACTCTCACAAGGATGTAACCTAATACGCACACATTCGCTATCTCAGGGAGTCTGTTCCCAGAGGCTAAAATCCAACCAAGATTAGGGTCTTCCCCGAGTTGTTATCCTCTGGACATTTATAATCTCAAATCAAAATCAGAGATCATTTACTGCAGACCTCAGCCGTGGCAGTCCCTGGATGCTGCAACATACCAGGGTTTACATCCCCTCAGAGCAGTTCATCTGTGGATGGTGTAATTAATAAAGTAGCATTTACAGAGCTTTGGTCTTCTCTCTCCTGGCATTGCCAGTCCTTGGATATTTAATATAGCCAAGCATGGTTTGTGTCTTTCTTCGACTTTCAGCATCATCTATCTTTGAGGGCTGTAGTTACCAGAAGGTTTATATACCTACTTGCCTCCATTTGAGGCTCAGGCATTAATTAGAAAAACAAAAAACAAAAAACATTTCTGAGTTATAAGAACCACTCCAGAAGCCCCTGGTTTTAGATTAGTCAAGCAAATCTTCAAAAAGCTTAACACCCGCTTGGTCCCCCACCCCCTTTTCACACCTCTTTGAAAGGATTTAATAGTGCTGAAAGATTCTTGATAGCCTGCCTGGCAGCCCAGAAGTCTCCTGGAACCACGCAGTAGGCACAGGGCAGACTGTGTCCCCAGCCTCCCAGAACATGTCTCCATCCTGGCCAAAGAAGTGAGGTGGCTAGGGCGGTGAGAAGACTTCTACCTCCACACTGCCATTCCCAAGTCTAGAGCAAATGGTGTAGATCAGGGCTGGGGGAACCTTTCTCCTGCCAAAGGCCATTTGGATATTTATAACATCATTCACAGGCCATGCAAAATTATCAACTTAAAAATCAGCCTGCTACATTTCGTCAAACATTTAATTAATTCACCCCTACTGTGATGGCTGGAACTGCAGTTGCCTTGGTAGGGCCAGACCAAACGATTTCGTTGGCACGAGGCAGTTCTGGTGCTATGGCACAATGCACCAGACTGCAAGGTCGGTTTGAAAGCAAGGGCGGTCCTTCAAACTCACCAGCTGCTCCTTGGAAACTCTACAGGGTGGCTATGAGGCCACTACTTGACGGCTCTTAACAACAACAGATATCACCAGTACCTGTTATACTGTCTGTTGGATAAATGTTGGCTGGAAGAATGAAAACATGAAAGAGTTCAAAACGTTTGTGGATAATGGAGTTAAAAGATATAGAATTTTTTACACAAACTTTTTGAAGCTCCCTCGTATACAAACTCACCAGAACCAAGTAGGAACACAATAAATGTTAGTTTTGTTTCCTTTCCCCAGTCAAATAAGTTTATTTAGTGGTCTTCTCTTCAGTGCTCCAGTCTCTGAATCAGGCATTTTGGTTTGTGTTCAATGTACCTTGTGTATTTGTCAACAGAAATTATTTCCCTGGATGGAAACAATGCCACGGTTATCACACTGATTCCAAGTGACAGTAGTGACCCTACAGAAGGGTTCTGAGAGTGTAACTCTTGACGGGAGTAGACAGCCTCATCTTTCTTATAAGAAGCAACTGGTGGGTTTGAACTGCTGACCTTTCAGTTAGCAAACCAAAGCCTATGGAAAAATCAGGGTGTCAAAAACTAACTACCCTAGAGGAATCCAAGCCATTACTTCCTAGCCTGAGCCTCTTTCAGAGAAGACAGGATTTGAACTCAGTTTAAGTTCCTGGTCTAGCATTTAGCAGCTGGGTGACACTTTGGATTGTGTAAAATCATTGAGCCTCAGTTCCTTCACCTGTAAAATGGGGAGCATAATTAACGGTAACTGTCCTATGTTTCTCCTGGATAACAATAATGAACACCTTTCAGAGGTACCTGAGCAGCCGGCTTCTTTTCTCATACTTGTTATTGGCCGAGTGAATGAATGGTGTTAGGGGAGAATAACAACCCCAAAAATCCCGTTCCTGGGAATCTCTTAGCCTGATCCCACAGGAATTTACGTGTCCTTTCAGGTAGAGCAAGTGTCATCATTTGTTTCTACTGGATGAGTTACTGCCTACTTGAGTGATTAGTGTAGATTTTAAAACATTAAGGAGTCCTGGTGTGGCACTGTAGAATAAAGCATCCACCAGCTGCTCCTTGGAAACCCTCTCTACACAGGGTTGCTATGAGTCAGAACCCACTTGACAGCACTTCACAACAAAATGATCCTACAAAGTGACTAGAGGCAGGAGACCACACACACGGGGCAATCCAGACGCTACTGGGCAGGAAGCGGCCTCACTCCCCATCCCTGGGCCTTCGACATGCACTGTTCTTATCTCTGGCCTACTGCCGTGCAGATCTCACCTTTGTCTACTGTTCTTCCCTTCAAATGGGAAGATGGCCAGTATTTTAAGTATCCGAATGAAAAGAGACCCCAATCTATTTGAGGGATCAAAAGAGTTTATTAGGAAAAATAAATAGCTATTCCAAAGTCTCACAGTGGCAAGCTCTCCTTAAATGTAACCAATCCTTTTTTAACAACCCCTTTCCCACTCAATCATTTCTCCTCCACACCCCCAACCTGACCCAGGTACACAGAGCAGTAGGAAACCTTCGTAAAAGTAGAAGTAATTCAAAATACATCATCTTCTACATGGGAGGGGAGAAAGTTTTCCTACTCGCTAGTCCTATATAGGAGATATACGAACGCGTGACACGGCAGCTCCCTAAAAGAGGGCTGTGCCCTATAAATCAAATCCTAAGTGCCAGCCCCCTTTTGTATACAGAGAAATTGCTGTGGGTTGGGGGCTGCTCCAGAGCACGTGCCCCCCCTGTTCACCTGTCATCAGAGATGTTGACATTTCTGATGAATTCACACGGCCCTCATTTTACTCCTCTTTTCTTTACCTTTGCTCTCCTGCTCTGCTGTAGTGTAAAGCTTCTTACTGACTTGCTACAGTAATCACCACCCACTAGCCGCACCCCCCCAAACCTAGTGAAATTGTTTAGTGATGCCAACCGCGCTTTTAATTTGCAAGACATCAGACACAGAGGTAATTTATACCAACATCTGTTCATTTTTGACTTCTGAAACAAACTCGCACATGCTGCTACAAAATCCCATTAGGAACAGGGAGATAGCCTTCTGCTACGCTCACACACACCTTCTAGTAGGGGTTTTATATGTAAATGTAGTTTACTAAAAAAACAAAACAAACCCCCTCCCCCCCAAAAAAAAAAACCAACCCTGCAAACCAAAGATTTCAAATCTCTTTAGGGAAAATTCTAGAGATGGCTAGTGCTTGCTTACAGAAGAGAGGAAGCTGTTTCTACTCCCCTACCTCACTCTCTCCCTTCTTCTTCCCAACAGCTTGGCATCATTCTAGCACAAAGGCCAGAGCAAGATTACATGCTCCTTCATTTGGTAATTCTAGTTCCTCTTTTCTTTTCTGGTTCTTCTCTTTTCATAATGTGTTACATAGCAAACAATCCTCGAGACACCAAGAATTTCATCTAGAGTCTCTAAAATTGGTTGACAACTTTCTGATTCTGGATTTATTCTCTAGGATTACAGGCTCAACAGGAAGAAATCACTGCCAATTACATTCTAATAACGATGCCACGGTGGGTCTAATGGTCATCAGCCACCTTGGTGTATGGAAGCAGGGCCTCCATGCCCAGTTCTGGTTTACAGACCCTTCTAGGCAGTACACAGAGCATCAACTGAGAACTCTACAACGGAGACCTGCTGCAGAGAGGCTGGAAGAAGAAACCACTCAGGCGACACGCTGAAAGGCAGCAAATGGGGAAACTACAATCAACTTCCAAGTTGATGCCGTTTCTATTATGTCTCCGCCCCTCACAGTTTCTCAAGAGCTGTCAGGTTCATGGCAGTTGTAAATACCTGGGCATGCTCAGGGAGGTCAGGGCTGAAGGGAGGACTCTATTCTGCTTGCTCTGAAGGTGGTGTGTGGTTTAATATAATCTCTTCTTTAGATTCTCCAATTCCGCTGCCTTATATTTAGCCTTGCCTCAGGCTCCCTTTCTACAATGACTATCCCCAAACTGCCTTTTCTGCAGTAAATTTTCTGGAGACTGGTTGAAAGAGATTCAGTGGTACAGATTGATTTCTCACCGGTGAGGGGATGAGGGATTACCAGAGGCACCCTGGTTAACGAGATTGGGTGCAGAATCTCTCACGAGACCAGCCCTCTCTGCCAGGGCTTTGCACCTTTCACCCATGACATATGGGTTTCATTACAGAAAGATTTTCCAGATTATAACTTTGAGGCAATTGCTTGATAAAATTCCACTCAGCTTTTACATAGGGAGCAACATAAAGATTAAGTAACTTTGTAATGAAACGAAAGAAACTCATATTTGGCTTTCAATTCTAATGCAAACTACTATTTAAATATCTCTCTGCCTCCGCATAATTAAAAACATGCGAGAAGAGAAGAAGAGTTGCTTTCCACTGGTCCTTTCACATCCAGAAAAGCAACAACAGGCTGTCTTCAGGAGACTTTGAAGTACGTGGACAAGAGACAAAGAAGGCAGCAGAGGATTGTGAATAGCAGGACTTCTAACATTAGACATTAGATCTGTTGTTGTTGGATTTGAACCCTAGTTCCTAGCCTGAGTGTCCCTGGACCACTTTGGATAAGTCAATCAAATCTTCCCAGTTTCCTCATCTGTTCAAGATACACAAAAGTCACATAGACATTCAGCTAACTACTGTAAAACGATTTCATTTTAAATAAGAATTTTAATTAAACAACAAGATGCTTCCCTTAATGAGAAAACTATCTAGACCTCGTTTCTTTTACAGTAATGCCTCCCTACTTACCAGGACCCTTGGTGGAGGAGTGGGCCAAGTGTTTACAACCCTCAGAAACTCTAAGGAGCAGCTCTTCTCTGTCCTAAAAATGGCTGCTATCAGCCAGAACAGACTTGGTGACAATGGTTTAGTTTGGTTTTGGTATCCCTACCTAAAGAGAGTCCTGGTGTCGCGCTGCAGGTTAATGTGCTGGACTGCAAAGTCAGTTTGAACTGCAAGGCCAGCGGTTCAAGCTCACCAGATGCCCCTCAGAAATCCTGTTTAGAGTCACTATGGGTTGGAACCAACTCCATGGCACTCAACGACAACTTAAAGAGACGTGCCCTGCATGTAACAGCTATGTATTAAAAGGTTATAAAATTGTCCTTGGTATTACAATGATAAATGAAAAAAAGATCTCCAATCAAATAAGGTATGCAAGGATTTTTTTGTTGTTGTTAAACAGTGAAAACAGATGATTCACTGAAAACATTAAAAGCTGAATGAGCATGCTACCAAAGGGAAACAGGGATATTTTCAGAAAAAACAAACAAACAGTAGTTTCCCCTACTCAATTCCCATTTGATGTTGATCAAAACATACCATGGGCCATTTATTTAAAAACAACAACAACAACAACAAAAAGCAGCAATGAATTTGTGCACATCACCTACATACAATAAAGGAATGTTGTTGTTAAGTACCGTCAAGTCAGTTCCAACTCATAGGGACCCTGTATGGAGTTTCTGAGTTGCGGCTGGTAAGTTTGAATCACAAGGTCTGTGACTCAAACCAAATTAGTGGTCGAGTGCTTATCCCACACCAGGACTTCAATAAATTAATATTGTTGTTAAGTGCCGTCTAATTGGTTCTGGCTCATAGTGACCCTATACAGGGTTTCCATGGAGTGGCTGGTGAGTTTGAACGGTCGACCTACTGGCTCAAACAGATCTTACAGTCCAGTGCTTTAGCCCACAGCACCACAGCAGGACTCCAATAAAGGAATGCTTGTTGCTAAGTGCTGTTGAGTTGGTTCTGACCTATAGCGACCCTGTATAGGGTTTCCAAGGAGTGGCTGGTGAGCCTGAGCCAGTGACTTTGTGGTTCAAACTGACTTTGCAGCGCATTAGCCCACAGTGCCATGTAAGAACAGAGAAAAGCATATTGTAATAGTCATGATGTGGTAGAATCATTTTGTAACTGAAAATGTATTCTTGGACTATCTGACTAGAGTTCTAAAGTAAAGGAGCAGGTTCCCTTTTTGGTAGACACCTCTTGTCTGCTGCTGGAATTCATCAATTCTGTCTTCAGTTTCCATTTCCGACTATGCAGGTGTGTGTTTCATTAACTGGCTGCCCTTCAAACTAGAATCTGACCTGCCTTATAGAGAAACCCTGTGACTCAACAATAGGGTTTCATTTACTTATAAAGTGGTGCACGCCTTTTCATCTTCAACTGCCCCACCATTCAAATGAATATGATTAGCATCTGTCTTGTCTCCTTTCTTGGGTTTTGCATGGATCATGGAGAGTAATGACATCTCCTTAAAAGTTACAGCTTCACAAAAGGGGCTTGGATCACATGAGCACACGAACAGGATATGCAGGCAAGACAGAAAGAAGCAGAACTTTGAAGGAAAAAAAAAAAAAAAGAACTTCAAATGCAAAGCAAACAGTAACATGAATGGCTTGCATGTGTGTAAAATCCTTACCCTAACTCTGGAGGATTAACCCTGCTGGAGTAATGATAGGGGTTAGAGGCATACTATACCAGCAACTACTTCTAACAAAAAGGAACACATGAAATCCCAGCTAGCTTAGTTTAAATTTAAATCAGTGTTAATGAGATTCATAGAAGATGCTTCATAGAAATGATGCTACTTGTTTTGCTCTTTAAAATTTCTGCCTTTTTTTGGTTCCTGAGGTCTTGAATCCATTCTAGAGGAATCTACTAGTCACCAGTAGATGAATAGTTTAGTTGAGTCAGTCATACTGAGGGACAACTAGCTGAGAGAAGATTAAGATACATTAGAAGACATGCATTCTGACAGAAAGGGACTGTTTGTTCTCAATGGCAACATGACCTTCATGATGGAGTGAGCTGTTCCCAGGCAGTCTGCAGGATTAGAGGAGAGACAAGGAAACCAAGGTGAGCTCGAATGCTGACTTTTTTTTTTTTTTAATAAAATAAAATTCAACTTGTATTAATGGGTTTGAAATTACATTGTATTTCAAATTTCTAGAATGGAATTGAACCATTTTTGAGCTGGAAAAACAGCACAGGTGAACACTTTCGTCTCTTGAAACTCCAACAATTCCTGTGCAAACCACCTCCCCCTTATAAAACAAGATGAAATATTATCTACTTCACTTTGGCAGTAGCTATTTCCTAAAGGAATGAAAATAAAAGTAGTGGTTTTTACTATTTAAGTTCATTAAAAATGGGATTCTATCTTAAGATAAAAAATGGTTCAAGTTCAGAAGAAGCTATTTTGATAATGAGCTGTGGGTACAAAAACCAATACAGAATGTCTGATCTAAGCAACCAAAATCATTCTGAAAATAAAAAGTGTTTTCATGGCATTTTTTTTCCTACAAACTATTTTAACTGGTTAAGGATTTCCAGTAGTTAATTAAAATTTTATAGTGAAATTATGTAGAAAGCAAACCCTACAGTAACCGTATAGAGCTGAGGAGAACTTCCCCATGGGGTTTCTAAGGCAGTATATCCTTAACAAAAGCAACCTCTCCCCATCTTTTTCTGGAAGAGTAGCTAGTGAATGAATACTATATTTTTAAAAAATGTGTTCACATTTCCAGACCTTAACACTTAATATTTAAAGGGGAATTATCTTTAATAATACATGCAGTACAATTTTATTAAGAAAAGAAACTCTTGGTCTCCTTCTGAATTACTGATTAGTCCACCTTCACATTTAAAGCTTAAATTCATCACAAAAAAAGTAACAGTAATTAGCCTTTCCTCAAAGTTATGGGGAAAAAAAAATCCATGTTATTTCCATGATCTCTGTAGTATTTACTACAACACGGTCATCTAAAATACCTAAAAAATTTCTTGGACATTTTGGAATAGTTGTTCATCCATCCACTTTTAGGTGCCACACAAAAATCTGCAGGTTTTGCCTGTCTAGATCCAGAGGTAACTAACCTTTGTTTTCCAGTGTAAGAATTATTAAACCTTAGAATAAAAAAAAAAAAGATGCTATCATACTTGTGGTATACTACATAGGCCTAAAATTCTTTTAACTTTAAATGAGATTGAACACAAACATTTTACAAATTTTAACTTAATATGTCACAAAATTTAACTTAGTATGCCTCAACACAGTCTGTGAGATAGTTAAGTAACAGTACTACCCATATTAAGGAGCTCTGGTAGCATAGTGGTTACGAATCAGGCTGCGAACCTAAAGGTCAGCGGTTCGAAACTACCAGCTGCTCCGCGGGAGAAAGATGAGGCTTTCTACTCCCGTAAAGATTTACACTCTCGGAAACCCTGTACAGGGTCGCTATGGGTCGAAACCGACTCGACGGCACATAACAACAACAACAACAACTACCCATATCTAGTACAGAGTAAACAGAAGCATGAGTAAATGACATACTCACACATTAACCAAAGAATTAGAATAAGCCAGACATTTGGGGCTTTTTCTCTAGTTCTAACTCAAAAAGAATGTACTTTAACTTCTTAATACTTTTAAAAGAAAATACACCTCAACTTAAGGTTTGTCTTCTTTTTTACACTTGCTTTTTAGGTCAAGTTCCAAAGCTGACACACTTTCTTCAATAGTAATTTGAAACTGGGCACAAACATTTTAACCTAGGCTTCTGCCTCTACCTGAATTAATACAAAATTAAGACATTATCTTATGAGAACTAAAATTATTTGACATTTTTATTTTAGGTTGCAAAACCAAAACCAAACAAACAACAACAAAATACTTCAAATAGGCTTGTCAAATGATAAAATTCATCCTTTCCAAGGAAGCAGAAGGTAGACCAGTGCAAGTTATCCTCAAGGCCACATACGTCCTGCTTCACTGTTGCTTGCACTCTGCTAGGTTTTGATCCTTCTTCACTTCATACTCTGGATCATTTTCCTCATCTCCTTCTTCTTCCCCTTCCTCATCCGCTTCTTCACCTTCTTCTTCATCATCATCACCTTCAACAGCTTCTCCAGTAAAGTATAACACTGACCTTGTTATTATATGCTCACGCAAAAAGTGACCTATTTCAAAGTCTGCGGCCAGGATAGCTTCAGCATCATCATCCAAATCTCCACTTTCAGGAACTTCAGGAGGGGCAAAAATATAAAAGAGTCATTGGAAATGGTTTTCGTCACAATCCGAACTGTTCCACGCTGCTTGTGTTTTTGCTTCTTCTTAATAGTTTTCAATGTGACATTCTTTCCTTTTTTCCAATCTATCTGGCACCCTGTACAACCCAAAATTTCTGGCCCATCAAAAGAAAAGGGACCAGAATCATCTGGTTCAGACCTCATCCTATATGTCTTTGTCAACATTTCATTTGTGAAATACTCATTGGGTTCAAAGTGAAACTCGAACACAAAACTCATAGGCTGGCCAGCACCTGAGAACTTCATTTTAATATCTCTCAAAACAGTCAACCAAAATTCAGAAATTCCTTTGGGATCTTCTTTTTCTTCATCTTTTTCTCATCTTCAAACTTGGCCTTTTCTTTCAACTCCTCTGAAATTTCATTCTCCTCATCTGCTTTCCACTCACATTCTTCTTCTGTGGGTTCATAAATTGCACTTGTGATCTCAAATTGCTTGTCAAATAGAGGCTGACAGAGTACAGCATATTTTCTTTCAAGATCATGAACTTCTTCATAGAAATTGGCTTCTATCTGCGCACATTTAACTTGAGGATTTTTAAGAGCATCCACTCGTCTTTTAACTACCCGAGGCAAGCTTTCAATGTATCCTGTTGGTGTTTCAACCAGACCATCAAGTCTTTCTTGAAGTGCTGAAAGAATCTGAGGATTCTGCATCATCTGAACAGTCAGCTGACGCACTTTGATTTTTATTTCTTCACCAGTTTCTTCTTCTTTTATTTCTTCAACATCGTCTAAATCTTGATCAAGTTCAGACTGTCCTTTGTTGTCAATGTCTGCCATGTTGTTTAGTAAGAACTCCAAACTATCATCGGCTAGAGCGCGGACAAAGGCAGTGGAGCTGCGCAAGCAGTGACTCAGGGTGGTAGGGGCAACAGGAGGAATACTGACTTCTTTCCCACAGGAATGTGGAAGTTTCCTGCCGCCATGGCACAGAGCCCACAAATGGCAGAGTAGTTCCAGGGCAGTTTGCCAGACGGGCGTTCTTCAACAAGCTCCAGATCAGGAAAAAGCACCACCATGTGATCAATAATTCTAATCCAAAGACTGTTGTTGTGTTAGGTGCCATTGAGACGGTACCGACTCATAGCGACTTTATGTAGAGCAGAATGAAACACTGTCCGATCCT
>NW_006408597.1:2920967-2922074 GCF_000296735.1 Chrysochloris asiatica
CAGCCAAGATCCATCAGACATCAGCAATGATATCTCTCATTCCACGGCCTCTTCTGAATCTGGCTTGAACCTCTGGAAGTTCTCTATCAATGTATGATTGTAGCCGTTTCTGTATTACCTTTAGCAAAACTTTACTTTCATGGGATATCAAGGAGCTTGTCCAATGATTTCCGCATTCTGTTGGGTCACCTCTCTTTGGAATGGGCACAAATATGAATCTCTTCCAGATAATTGTCTTCCAAATTTCTTGGCAGAGATGAGTGAGTGCCTCCTGTGTTGCCTCACTTTCTTGAAAGATTTCAGTTTTTATTCCATCAATTCCTGGTGCCTTGTCTTTGCCAATTCCTTCAATGCACCTTGGACTTCTTCCTTCAGAATCATTGGCTCTTGATCATATGCTACCTCTTGAAACAGCTGAACATCAACCATTTCCTTTTGGTACAGTGACTCTGTGTATTCCTTCCATATTCTCTTGATGCTTTCTTTCTGCATCATTCAATAGTCTGCCCAGAGAATCTTTCAACAACAAAAGTAGAGGCTTGAATTTTTTCTTCAGTTCCCGCAGCTTGAGAAATGCTGAGCATATTCTTCCTTTTTGGTTTTCTGATTCCAGATCTTTGCACATTTTGTTGCAATATTTGGCTTTATCTTCTTGAGCTAATCCTTGAAATTTTCTGTTCATCTCTTGGACCTCCTCATTTCTTCCATTTGCTTTAGCATCTCTACACTGGAGAGCAAGTTTCAGTGTCTCTTCAGACATCCATTTTGACCTTTTCCTTCTTTCTTGTCTTCTCAATGGCTTTTTGCTTTCTTCATGTACAATGTTCTTGATGTCATCCCACAACTCTTCTGGTGTTCGGTCTTTAATGTTTAATGTATCAAATCTATTCTTCAGATGACATCTAAATTCAGGTGGGATATATTCAAGGTCATATTTTGGCTCTCGTGGACTTGTTTTCAGTTTCTTCAGCTTCAGTTTGAATTTGTATATGGGTAGTTGATGATCTGTTCCACTGTCTATGCCTGGCCTTGTTTTCACTGATGATATGGAGCTTTTCCATCATCTCTTTCTGTAGATGTAGTAAATTTGATTTCTATGTATTCCAT
>NW_006408597.1:2922419-2933098 GCF_000296735.1 Chrysochloris asiatica
TAACTGGGCTTCCCTGTAGGCACGTGGATATTATCCTATCATAGACAGCGTTGTACCTCATGACTGATCTGGATATATTATTTTTCACAATGAATGCAATACTATTCCTCTTCAATTTGTCATTCCCGGCATTGTAAACATGTGGTTGTCAAATTCAAAATGACCAATACCAGTCAATTTCAGCTCACTAATGCCTAAGATATTGATGTTTATGTGTTCCATTTCATTTTTGACAACTTCCAATTTTCCCCAAACTCATACTTTGTACATTCCATATTCCGATTTTCAATGGATGTTTACAGTTGTTTCTCTTTATTTGAGTTGTGCCCCATCAGCAAATAAAGGTCCCACAGGCTTTTCTCCCATGGGCTTTTCTTCCATGGACTTTACTCCATTCTCATCATCATGGTCAGCTCTACTTTGAGGAGGCAGCTCTTCCCCAGTCACCTTTTGAGTGCCTTCCAACCTGAGGAGCTCATTTTCTGGCACTTCATCTGACAGAGTTTCTCTGCTATTCATAAGGTTTTCAGTGACTAAATATTCGGAAGTAGTTCGTCATTCTTTCTTCCTACTCTCTCTTTCTCTGGAAGCTCATCTGAAACCTGTCCACCATGGATGTCCTTGCTGGTATTTAAAAAGTGGGTGGCATAGCTTTCAGAATCACAGCAACTCACAAGTCACCACAGTACGACAAACTGACAAACGAGTGGTGACCATTTGGTTTTGACTAAGTGCATTTTAATGCCTATAATGTGAGAGTAGCTGGAGCAGAAAGTGCCATGAGCTGAGCTCGGTGTCACTGGTGGAGATCATGGGACACTTGGTGGTTTGCAGCAGGTAGTTAAACTGTAATCAGGTCTGCTGATCATTCCCAATCAATTCTTGTTGGAGAGCATACACAAATGAGAGTTTTTGGTGGAAACCTTACCTTTTCTCTAAAAATTTAGAGTAGTCTCTGAAGACCCAGTAGAACAGCTTGGAGGCTTCTGCTCCAAGTTCTTTGGGCATAAACATATAAAAAAGGCGACTGAAGTACCACTGTTGTTGCAAAGTCTGACTCACAGAACTTAGCAACCCTGCATAGAGTTTTCGAGGAGCAGTTAGTTGGTGGGTTATCCCAGAGTGCTACACCAGGACTCCTGAAATACTACAGATCTGAGGAAAGAACAGTCTGGATGCCTATGGGACCAAACTATTAGAGAGATCAACATCTCTATCCTCCGAATCCTTAAAAAGTGCTTTCCAGATTCTATTTCTACTGGGTATCTTAGCTCTCTAACTGAACTTCTACTTCTAAAAAGGTGAAGTGGCTAAGAATGCTGTGTTCCCTCCAGTGCAAACTACTATAATTTTATACCAAACTTTTTTTTCAATTTACAATATGGCTTATTCCCAGAGAAAGTTTTATCCAAAAAGTAATATGAAAGAGAAGGGCCAGGATTCAAGGTGCAGGTAAACTATTTGGACAGTCACAATATGGAAAATAATCTTAATGTCTTTTCACAACAGAAAAAAAAAGAAAAAAAAAAACGGGGGGGGGGGACAGAAATATCTGCCTACAGATTTATTCTGAGAATATAAAACCTCGAACAGTAACATAAAATATGAGATGTGTCAGCCATGATGTCTGAAGATTGAAGGCAGAAATAGAAGAATCTTAATTGTCAGGTGTTTGAAAAATGCTGTATCCAGGTGGAAACCTGTGTTTCTCCATGGACTCTCCTTGTCCTGCCCTCTTTTAAGAGCAAACCAAGACTAGATTTCAAATGCAGTCCTTCTCAAAACCCCCAAAATACTTTTGTGTTCAAGGAAGGAGTGCTAACAGCTCCTTATTTCTATTTTGTGTCCTTTTAAGAGACCTTCACAGCCTATTTCATAATTTCACTTCGTTTTCTTTACAAGGGTAAAGCTCAACTGAGTGAAAGGCAAGGAGATAAAAAGTAATGGAATAGTACCCTCAAACTTTTATTAAATGCTCATAAACCTGTACAGAGCGTCCATGCTTCAGAATCCTTACATAGTAATACATCCGGTGAAACACTTATTATGACCCAACAGCTAGTAGCTTTACAGCCTTAATTTCCTCATCCATAACTTGAGAACAGCAATAATAATCTATCATAATAATCTATCATATTAAGGCTAAGACGGAACAACTAATCAAAGTAACTTGATCAGTACACCAAATATTTTGCCCCAAATTAGACAGAAGAAGTTAGTCACAGGCGAGATTCCACACTCAGGAAAATCAAACCAAGATTAAAGAAAAGAAAATTTCAAAAGTGAGTTGGCTATTAAGTCAATTTTCCTGCTTGGTACTCCCCCCTCCCATTTCAAAATGCTGGCAGTAGCTAAAACCAGAGTAGGATGAAGGCCCAGTCTTCTTGACCTCCAGGGCAGGGAAAGAGTTACATCTTCACACTGAGAAGCCAATAAAAAACCTCTCTTGATTATAATTTAGATAAGAACCACTGGATTGAATAATAATGTCTGAAACTCCCCTGGCTGTTTCACCTTGAGACGTCCATCACTGGGTTAAACATGATGCTAATTGCATTTGGATTGATTAATTTCTCTCACTCCTGTCTATTCGAATAACGCTTAACAAAATAATCATAGCACCCAGAGCCAAATCTTTTCCGTCAAAGGAATGAAGCCATCAGAACAGGCAGAGATGAAAGAAATGAAGATGACCCGTAATTACTGCTACGGTGATATCATTACCATATTACACAAAATGAGTGTGGGGGGGAGGGGGAGTGGAGGAAGGAGTGGTTGAGATTATTTATTTTTTGGAATGAAGTCTTACAACCTAAGAATACAGATCTGCCATCAAGTACAACACAAAGAATTACAGAACTTTTAGAAAATACAAATCTTGCTCATGGAATTGTAAAATTCAACAAACACTGAAGTCCAAGATACAAGTGTCTTGGGCTGTGAGCAGTTATTACTCACACTGCTAGTTTTTCATCACAATACACTGTGTATGACTTGCATAAAGATTTAAGATACTGTCTTCATACCAAGCATTGTTGTTGTTGTTAAGTGCCGTCGAGTCGAGTCGGTTCTGACCCATAGCGACCCCGTACAGGGTTTCCGAGGGTGTAAATCTTTACGGGAGTAGAAAGACTCATCTTTCTCCCGCGGAGCGGCTGGTAGTTTCGAACCGCTGACCTTAAGGTTCGCAGCCCGATTCGTAACCACTACGCTACCAGAGCTCTTTCCATAGTTAATCTTCATTAACCAGAGGAAATTATTTTTTAATTTTTAACCAGAGGAAATTATTATTTTATTTTAATATTATTAGAGGTGGCCTTGTTTGTAAAATTATATTCTGGGCTGTCACTAAAGCTAGTTCCAAAATACCAAAAAAAAAAAAAAAAAAAGTCTGTGAATCCTCATCCTTGGCTCATTGGACTGGAGTATGTATGGATTTAGTTTAACTCACTAATCAGGAAGAATATAATTTGTTTGAATTTAGCAACAACATCTACAATAACAACAAAAAAACCTACTATATGGTCACATTATGCCAGCGTATAGGTATGTATGTGTATAGGCAGATATAGGTGAGTACATACGTGTACACAGATGGAAGTATTCACATGCATATGTATATACTGATATGTGTGTGCACACGTTTGAAGGGGCTTTTTGACCCCTCATATATTGATAAGACACAGTTTACAGGTATTTCTAAGACATAACCAAACACCTTGTGAGAATGGTTTCCTTGATTTGAAGATTTAGAGCTGTAGTCTCATAGAATAACTCAGCCGGCACCACAAAGTTAATATCCTGCAACCTAGCGAGGTGAACAGGAACCGGGGTCTTAAAAACTTGTGAGCAGGCTATCTAAGATACAAGTATTGATCTCTACTTGTCCAGAGCAAAAGTGAATGAAGGAAAAAAATGTCTCCTAGAAAAAACTAGTCTATAGAGTTAGTAACCTACACCAAGTCAAGGCTTCATCTACCCTGAGACTATAAGAACTAGATGGTGCCACTACTGACCTTTCTGATGGACTCTGATAGATTGGGAGGACAATGGCCATGGCTGACAGAACTCAAATTCTTAGACAGTCTAACTTAACCAGCTGAGAAGAGAGGACTCTGTGAGCCTATCAGCTGGATTTATTCTAAAACATGAACTGAAACTATTCCTGAGGTCATCATTTAGTGAAACAACAGACTGACATACAAACTAAAGGATCTTACTCATTAGTTTGGTGCTCCAGTGAAAAACAATTCATATGAGACCCAAAGTTAACAATCACTCAAAAGCAAAGATGAAACAATAAAGGGGGCAGGAAATTAGAGTACTGGAAACAGAACAATCATCAGGTAGCTAAAAGGAATATTGTTGTTGTTGTTGTTAAGTACTGTGTAGTCGGAATTGACTCATAGTGACCCTGCACAGGGTTTCCAAGGCTGCAAATCTTTACGGGAGCAGAATGCCTCATCTTTCTCCAGCAGAACTGCTGGTAGTTTCAAACTGCTGACCTTGAGGTTGGCAGCCTAACTCGTAACCATTATGCTACCAGAATTGACACGTGAAAAATGCTAACACTGAATAATTTGTGCCACCACTCATGTGTCAGTTTGTTGTACTGTGGTGGCTTGTGAGTTGCTGTGATGCTGAAAGCTATGCCACCGGTATTTTAAACACCAGCAGGGTCACCCATGCTGGGCAAGCTTCAGCTGAGTTTCCAGACTAAGACAGACTAGAAATACTTCTGAATGTTTAGCCACTGAAAACCTTATGAAGAGTAGTAAGACACTGTCAGATAGAAGCAAAATACTGACTATAGAAACATTAAGAATACCTCAAGAATACTGTCACATATAGTGCTAGATGAGCCCCTCAAGTTGGAAGGCACTCAAAATACAACTGGAGAAGAGTGGTCTCCTCAAAGTAGAGTTGACTGTGATGATGTGAATGGAGTAAAGTTTTTGGGAACTTCATTTGTGAATGGATCACAATTCAAAAAGAGGGGAAACAACTGTAAATATCCATTAATAATCAGAACATGGAAGGTATGAAGTATGAATCTATGAAAATTGGAAATTGTCAAAGTGAAATGGAACACATAAACATCGATATCCTAGGCTTTAGTGAGCTGAAATGGACTGGTAGTGGCCATTTTGAATCTGACAATCACCTGCTTTACTATGCTGGGAATAACAAATTGAAGAGGAATGGTGCAGTATTAAAGAACATTTCAAGACTTATCTTGAAGCACAACGCTGTAATAGGATAATATCCATACACCTACAGGGAAGACTGGAGTCCTGGTGTGGTGCTGTGGGCTAATGCGTCAGACTGCAAAGTCTTTTGAACTTCAAGGTCTATGGTTCAAGCTCACCAGGTGCTCCTTGGAAACCCTATACAGGGTTGCTATGGGTCGAAATAGACTCAATGGCACTTAACAACAACAACAGCTTGGAAAACCAGTTAATACCACTATTATTCAAATGTACCCAACAACCAAGAAAGCCAGTGATGATAAAATTGAAGAATTCTACCAACTTTTTCAGTCTGAAATTTATCAAACATCTTGATTAAGATATATTGATAATTACTGGTGATTGAAATGTAAAGATTGGAAACAAAGAGGAAGGATCAGCGTTGGAAAATACTGCTTTAGTGTTAAGAAATGATGCTGGAGATTGCATGATAGAATTTTGGAAGACCAATGACTTCTTCATTGCAAATGCCTTAAAAAAAAATAACATAAAAAGATGTGTATACATGGACCTCATCAGATGGAATAGGAGGAATCAAATTGACTACATTTGTGGCAAGAGACGGTATAAAAGCTCCATATCATCAGCCAAAGGCAGGCCAGTGAAGACTGTGGAACAGACCACCAATTGCTCATATACAAGTTCAGGCTGAAGCTGAAGAAGATTAAAACAAGTCCACGAGAGCCAAAATATTACCTTGAACATATCCCACCTGAAATTAGAGATCATCTCAAGAACAGATTTGATGAATTAGACTCTAATGACTAGAGACCAGTGGAGTTGTGGGATGACATAAAGAACATCATGTAGGAAGAAAGCAAAATGGCATTAAAAAGACAAGAAAAGAGGAGAAGACTAAAATGGATGTCAGAAGAGACTCCAAAACTTGCTCTTCAGTGTAGAGATGCAAACAAAAGAAATAAGAAAGTAAAAGAGCTGAACAGAAAATTTCAATGGGCAGGTTGAAAAGATAAAGTCATGTATTACAATGAAATGTGCAAAGACTGGGAGTTAGAAAACCAAAAGGGGAGAACATGCTCAGCATTTCACAAGCTGAAAAAACTAAAGAAAAAATTCAAGTCTCAACTTGTAATATTGAAGGATGCTATGGGCAAAATGGAGTCCTGGTGTGGCGCTGTGGGTTAATATGCCAGAATGCAAAGCCATTTGAACTTCAAGGTCGGTGGTTCAAGCACACCAGCTGCTCTTTGGAAATCCTATACAGGGTTGCTATGGGTCAGAACCAACTCGACAGCACTTAACAACAACAAAACGGGCAAAATATTGAATGATGTACAAAGCATCAAAGAAAGATGGAAGGAATACACAGCGTCATTATACCACAAAGAAATGGTTGATGTTAAAATATTTCAAGAGGTAGTATGTGATCAAGAGTCAATAGTACTAAAGGAAGAAGTCCTAGCTGCATTGAAGACATTGACAAAGAACAAGGGTCCAGGAATTGATGGAATACAAATTGAAATCTTCCAACAAACTGTTGCAGCACTGGATGCATTCTCTCATTTATGCCAAGACATTTTTAAGAGTTACCTGGCCAACTGATTGGAAAAGATTGATATCTGTGCCCATTCCAAAGAGAAACAACACAACGGGATGTGGAACTCATCAGACAATATCATTAATATTATATACAAGTGAAATTGTACTAAAGGCAATTTTAAAATGGCTGCAACAGTACATTGACAGGGAACTGAAGGTTGTAAACCGGTTTCAGATGAGGATGTGGAATGAGGGACATCAGGTGAATTTGACTCAAAGCAGCACCAGGAAGATGTTTGCCTGTGCTTTATTGACTACGCAAAGGTTTTCAACTGTATGGATCGATGACAAGCTATAGACAGAACTGCAGAGAATGAGTATTCCGGAACACTTAATTGCATTCATGAGGAACCTGTACATAGACCAAGCGGCGGTCATTTAAACAGAACAAAGGAATACTGAATAGAAAGTTTGATTTTGATATATCTTGGGAGATTTTCTTTTGGGGTCTATCCAGTTTGGGGTTCATTCAGCTTCTTGTATACTTCTCATCTTTCATGGTAAGAAAGTTTTCTTTCAACAGGTCTATGACAGTTTTCTGTGTTTTTTATTGCCTCTTTCTGTTCTGGAATTCTGATCACCCATGAATTGTTTTTCTTCATGGTGTCCCACATAACTCTTAGGCTTTTGTTGGATTGTTTTTTCATTCTTGTTCTAAAATTATTAGTTTTGATAGATTTCTCTTCAAACTCATTAATTTGGGCTTCCATTGCTTCAAATCTACTCTTTTGCCCTTTCAATGTATTATCCATTTCTGAATTCTTATCTTAGTATTAATCTCCTGGATTTCTGATGATAGGTTATGCATTGTTCATAAATATGCATTTATTTTGTTTGTTCTTATAGTGTTTGTCGTCCCCCCCCCCCCGCCCCGTACCCAACCCCTGTATTCTCTTTGCTTTCCTTGATCTTTCTATCATACTTTGAAGGTACCTAAATGTGGCACTGTGAATAATGCACTGGACTGCAAGGTCAGTTTTAACTGCAAGGTTGGTGGTTCAAATTCACCAGCTGCTCCTTGGAAACCCTATACAGTCACTACGAGTCAGATCCAACTTGATGACACTTAACAACAACAACAAAAAATATTATTTTGAATTATTTTTCAGTTAGTTCCACTACCTTTTCTTCCTCAGAAACATTGTCTGGCTCTGCATGTTGGTCATTTGTTTGAGCCATTTTCTCTTGCTTTTTCATGTGAGCTAAAATTCTCTGTTGTTTATGGGGGTTGTGATGTTGTCATATTTGTATTTAATTGATGATCATATGTTGATGTGCTTTTAGGCTCTGACCAACTGTGGGTATAATTAAGAGAATGGGAAAGCATGCAACGTTGTCCCTTCGCTGTTTGTATCATTCAGTCAGGGTGGGTTTAGCTGGCTGCTGTCTAACATTGACCAGAGCTGGTACTGGCCAGTGAGTGGAGCTGCAGAGGGTACAGTTGTGACTGGATTGTATGGGAACAGTTGCTAGCTCCTGTTGGGTGGGAAAGAGGAGGCTCCCCCGCCCCACACACAAGAAAACAAAATAGAACAAACAAGCCACCAACAATGAAAAGAGAAATAATAAAGGATAACAAGTAAAAACAGGAAGCAACAAGAAAAAAAGAATAATAAAAAAGAGGGACAGGAAAATGTAGCTATGGGAGAGAAAAACAAGAGAAAATAAAAGGAAAAACAAAACCAAAACCAAAAACCCACAGAAGAAACAGGGAGAGGGAAGATGAAAAGAGAAAGAGAACAGAGAGTAGTAAAGAAAGATCAAAAGGGAAAAAATAGATAAAGAATAGGGGAAATGAGAAAGAGAAGGAAAAACAAAAGCAGAGACAGGATAAAATTCAAGGGAATGGAAAGAGAAGAATAAACAAAACAATGAAAGAAAGAAAAATACACAAACAAAACAAAACAGTGCAGCTGTTGGACGCAGAGAGGAGAAAACTCTAAGGGGCTCCTGTCAGTCAAGCAGCTCACAACGTTGTGCAGGAGGGCTATGACTGGAGTTCCTAGACCTAAGTGGATTTCCTATAGGCCTACACGTTATCTGTGTCCAGGGCACTCAATCGGAAGCAGTTCATGGAGGCCCTTGATGGAGCTGGTTTCAGTGTCTGTTAGGACCACAGGGTAACTAGGGGCAGGGGGTTAGTTATGAGGGTTTCTGCTAGATTAACGCAGGTTTGGTGGCTCTGAAGATTCTGTAAGTCTTGAACCAAGCCTGCCTGAATTCAGGCACCAATGCCGGAGCAGTTGCCCTCCGCCTCACACCGGCATGGCTCCCCACCACATTGCTTCAAACTCCTGGAGAACAGGGTCTGTGTTGGGGGTGGATGAAGGTGGAAGTTGGCCATACTTCTGGTAAGCAGGGAAGCATGTGTGAATCTGCTCTGCCAGGCCGGCCACCATCTGTCACCAAAACTGCTTACAAAAATTCAAGATGGTGGTGCAGCGTTTGGCTGGCTGTTCACCAGTCAGTGAGATCACCTTTTTCAGACTTATGACATAAAACCTTTGATCACATAGACTTTGAACTGTCAAGTCTGAATCTATCACTTACTAAGTGGTGACCTTGGTTAAATGGTGTATTCTCTTAGTGCCTTTGTTTCTTCATCTATACCTTACTGAGTTATTGTGTACTCAAAGATCATACTTGCAAAATGCTCAGTAAGTACTGATGCTAGGAAAAAATTTCTCCTTAAGATGAATTTTATGACTACTTACAGAATCCTGAACAATGTTTAGGTGATTTGTTTACTAAAGTTAAACATAATTGTAAAGTACTTTGCATATAGATTTTAAAAATATTTGTTAAGTAAATAAGATACTTTAGGAAGTTTATCACTTTAACAGCCTAGAGATATCTAGTGAATATTTTTGCCTTGGTAACTCAAAGAGAGAACCATCATTAAATCAAAAACAAGAAAAACAGACAGTGAAATGGTTCTATTTAGCTTGGACAAAAAAGCATATTTCTATGTTTTCTTGTTCAAAAATATTCCCAAACAAAACAAGCATATGTATTTTTGAGTTTGTAATCATTCAGTAATAAACACAAGTAGTATTTTTTGAAATAGAGAAAATGAAAATACTACATTCCTGCCATGTTAAATAAAACATGTCTAAACTATCTTGTTTCATTAACTCAATATTCTCTACTTTCTTCCTGGTTAAAATAAGCAACACAATACAGTGAAAAGTTTTGCTGCCTTTAGAGTTAGGCATAGATTCCACACAAATCCTAGCTGCCATTTCCAAGCTTTAAGCCATTTATCTTTTTTGAGCATCTATCTGTTTCTTCATCAGAGTTATAAAACAGATCATGAAAGCTCTTAATAAGATTAAATAAGGTATGACAATTCTTTATACTGCCTGACATATAGTTGTTGTTTTTAAATTATTTTAATCAAAATTTTACTTGTATGTGTATTAATGGTATTGTCCAATGATTTCCACATTCCATTGGGTCACCTCTCTTTGGAATGGGCACAAATAGGGATCTCTTCCAATCAGTTGGCCAGGTACCTGTCTTTCAAATTTCTTGGCATAGGTGAGTGAGTGTTTCCAATGCTGCACTAGCTTGTTGAAAGACTTCAATTTGTATTCCATCAATTCCTGGAGACTTATTCTTTGCTAATGTTTTCAGTGCAACTTGGACTTCTTCTTTCAGTACCATTGGCTCTTGATCATGTGCTACCTCTTGAAATGTCTGAATGTTGACCGTTTCTTTATGGTAAGTGACTGTGTATTCCTTCCATCTTCTTCTGATGCTCCCTGTATCATTCAATATTTTGCCCAATGCTTCTGTTGTTGTTTTTGTTGTTAAGTGCCATCGAGCCAGTTCCGACTGATAGTAACCCTGTATAGGGTTCACAAGAAG
>NW_006408597.1:2935748-2939985 GCF_000296735.1 Chrysochloris asiatica
ATTCCATCAATTCCTGGTGCCTTGTTCTTTATTAAGAGTCCTTAGTCAACCCTTTAGTCTAAAATGATATAAACTCATCAGTCTGATATTTGATAAATTAAAAAAAATTCTAGCCATAGTCTCTATCTTTTCTATTTGGACTTTTCTGTTAACAAAACTAAATACAGTAGTATTTGCTGATATTAGAATGACATAATTAGAAAGTCACTATGTTGTAAATTCCAAAGAAATGAAGGATCTAGGCATTGTTTATCAGAGGTTGCTAAAATCATTAAGTGAAACACTGATAACGGATTTTACAGTAAAATAGGTCAGACCAATATCACCCAAACCCACCCATCTTCACTCAAACTGGGATAAGCAGATGTCATGTGCTCCCTGAGTACCACCACTTTTGGTGTATTCTTTTCTAAAGGACTGAATCTGAGTCCATTTTGTTTTCTAGCTCTATCAGTTTATTGAAAAGTTGGGGAAGATGCACATGTTGAATGACATCATCAGGATAAAATTATTCAAATTTAAAATGTGGGAAATCCTACCAGACAAACCTGTTTTCAAGTGCCATCGAGTCTGTTCAGACTCACAATGGTGCTTTAAAGGGCTTCTGAGAAGCAGCAGGTGGATTAGAACTGTTGACCTTGCAATTAGCAATCCAATGCTTCTCCTACAGCACCACACAGAGCACGGGGTGTGTAAAAAAAACAAACCCAAATCTGGAGGAAGTTCAGGTACAGAGAGGATTAAATGAGACATTTAGGATTCACATCCAGCCAAGTACAGTGTTTGGATCTTGACTCAAACAAGCCAATTGTAAAAAACAAAGTTTTGAGCAAACTTTAGACTATTTTATTCTGTTGTGTAAAATAAAATGTTGTTGTTGTTGTTTTTTAATATGACATATAGGATTTGCTTTAAAGACTCCAGAGCAAAGACAAGAATAACAGCAAAAAGTATGGTGTAAAGGGATGGTTGTTGTTGTTTTTAAGTATCCTGGAGTTGGTTCCGATTCATAGCGACCCTCCTGTACGGGGTTTCCAAGGCTGTAAATCTTTACGGGAGCAAAAAGCCTCATCTTTCTCCCGCGGAATAGCTGGTAGTTTCAAACTGCCGACCTTGAGGTTAGTAGCCTGATTCATAACCACTATGCTACCAGAGCTCCTTAAAGGGATGGAGACAGAGCTAAACTGGCAGAGGTTGACAATTACTGAAGCAGGGAATGGGTACATGGGTCATTAGCACATTCTTGGTGCTTTAGTCAACATAAGCTTGAAATTTTTCACAATAAAAAGAAATCCTCACTGAGTGCTTCTCTTGAAATATAGCTTTGTCTTGTTATCACTAAATACCAAAAGCAGAATATACTCATGTTTAATTTTTTAAAAATTATTTTAAAACCAGAGTTTAAATCAGACCAAACTGAAAAAGTTTCTGCCTTCCAACTTTCCTCCTCTTAATTATTATATTGACAAATTAAACAGCATAATTCCCACTTTATCCATAACAGAGAGAAGTTCCCTTCTTTCATGAAGAAATAACATTCTCAGTCCTTGGTGACTCATTTACTGAATCTTCTGAGAAAGAGTTTTTTGAAGTATGTAGAAAGACTGACTTACTCTAAGGTCTAAACTAGTCTAATAGTTAACAAGTTACAAATAGGAATAGCTTACAAGGCATGGCCTCATCTACTTGGAGACCTAAAGAACTAGACGGTGCCCGACTACCACTACCAATGGTTCTGATCAAGGTCATAATAGATGACCGTGATAGAATCAGAGACAAACATGGAATTCTTAGAAAGTTTAGATTTACTGGACCAGTTGAGTCTAGAGGACTCCTTAAAACTATCATCCTGAACTGGAACTATGCCCTGAGGTCACCTTTTAGCAAAATAACAGACTGGCACATAAGATAAAGGATATTACCATGGGTACATCAAGCAAAGATGTCAGTTTGAGGATTAAGGTGCACCCAAGCCATGGTATTTTCAAGAACCTCATATGCATTTGAAAGCTGGACAGTGAATAAGGAAGACCGTAGAAGAACTGATGCTTTTGAGTTATGGTGTTGGAGAAGAATGTTGAAGGCTGCCAAAAGAACCAACAGATCTGTGTCAGAAGAAGTGCAGCCAGAGTGCTCCTTGGAGGCCAAGATGGCCAAACTTCATCTCTCATACTTTGGACATATTGTCAGGAGGGACCAGTCGCTGGAGAGGGATATCATATTTGAAAAGGTGGAAGGTCAGAGAAGGAGACGAAGACCCCCAGTGAGATGGACTGGCAAAGTGGCAGCATCAATGGGCTCAAGCGTGGCAAAAATTGTGAGGTTGGCCCAAGACTGGGCAATGTTTTGTTCTGCTGTGCATAGGGTTGCTATGAGTCAGTACCGACTTGATGGCACCTAACAACAACAACAACAACAACAACCATGGGTACAGGAGTCCTGGTGTGGCACTCTAAGACAAGCACTGGATTGTTTGATCTGCAAGGTCGGTGGTTCAGACTTACAGTCACTCCCTGGAAACCCTGTACAGGATCACCATGAGCTGGAACTGACTTGACGGCATTTAACAATAGCAGGGCTTCATTACAAAATCAGCTACATGAGACCCAAAGATCAATAATCTAAGGCAGAGATGAGAAAACAAGAGACGCATGGGAATTAGAGTACTAGAAACAGAATAATCAGACACAATTAAAGAGAACATTGACACATTATGGAAAAGGTAACTAATGTCACTGAACAATTTGTATAGAAATTGTCAAATGGAAACGTAATTTGTTGGGTAAACTTTCACTGAAAACACAATATTATTTTTAAATAAAGGAGTACTCACTAACCTAGTGCTATCAAGTCAATTCCAACCCATAGCGATTCTGTAAGACAGAGTAGGACTGTCTCATAGGGTTTCTGAGACTGTAAATCTTATGGGACCAGACAGCTTCATCTCTCTCCAAGGGAGCGGCTGGTGGGTTTGAACCTTTGACCTTGTGGCTAGCAGACCAACAATTAACATGCGATGCCACCAGGACTCCTAAAAAAGGAATTGCTTAACCTAAACTTTCAGTGTTGTTGCCTGCCGTTAAGTGGATTCTGCTTCATGTTGACGGCATGTGGTATGGATGACTATATATAACGTTACCAAAGCAGCAACCAGGCTTTTTTTTTTTTTCCACCTTGGTACCGGTGGGTGGGTTTAAATCACCACCATTCAGGTGAGCAATTGAACACAAATGATTTGCACCACTGGTTTGCCCTCACACCATCAACAGCTATGTATAAAACTCATAACCTCACTAATCCTATTTCACCAGCTTGATTTGCACTAAGGGCCTCATTAATCATTCACAAAAGGTCTGTAATTGGCTGTTAACCTAAAGGTTGACAGTTTGGACCTGCCCAGAGATCTGTGAGACCAAGGCTTGGCAAAGAGCTTCTGTAAAGATTACGGCCGAGAAAACCCTGAGGAGCATTGCTACCATGAGGTAGATACTAACTTTAAAGCAATGGATTTGATTTTTAAAAACTACCCAATAAACTTCATATCTTCAGACATTTTCCTCTAACACCATGTGGCAAGTACAAAAGACACAACAATTACTTCCTCACTTGATTATAAATTTTAAAAATCCCTATCACTATCACATGCTAGTGCTTATTTGCCTTGCCATTAGAAGTAATAGCTATTTTACCTTTTGTATTTTTCAGAATATTCTATGTTGATATTGATATTTTGATATTTCTGAATAATTTTATTGATAACATTCACAAATTATTAATTTAAAATAATCAGAACACAAAATATATCCTCAAACAAAAAATGTTATTTTCCAGCATATAGTAAAACTGCATCATTGAAACTCCAGGGCTTAACTTCTACCTGGTTCCCAACTGCCATCCAGCCAATTCTGACTCCCAGTGACCCACGGGGCAGAGAAATGCTCCTTAGGATTTCAGAGGCTGGAAATCTTTATGGAAGCAGAGAGCCTCATCTTTCTCCTGTGGAGTGGCTGGTGGGTTTGAACCTTTGACCATTTAGTTAGCAGCGCAATGCTTAACCTGCTGTACCACCAGAACTCCTTTAGTACATGGATTTTGTTGCTGTTAGTGCCATTGAGTCAGTTCTGATTCATCAGAATGATACTGTATAGGGTTTCCGAGGTAAGGCTGGTGGGTTTGAACAGCAAAACTTGCTGCTAGCAGCACAGTTCTTATAATTCGGTGTCACACTAGGACTCCT
>NW_006408597.1:2940480-2943309 GCF_000296735.1 Chrysochloris asiatica
TACAGGGTCGCTACAAGTCAGAACTGACTTCATGGCACACAGCCACCACCACCGTATCATGGAAGCTATAAGAGGAGTATGTAAGACATTACTAGGGCAGACATTTGGAGATAATTAATTCTGCAGAAGGCATGGCAAGGACCGGCAGGAAAAGCTTTAGAAAGGTGAGGACTGAACAGAGCCAACTCAACTTTCCACTAGGCCACTGGGTGAAATGTAAGTGAGCACTGTGAAATGGACTCTTCTAACAGTAACAACAAGCCCCACGAGCCTTCCAAATTCTCGGCACTGTGCAAGCTTTCTTGTAAATACCAAAGAAGCAAACACATGGCCATGCTTTTAAGAAATTAAATTACAAATAATAAATTTGGTCTATTCAAAATTTGGCAAAAACTAAGCCAAAAATATAAGGAGCCCTGGTGGCACAGTGGGTTTATGCATTGTGCTGCTGACCACGAGGTCAACAGTTCAAATCCACCAGCCACTCCGAAGGAAAAAGATGACGCTTTCTGCTCTTGCAAAGATTTATAGCCTTGAACACCTCAGGAAGTCCCACATTCTCGCCCATTAGAATGGGCTGCTGTTTCTTTTGCTAAGTACCAGATAAAAAAGATGTAGCATTAAGCCAGACTTACCATGAGGGACATCTGAAGTCTGGTTTCACCAGTGCAGAAAAACGGAGCTTCAAAAAATTCTTGGAAAATTGGAACGAAAGGATATTGGTATTTTCCTGTGAACTTTTCAAAGCTCCTTCATAATCGCCCATTTCAGGGCCACTTGTTGTTGTTGTTAAGTATCGTGGAGTCGGTTCCGACTCATAGTGACCCTGCACAGGGTTTCCGAGGTTGCAAATCTTAACGGCAGCAGGGCCACTTAGGGGCATTAAAAAAAAGATTTATAGCCTTGAAATCTTATACAGGTTCGCCATGAGTTGGAATCAACTCATTGGCACACCGCTACCACCATTACTACCATCACCACCAAGTCAATACTATAACCAAGACGCACCTTAGAAGAAAGTCCAGGCAATCAATTTCCCAAAAGTCACAGCTACTGAAAATCCTAAAGTTCTACTCTCAACACACACACAAGGCTCCCATGAGTCATAATCAATTTAATGACCACTAGTAAGAGCTCTGGTAGCGTAGTGGTTACAAATTGGGCTGCAACCACAAGGTCAGCAGTTCGAAACTACCAGCTGTTCGGCGGGAGAAAGATGAGGCTTTCTGTTCCCGTACAGATTTACAGCCTCGGAAACCCTGTACAGGATCGCTATGAGTCGGAACAGACTCCACGGCACATAACCAACACCAACACCAGTAAGGAGCTCTGGTAGCGTAGTGGTTACAAATTGGGCTGCAACCACAAGGTCAGCAGTTCGAAACTACCAGCTGTTCGGCGGGAGAAAGATGAGGCTTTCTGTTCCCGTAAAGATTTACAGCCTCGGAAACCCTGTACAGGATCGCTATGAGTCGGAACAGACTCCACGGCACATAACCACTACCACCAGTATGGAGTCCTGGTGTGGGTGCTGTGTGTTAATGCACGGGCCTGTAAGGCTGGCGGTTCAAGCTTATCAGGTGCTCCTCAGAAACCCTATACAGGGTAGCTATGAAGCAGAACCGACTTGATGGCACTTCACAACAAAAATAACAGTGTGGTGCTGTAGGATAAGCACTAGACCGCAAGGTCAGTTTGAACTGTAAAGTTGGTTCCCATGTAAAACACAAAATAACGTTGGCTGGTCTGGGGTATTCCTACATAGTAGGTGTGTTTGAGCCCACTCTTGTAGCCACTGTGTCAATCCATCTCCCCGAAGGTCTTCTTTTTTGATGACCCTCCACTTTACCAAGAATGATGACCATATTCAGGGCTTGGCCCCTTATATATGAGCGGGATAAAGTCTTAACCATCTTTGCTTCTTTCTAAGGTGTACTCTGGCTGTATTTCTAATTAGTATCCTCAGCCCTGTATTTTCTTATTGATTCCAATAAATTCACATGCCTGTAACCAAACATACCTGACTAAATCTTATGTTTGGGGGAGAGTAAAGACTAATTTTTTTAATTTGCTTACGTAAAGACTGCTTATTGTGCTCATCTGTGAATAAAAAAGTTATGTATGACTAAAGCAACCTGTGCCAGGAACCTTGTCCTAGCTTTTAAGGAACAACACAGCTGCCATGTTCAGAAACCAACTGTAGCTCAGTAATCTGAGTCCTGGTGTGGTGATGTAGGATAAGCATTGGACTGCCAACCCAAAGGTCAACAGTTCAAACCCACCAGCTGCTCTTCTGTCCTACAGGGTTACTATGGTTCAGAACGGACGCAAGGGCACACAACACACACAAGAATATGGTAATCTTGCTGCACTTGGATAAAGGAGTCCTATCTCTAATAAATAATCCCCTCAAATACAGACTTGACTTGAAGACCAGAAGACCATGTAAATAACCCACTTAAAAATCCACTCATCACATTCTTTGAACCATTTTCATAAAGACTGTCCATGGCCACCTTGAGTACTGGGTATATTCACTTGATTTGTACAACCAATGGTGTATCTTTGAGGTTAATGTCAACAGAGAGATTAATTTCTATAAGCCAGAAGCAGTTCAGCATCTCAAGTGTATAGATTCTTTCTTGCAAAGTTTCACGCTAAGAAAAAACAAGAATATATGTTTGAAATTTTAAAAATTACAACAAAACAGAGGATACAAGCGATAGTTTTAATTTAGCATTTCACGCTCCAAGAAAGTCAATGGACTACAAATGCATTTAGAATAAGTCAATTCCTTACCATTCTAGCTTGTTATGAAATATCAAACTC
>NW_006408597.1:2946495-2955631 GCF_000296735.1 Chrysochloris asiatica
GATGGCCAAACTTTGTCTCTCATACTTCGGACATATTGTCAGGAGGGACCAATCGCTGGAGAAGGATATCATGTTAGGGTCGCTATGAGTCAGTACCTACTCGACGGCACCTAACAACAACAAGTAAAAGATGCCAATCACAGAGACCACATACTCATGTGTATGATTCCACTTACATGAAATACTCAGGGTAAGTAAATCTGGAATTTCTCCACTACAGACACAGGCATCCAGTTCTTCCCTCTGCCCTAAGAGACAAAGCACCTAGTTCTTTCCTTTTGACTCTATGCTTGTTAAAGAACTGATTGAAAATCTAGCCAAGCGATGTTCTTGACAAAACAAAACAAAAATCAACAAGCAAAACTTGGAAGTTGGAACATTACCTCATGGGGAAAAAAACTCCCCACACACTATACTTTGAATTAAAGTAAAGTACAGTACTTAGATTACTTAAACACTGTGAATCATTATTTGAAAAATGTTCCCTTTGTCTAATGAGTAGATATTCATCCCAGGAAGTCAGAATGTGAATAGATTTAATATAAGTAGATTAGATTTATGTGTGGCTTAAATGCAAAAACATTTAATAAAGCTGTATATGTAAACATATCAAAATCCATGAAATGAAAGATTAGCGTTGATATGAAAACTAAGTAATCCTCAGTACATGTAAATAATTGGTTAAATGCAATAACTGAATCAGCAATCCTAGCTAAGATACAGAAACAACAGAGAGGACTTCATTTATGGAAAAAGCATTTATTTACCGGTAGACTTTCTATGTATTCACTATTGTGTTATATTCTGAGGATACCAAGAGAAATAATACTGATAGCTAAGTTTCTTTTTTTTTTAAATGGTTCATTCAATATGCACTTATTGAACACAGCTATTTATAAGACAAGTACTTCTCAACCTTCTTGCATTCACAATCTGAATAAATTAAAATATTTAGAAGATCACTAAACTGTGGCACTATGGGTTGATGCGCCTGACTGCAAAGTTGCTTTGAACCACAAAGTTGGTAGTTAAAGCTCACCAGCTGCTCCTCAGAAACCCTATACAGGGTTGCTATGAGTCGCAACCAACTCAGTGGTACTTAACAACAGTCAAGTCAACACAGGTATTCATTTGGTATAAAAAAGTCCCCCAATGCCCCTAAGTGCCTCCATAACTGTCACACTAGTAACCTGACTGTCTTGATTCCTGAGTGGCAATTTGAATAATTTTCTGATTTGAAGGCAATTCTTAAGACAATTCCCTCACTTGTTCCAGCATCTTTCCGTGGTGATGGTTTGATGTTATGCCTCTTAATCTTACTCCAAATAAGTTGTGCCCTGTTCTACACATCCCATAATACAACCTGTCCAATTCAAAGTTCCTGACTGACATCATCAGAATGTGAATGTGCTTATTTACACATTGATCAGAAATTAATAGCATACCCAATGAAATGTTCGTGCTAGTCAATGGTTAAAAAGCACAATTATTAACATTTTTAAGTAGTGACTGTGTGCTGTTCAAAGTAATTAATATATATTGTCATCATTGAAGGACTCCTGCTGTTGTGTAGTAAGATCAGCAGTAGACTTCGAACCAGCAGTTCAAACCCACCAGCCGCTCCTCGGAAACCCTATTCAAAGTCGCTATGAGTCGGAACCGACTTAACAGCACTTTAACAACAGCATCATTATTTACAATCCTCAAAATATCCTTGAATAGGCACCACACATTATTCCTATTTTATAAATGAAGGACAGAAGCACAGACAAGTTATAAAACTTGTTCAGCATTATAGAGCTAACAGACAGGATTGGAGGAGCCTGGTGACATAGCAGTTAAGTACTCAGCTGCTAACTGAAAGTTCAGCAATCTGAACCTACTAGCTACTTCTCAGGAAACCTGATATAGCACTGTAGGATCAGCACTGGACTGCAAAGCACAAGGCCAGCAGTGCAAATCTACCAGCTGCTCCTTGGAAACTCTATACGGGGTCACTATGAGTCGGAACTGACTCCATGGCACTTAACAACATCAACAACAGCTGCTCCTCTGGAGAAAGATATGGCAATGTACTTCCATAAAGATTCACAGCCTGGAAACCATATGGGACAGTTCTACTCTGTCCTATGGTATCACTAATAGTTGGAATCAAGTCAGCAGCAGTGGGAGGCAGGATTAGAACTCAGATGGTCTTATGTCTAAGCCTGTGCTCTGCTACAGCTATTTCCACAGGGGTCCTGTCTTAAGGAGCTCACAGACTAGATATATGTGTTTATAATGTAACATGATACTTGGTTGAAAAGATACATATACAGGAATACAGACGATGGCTAAGGACATGGAAACAGCTTCCCAGGGAGAAGAAACATGCATGTTCCCAAGAGGGATAAATTTCCTAGCAACTGTGAGTGAAGTTTACTTTAAGAACTACCAGAGAACCTAAAATGAGGGGCGATAAAGGAGCAAAGTGACTGGCTTGTTTTCAAGAGGAAGTTTAGTTTCACAGTGTGCGGGGGAAGATAGAGTCCCCACTGAATAGTTTTCACCTTGCCTAGACAGGTCTGGTGAAAAGGGATGGGGTTAAGATTCTTAAGATTCAATAGTGAGTAGTTGTTATCATGACTAATTGCAACTGTCACAACTGTAAAGGTAGAAGTTTTGTAACAAAAATGGGGGAGTAGTTAATCTTACAGATCAGAAACAGAGGACCCTAGGACCATCAAGGGAGAAGAGCACAGGTGGAATGCGGGACCCTATCCAGAGAAGCAGAGACACCAGAGATGGAGGCAGAGATGAGGACATGGATAGAAGGAGCAGCTGAGGACTCTAGATTCATGGAAAGAGAGGGACTGAGTGCTGGCAGCCAGGAGACAGACAGGCTTGCAGAATGTGACCTTTGGTGGCTTAAATTATTATTCATGCCTGAGTGTTTTTGTGTACATCCCCCTCTCCCCCCAAAATTACACCAAAAATCTAAATAAAAATAAAAACCAGAGGGAATGGAAGCAAATACTGTTGAATGATGATGCATGGAGGAGATTGTAATCATTGCAATGAAACAATGGTGTAAAGCTGATGTTCTCCCAGTTCACAATTAAAAATAAATAAATAAATAAATTTAGAATTAAGCATGAAAAAATGTGATAAAGACAGAAAATTTTATAACAGGGAATTTTACTTACTATGATGAAAGTTTGTTTTTTTAAATCTGTTGAAGATAAAATTTAATGGGTTCATTTATGAGATTTTAAAGAACTTCAGTATTAAAAGTATATTAAAAAATTGGGGGAATAAAAGAATTAAGAGAGAGATAATTGATCTAAATAAATGTTCTAATTTCCATGTCTATGTAAAATTAAACTTGGCTCACATAACTTTTCACCACTTTTTGATAATTAAACAAAACAAAACAAAAAAAATATATATATATACACACACACACACATATATATATATATTGGTTTTTGTTTCCCTTCGGATTCATGATATTAACTTTTCTTAAGTATCAGTAAAGTTTTATAAATTTCTCCATAAAAGTGATATAAAGTTTCTTGTTAGATTTTTAAATTTAATTTAATAATTTAAAACTATTTATTGTGAATTGAGTGAAAGTTTAAAGAGCTTTACTTCCAACAAATCAAATACTTCGCTTTCTGCCAGTGATCACAATCCCAATTACGTTTTTACCTCTTTCACTCAATCCCCTCAGTTAAGTTTTTTCCTCTTTCACTCCTCCATGTCTCCTGCCACCTTTACCTTTCCTCTGTCAACCTCTCTCTTGTTGTATACTGTCAGCCTCATCACCCATGCTAACATGTGTCTACCTCATAGCCCGTGAATAATTTCCCCTTTCCCTGTAACCAGCATAGAACGTTTCTTTTATCAAGAAAACCATTTCTTAACTTTTCATATAGGTCTCACACAGTAGTTTCCTTTTGTGATTGACTTATTTCAATCAGCATAAAGTTCTCGAGGTTCGTCCATGTTGTGAGGTGATCTGCAGATTCATTGTCATCCTTCAACGTTGCATAATATTCCATTGTGAACAAGTCTTCTGTTGATGGACATTTTTGATGTATCTCTTGCAGGCAGCATATTGAAGGAGCCTGTGTACTTATCCATTTTGCTAGTCTCTGTCTCCTGACTGGTGCATTTATTTAATCCAGTTACATTCAATGCAGTTATTGATAGGTATAAATTGACTGCTGACATTTTGCTGTGTGTTTTTTTGTGGTGCTGCTGGCTTCCTTGTTCCACATAATTTTCTGTGGTGAGTTAATTTTGTGAAGGTATATTAATTTTCTTTGAGATTATACAATAGTTTAAAAAATTTTTCCCCATCTAAAAGTTTGTTTTATCTTGATATCTACTTGACATCCTTACAATCTGGAGGTTTTATGTCTACACTATTCCTTCTGTTTGCTTTGTTGCTGGACTATAAACCACAAGGTTGTCAGTTCAAACCCACCAGCTGCTTCTTGGAAACCCTCTACAGGGTCACTATGAGTTGGAACCAACTCAATGGCACTTAACAATAACAATGATAAATCAAATGACATACTGAATTGGGCAAATCTGCTGCAAAACCACCTCATTAAAGTGTTCCAAAGCAAAGACGGCACTTGGAAGACTAAGCCATGGATTCCTGGTGTCACGCTGTAGAATCAGCACTGGAATGTGAACCACAAGGTTGGCAGTTCAAACCCTACAGCTGCTCCTTGGAAATCCTACACAGAGTTGCTATGAATCGGAACCAACTTGAGAGCACTTAACAACAACCATCCAAACCACAGTATTTTCTTTTAATCATTGATTTACATATTTTTGTTTGGAATTTTTTATATTATTACAGTGAAACTAAATTTGAGACACTGAGTATCATGAGTTTATTATAAAAGAGAGACACGGAGATTATTTACATGATGCAAGATTTCAGAATATTAGTGGAATGGGCAGCTTCACATGATGCCATTTCAATTGTGATTTATTTCAATGTACATACTTTTCGAGTCCTGGTGTGGTGCTGTGGGTTAATGCGTCAGACTGCAAAGTCGTTTGAACTGCAAGGTCAGTGGTTCAAGCTCACCAGCTGCCCCTTGGAAACTCTATACAGGGTGGCTATGTGTCGGAATCGACTCGATGGCACTTAACAACAACAACAACAACAAACTTGCCAAGAATGTCGCTATCTTGAAATAAGAAATAATCCTTTTCATCTAGAACTTATTTTGGTGCCTCTGTATTCTGGGAGAAGTATTTATCTCCAACTTTCACACTAACTGGTTGAATTGCTCTGCCCTTTTCTTTAGATCCGTATCCAACAGCTACTACTGTTGCTTTCGTACTTTCCTTGAAATTTTTCTGGAGCAGAATACCTCCTGTAGTTATGTCTGCCCAAGATTCTCAGGTAGCTGCAACTTGTACCCCATGCTTGCTACACAGCAAGGAAAGACCTGAAATCTGACCGTGGACACATGTGAGTGTGGGAAAAAAACCAGCCAGCAGGCAGCCCGCATGTCCTCGCCCCACATCACCCTGTAAGAGGCAGCTACCCCTGGGTGTGCCAAGCCATAGTATTATCAGTCATTTCATATACATGTGAAAACTGAACAATGAATAAGGAAGACTGAAGAAGAAATTGATGTATTTAAATTATGGTGTTGAAGAAGAATATTGAGTCCATGAACTGTTAGAACAAACAAATGTGTCTTGGAAGAAGTGTGACCAGAATACTTCTTAGAAGCAAGGCTTCATCTCATATGCTTTGAACATGTTATCATGAGGGACCAGTCCCTGGAGAAGGCCATCATGCTAAGTGAAGAGAGTCAGTGAATAAGACGACCTTCAATGAGATTCATTTACATAGTGGCCACAACAATGGGCTCAGAGATAGCAACCACGGAGGATGGCATAGCAACCTGCAGTATTTTGTTCTATTGTACACAGGGTTGCTATGAGTCGGAAGCTACTGGACAGCACCTAACAATAAATTATGTTGAACTTCATAAGAAATTGCCAAACCTTTCCAAATGGGCTGTACCTTTTTACATTCCTACCAGCAAGGTATCAGAGTTTTAGTTGTCTCACATTCTCTCCAGTACTTGTTACTGTCAGGCTGTATTTTAGCTATACTAACAGGTATCTCAAAGGAGCTCTGGTAGCACAGTGGTTAGGAAGCGGGCTGCTAACCGCAAGGTCAGCAGTTTCAAACTACCAGTTGTTCCACAGGAGAAAGCTGAGGCTTTTTGCTCCTGTAAAGATGTACAGCCTTGGAAATCCTATGCAGGGTTGCTATGAGTCGAAAGCGACTCCATGGCACATAACCACCACCACCACCATGACCAATAGGTATCTATGGAGTCCTGGTGTGGGGTTGTAGGATAAGCACTGGACTGCAAAGTCAGTTTTAACTGCAAGGTTGGCAGTTCAAACCCACAAGCTGCTCCTTGGGAACCATATACAGGGTCACTATGAGTTAGAATTGACTTGACAGCACTTAACAGCAACAACAACAAAAGGAGGTATCTGGAGTTCTGGTGTGGTGCTGTAGGATAAGTACTGGACCCAAGGCTGCTGGCTCAAATCCACTAATCACTCCTCAGAAACCCTATGTTGTTGTTGTTAAGTGCCATCGAGTTGGCTCTGAGTAGTGGCTGATGGATTTGAACTGCTTGACCCTGCAGTTCAAACCAACCTTGCAACAATCCAGCACATTAACCCGCAGGATCACACCTTTACTTTGGTAGCTATTTCCAAGTTGGAAACCCTATACAGAGTTGTATGAGTTGGAACTGACTTGACAACACGTAACAACAATAGGTATCTGGATTCCTGATGTAGTGCTATAGGATATGAACTAGACTGCTAACCGCAAGGTCGGCAGTTCAAACCCACCAGTCGCTCCTCAGAAACCCTAAACAGGATCACTATGGGTTAGAACCAATTCAATAGCACTTAACAACAGCAGCAATAGGTATCTAGTAGTATTACATTATGACTTTAATTTTCATTTCCCTGATGACTAGAAAGGGTAGCACATTTTTATGTGCTCATTGTACATTCATAAATCTTCTTTGGCATAATTTTAACCCTATTCAGTGAATTTTTTATTTTACATATTGTATTTTGCACTTCTTGAGGTTCCATTAGACTCTTTATATTTTCATATATGTTTATGTTTCCTTTTACAGGCGTGGACATACTTATACTAGTTATTTTCAAGTCTCGTCAGCTAATTCTTTCATCTCTATCATTTCTAAATCTGTTTTTATTGACTAATCTAGGCTATGAGTTAACTTTTCTGTCCTTTTGTGCTTTTTATTGGTTATTGTTGTTGTTATTAACTGTTGTTATTAACGTATAGGGTGTCCGAGGCGATAAATCTTTCTGAGAGCAGATAGCCTCATCTTTCTCTGAGGAACAACTGGTGGACTCAAACCACCAGTCTTGTGGTTCACAGTCCAGTGCTTATCCTACAGAACCACTGTGCTCCATTACTAGTTATTGGACATTGTTAATTTTATGTTGTTAGGCATGTCGGTTCTGACCCATAGCGCCCCTGTATAGGGTATCCGAGGAGCGGCCGGTGAGCTTGAATGGCCGACCTTGCAGTTCAAACCAACTTAGCAGTCCAGCACATTAACCCACAGCGCCACACCAGGATGAAGATATGAGCCTTCAGGTCTGTCTCTACTCAAGGCCCTGGGTATGTAGCAAGACTCTCCACTCTGCCTAGTCAGAACCTAAATTTTCACCAGCCCTAGGTAGGCTGTTATATTATCATACATCAAATTCAAAATAACCCTGTATAACTTCCCAATCTCTCTGTGATTTGAAAAAAAATTAAATAAACTATTGAAGAGTTGGCCTTACTTAGAATTATTTTTAATTCTGTTTTGCTTTTAGGGGGTAATCTGGCAACACACAGCAGTATAAATCCTAGGAGGGAGTTAAACAAATAAGTATTTTATATTCACTTCATATATACACCAAAATGAGACATTAGTAATTATGCTTGAAAATATGTAAAAGATATAAAAGTCTTAAGAATTGTGTGTGTGTGTAAAAAAAGTCTTTGCAGACTTTAGATGAAATTCGCTTAACTTTTCTAAACATGTTAATTGGGAATATTACTTAGCTTTTCACAAGAGGGCAGCAAGAAGCTTTCTATTGTAATAAAGGCCCTACTTGGAAAGTATGATGAAATTTTGAGTCATTATCATAATCATGGAGTCCTGGTGTGGCACTGTGGGTTAATGCGCCAAATTGCAATGTCATTTGAACTGCAAGGTAGACAGTTTAAGCTCACCAGCTGCTGCTAGAAAACCCTATATAGGGTCGCTATGGGTCGGAACCAACTCGACAGCACTTCACAACAACAACGTCATAGTCATGGAAGCACGGTGGCTGTGCAGGATAAACACTGTACTGTGAATTATAAGGTCAGTGGTTCAAGCCCACTAGGCACTTCACAGGAGGAAGATGAGGCTTTCTGCTGCCACAAAGATTTATAGCTTCAGAAACCCTACAAAGGGTCACTATGAGTCAGAACTGAGTTAATGGCACTTAACAAGAACGTACTAATTACTGGGGCAATCTGTAAAAATCTTATGAATACACTGTTGATAGAGATTTCAGGATGTTCACTACTTTTACCAGAACTCAAAAGTTCTTATACCATAAAATTCTGATCCTTCCTTCAAAGACTTGTATCATCTAGAAGATATTCTAAGAATGTTTCTAGTAGACCAAAACATTGCAACACTCATTAAGATAAACTATGATTAAGGGCCATAATACAGGTAAAACTATAAGAATCCAAGGAGTCCTGGAGACCACAAGGTCAGCAGTTCAAACTCATCAGCCATTCCTTGGAAACCCTAAACAGGATTGCTATGAGTGGAGACTGACTTGACAGCACTCACAACAACAACAACAACATAGAATCCAGGGATGGAAAGTACTACTTGTTGTTACAGTTGTTTAGGTGCCATCAAGTCGATACTGACTCACAGCGACCTTACGCACAGCAGAACAAAACACTGCTCGATCCTGGGCCAAACTCACTACCGTGGCCATGCTTGAGTCCATCGATAATGCCACCTGGCCAATCCATCTCATTGGGGGTCTTCCT
>NW_006408597.1:2956941-2957514 GCF_000296735.1 Chrysochloris asiatica
TTTGAATAATCTTCAGAACAGCATTCAACGGCTTTATTATGGATTTTAAGGCCCTTCTAGATCTGCTCCCTGCCTAGGTCTTAATTTCTTCATTCATAAAGTGTTTACTAGGCATTATTATGAGCTAGGCAATGTGGATACAGTGGGGAATGAATGAGTCTTGGTCCTGGTACTTGAAGTTTACATCTCGTGAATGACTTCCTCTCCCTCTACTCTCACACACATGGACTAGCTGGTCCCCAGGAACAACATTTCCACAGAGACTATATGACGGAATATTTCTGTGCCTGCTCATGCTATTTTAATTCTTTAGACAGGCTCCTCATTACTCCCTTCTTTTTTATCCCTGTACTGCTTCAAGTCCATCTGGCAAATTTTTATGTACTCTTTAACATCCAGCTTCAAGTGTCCATCTTTGAAGCCTTTACTGATACCCTTACTTAGACAAAGTTGATCATTCCCCTCTTCAAACCTGCCATGTTGTCAGGTGCCATCGAGTCGGAACCGACTCATAGTGACCCCATGCACAGCAGAATGAAACAATGCCCGATCCTGGGCCAACCTCACTACCGC
>NW_006408597.1:2958917-2960169 GCF_000296735.1 Chrysochloris asiatica
AGAAAACTTGAACAAAGCTACCTCAAAAGAAGAAATTCATCAGGTAGTCAAAAAAACTCCAAAAAAATCCAGGCCCAAATGGCTTTACAAGTGAATTTTACCAAACATTCACAGAAGAGCTGATACCAATTTTACTCAAACTATTCTAAAATATAGAAAAGGATGGAAAACTTCCTAGTATATTTTATGAAGCATGCATAATCCTCATACCAAAACCAGGCAAGGATATATCATGAAAAAATAAAATTATAGACCAATATCTCTCATGAACATAGATGCAAAAATTCTAGTCAATAGAATTCAACAACATATCAAAAAAAATCATACATCATGACCAAGTGGGATTCATATCAGGGATGCAAGGATGGTTCAACATTAAAAAAATAAAATAAAAAATCAATGTAATCTACCATATAAATTAAAAAAAGGAAAAGAACCATATGATCATAATGATTGATGCATACAAGGCATTTGACAAAATCCGACATCCACTCTTGATAAAAACACTCAACAAAGTAGGAATTGAAGGCAAATTCCTCAACACAGTTAAGAGCATATATACAAAACCAATGGCCAACATCACTCTCAATGGAAAGAATCCTGTGAGCATCTCGAGAAAAAAATTAACTACAAAGGCCAACCAACTAAGCTCTGATGTTTCAGTAGAATCATGCAGGCAACAAGGCAATGGGATGACATATACAAAACTCTGGAAGAAAAGAAAATTGCCAACCAAAAATAAATTACCCAGCAAAGCTGTTCCTCAAATATAACAGTGAAATTAGGATGCTTTCAGATAATCAGAAATTAAAGAAATTTGCAATAACCAAACCAACTTTACAAACCCATGATACTGAAACAGGGAACCAGAGATATCAATTCATAACTGAAGTCAAGCAGATTTCAAAGTTAAACATTTTAAATGGGAGAAAATTTAGTAAACTAAAGGGTAAGCTCAAAGAAAATGAATACACCTTCACATAAAATTAAAAAAACAAAAACAAAACCTGCAAGGTTTAGTAAACATTAAAACAACAGGAGTAAAGAAAAAGAAGAGAAAACCCACAAATAAAATGAACTCAGAACAGAAATTTATCACACACAAAAAAATACCATAGCAAAATGACAGCAATCAATTCATACCTATCAATAATTACATTGAATGTAGATGGATGAAATGCACCAGTCAAGATACACAGAGCAGCAGAATAAACACAAAGTTGGGTACATATACACAATGGATTACTACTTA
>NW_006408597.1:2960269-2966655 GCF_000296735.1 Chrysochloris asiatica
CAGCAATGATATCTCTCGTTCCACGGCCTCTTCTGAATCCAGCTTGAACCTCTGGAAGTTCTCTGTCAATGTATAATTGCAGCCGTTTCTGTATTCAGACCTACCATAAACCTCATAAAAACTTCTTTTACACTGAATTATAATCATCTGAGTACATATGTGTCTGTCACTGGATGATGAGTTACTTAAAATGTCTTGTTTATCGTTGGGACCCTAGAACTTATGTGTCTGGGACATACTATAAACTCAGTGAATCACTGGGAAACAACTGAGCTGCTACAAGATTGGTTACATGAATAAAATTTAAAAGGTGCATAGTGATAGATTTCTTTAAATATATTGAAGCTATTTATGTGTACCCTGTACAGGGTTGCTATGAGTTGGAACTGACTCCACGGCACATAACAACAATAACAATTTACGCATAAGAGAAAATAGTTTTGTTGTTGTTGTTGTTGTTTTTTGTTTTCCCTCCATGTTTCTACTGACTTCAAAAGTAACAACTCTATAATTATAGAGAAGTAGTTAATAAGGTAGAATTCTATTGGGATAATTCGAATCTTCTAGCAATAAAAATGAACTCACTACCACTGGAAATGTTCAAGTGAATATTGGATGAAGGAAAGCCTTACAATGCTAGAGGGAGAGGAAATAAACATGGAAGTATGGGTGAGGGCTGGTGCCTTGGTGGTGCTGGTGGCTGTGTGCCATCGGGTTGATTTCACCTCATAGCGACCCTGTAAGGGTTTCCAAGGCTGTAAATCTTTATGGGGGGGCAGAAAGCCTCCTCTTTCTACCACAGAGCAACTGGCAGATTCAAACTGATGACGTTGCTCCTTAAACATTAGCAAAAACTGGAAATCAGAATATAAGTAAAATGGGGATAATCTTTTAAGAAGAAAGACCCTATACTTCTTGGAATTGGAAGGAAGAATTTAAAAAGTGAAGATAAAGGACTTAGATATTAAGAGAAAGACAGAGAAAAAGGTTTATTCAGGATACTATAGATACTCCTAGTAAAATAGGAACTTCTGTTGGAAGGAGAGAGAAGAAAAATTGGGGGAAAAAAACACAAACATTTTAAAAAGTTACTGAGTCAAGGTTCATGGTGAATAAGACATCCTAGATATGAAAATAATTTACTCGCTTTAAAATACATAATTTCAGGACTTCTGGAAAAATGGAAGATTAAGGCAGACACACTATCTAGACCCTCTACAACAAAGATATGGGAGACCAAATGAAAGCGACACAGAGGACAATCCTGGAACCCTGGGCTACAGAGGAAAGCTTAGAGAAGGGAATGAATGCCCTCCTGGGAGGAGATGATGAGCAGGGGCAGGAGGAGACTAACTGGTAAATGGCGCAGCCATCATGAACTTTTGAAAACAACTTAGAAGAGAGACAGATGGTAGCCTGATGGCACAGATTCACATGGGCAACAGAAAAGGTGAAATTCCTTCTTGTATCCCATACTCTCCTGGATGACAGAGGTGAGACTAGACCTCACCCCCATTTACCCTCAGCATAGACCCTGCTCTTTGGGAGTTCTGAGGCATGTGGTTTGAGTCAGTGTAGGCGGGTGTCTGGATTCTGGTGGGCTCTGCTCCACATCTCCAGAACCCACAGAACCTCCAGGCCAGAATGAGACTAACAGGAACCTTAATAATCAGCCACTGAAACTGGCACTGAAGGGCCTCCTGGAATACTTGCAGATTCGGTGCTCTGAACACCGAGACCTACAGGAACGCCATCTAGGGCTAGAAACACAACAGTCACACTCCTCCACCCACTTCATGAGAGCCTTAGCCAGCAGGAGCTCCCTGAGTTTTCTCTTCTCTCGGTTCAACAAGGGCACTGGTTTTTGTTTACTTATTTTTCCTTTTGTTGTTTCATTGTTCTTATTTGCTAATTCTTTCTTCTCCTTCTTCCTCTCTTCACTTCCATTGATTTTTATCTTTGCTTTTGTGTTTTCTTCTTTTCTTCTCATTTCCACACTCTTCTCCTTTTTTCTTTTGATTTTTATTTACTACTCTCTAGACACTTTCTCTTGGAAGGGGGTTTGTTGGCAGTCTATGCAGAAAGGCTGTATAGACCCTCTTCAAGAAACACAAGAGAATACCTGACAAAACAGAGGGTGGTCCCAGGACTCTGAGCTTCAGATAAAGGGATAATTAAGTGGATTGAGTGCTTAGTGGGAAATAGAATTTGAACAGAAGAAAGAAAGGAGGTGTTTTCTGGTTTGGGATGGCCAATGTGACCCCCTGTAGCCATTCTGAATGGGAATGAGCAGATTGAGAGATGAGAGCATTCCTGTCTGCGACTTGTAGAGACAGAGAGAAATGGATAGAAATGTGGATCAAGTGCTTACTGGGAGACAGAGTGAATAGAAGCAGCAAGAGATGAGGTGACTGAGGAGGAGTGGCAGCAAACTGAACCAGCGGCAGCCATCTTAAAAAGGCGTGAACGGCTTTAGAAATGAGAAGCCATATTCATGTGACAAAAATCTACCTGTGGCTAAATCACATATAATAGACAAAGACGTGATTTATTTCTTTGCTGTTTCTTCCTTTTTGCCCAATCAGTATACAGCCCTGGGGAGTCTCCCTCTTTCTGGGTGGTCAGAAGCGTTTAGAATTTGAGGGCCAAGGGAGGAGCTATATGCTATAAAGCCCAGTAGGCCAGTGTCAGATTCAAATCTGAAAAGCTGACTCTCTGGCTAGCCTTGAACAGACTCTCACTATGACAGGGGATTGAGCAGATGTATGGGGTAGAGAGAGAAAAGGGGGAAAAGAAAGAAGAAAAGGGAAGGAAAGGAAGCAGGCAATCTGTGTGGGCCTGGCCCTCAGATGCGATGTGGCATGGCCAATTTGAACTTTCTCAGGTGGCTAAAAGGCAAGAGGCCAGTAGATGAAGAAATGAATCTCCTATTGAAAGAGGAACCACCACCACTGTGTGGGCTGGGTTTTTTGTTTTGTTTTTTGGTCTTTGTTGTCTTTTCTCTTAGTTTCCCTTCTTCTAGTATCACATGACAGAAGACAGCAACTTCAGCCATACAGCCAAACCACAACAGTGCCCCCCACTAGAGCCCCACCAAATGGGCAAGAGTCAATACCCATTGCTAAACACCAGAGCAGCATCTATAACCAACATCTGCTAAAAGCACTCTAAAGTGAACTGTACGAACAGTGAACTGAGACGCACATCTCCTGATCATACCCATCAGGAGGCAGTTGGAGAGTGCCTAAGAATATACCAACACACATTCATCAGATGAATACAAACATAACACTGCAATGCTTAAAAAGTGGCAGAAAATTTCTGCTCACATGCAGAAACAAGACAGAATAGCTCAAACAAACAACAAAGAGAAAGAGGTAGATCATGCTTTTGAGGAAAAAAAGGCACTGGAACTACCTGAAAAATAATTCAGGAGGATGATAGTGAGGTACACCCAAATGTTCAACAGAAAGGTCAAAGAAAATAAGTAAGCTGTTAGAAAAGCACTACAGGAACAATCAAACAAAACAGATACAGCACTGGAGACAATACAAAACCTGTAATTGGAGATCCAGATGATCAGTACTAAAATATCAGAAATGGACCATACACTGAAAAGGCAAACGAGTAGAATTGAATCAATAGAAGCCAAAATTAGTGAGCTTAGAGATAAATCTCTCAATATTGTTAAGACAAAAAGCAATCAGAAAAAAGAATGAAAAAATCTGAAGGATTTTGGTGGTGGTGGTGTGTCACGGAGTCAGCTATAACTCATAGTGACCCTGTGTACAGGGTTTCCAAGTCTGTAAATCTTTATAGTAGCAGAAAGCCTCTTCTTTTTCCTGTGGAATGGATGGTAGTTTTTGTCATCTGTTATTTGTCAAAATGGGACAACATGAAAAGGAATAACCTACAGGTGACTGGAATTCCATAACAGGAAGAGAAGAAAACCATTGAAAAGACAGCCAAAGAACTGCTGGAAGAAAATCTCCTAACATGATGATAGATGAGAAGAAAGCATTTCAAACGCTGAACGAACCCCAGGCAGGATAGACCTCCAAAAGAAAATCACCAAGACATAACATAATCAAACTCTCCAAAATCAAAGATAAGGAAAGAATCCTGAAAGCAGCTAGAGAAAAACAAAATGTTATCTACAAAGGAAAACCAATAAGATTAAGCTCTGATTTCTCAGCAGAAATCACGCAGGCAGAAGACAATGGAAAGACATATACAAAATTCTGAAAATTTCTTATGATTCATGCCAACCACAAATCACATATCCAGCAAAGCTGTCTATCAAATATGATGGTAAAATTAGAGAACATTTCAGGATAAACAAAAATCAAAGGATTTTATAAGGAACTCTGGTAGCGTAGTCCTGGTGCGGCTCTGTGGGTTAATGCACTTTTCTGAAAGTTCGGTTTGAACCACAGGGTCGGCAGTTCAATCTCACTAGCCGCTCCTCAGAAACCCTATACAGGGTTGCTATGAGTCAGAACTGACTTGATAGCACTTAACAACAACAACAACAACTGATAGCATAGTGGTTACGAGTCGGACTGCTAACCACAAGGCCTGCAGTTCAAAACTACCAGCCGTTCCACAGGAGAAAGAAGAGGCTTTCTGCTACTATAAAGATTTACAGACTTGGAAACCCTGTACAGGGTTGCTATGAGTTGGAACCGACTCCATGGCACACTACTACCACTACCACTACCACCATAAAAGCAAAGCCAAATCTTCAAACTATACCAAAAGAGTTTTTTTGATGGATAACCAAGAAGAGCAGACAATGATCAGAGACTGACATACATGGCAATACCACTCAGAACTCAGTGCAGATATGGAACAGCCCAGAGCAGTACAAAACTACAAGACTGAAATAGGGGATCTGGGATGTCAGTCTATGGATCAGGACACCTACAAAGCAAAGGGAGCGAAGTATAGTTACAGAGTTCCAGGTGGTAAGGAGACGAGGTAAATTTCAGAAAACAGACAGTTTTAACATGAAGAAGAAATTAATAAAGTACAAGATAACCTCGAAGAACCTTAATAAACCTTCATATCAAATCATGAAAAGGAAAGTCCAAGTTGATTTTGGAAACATTAAAACTATTAGAAGAAACTGACAGAAAAATGAACTCAATACAGGAAAGCATGCAGAACAAAGAATCCAGCAGCACCACACAAAACAAACTGCAAAATGACAGCAATTAATCCATATCTATAGATAATTACATGAAAATGTCAATGGATTAAATGCCCCAGTCAAGAGACAGAGAGTAGCAGGAAACAGGATCCTTCAACATGCTGTTTCCAAGAGACAAACCTTACATATAAAGACGAAAATAGGTAAAAATTTAAGGATGGAAAAAACAGATCAAGCTAATTGCAATAAAAAATAAGCAGGAGTGGCAATATTAATCTCTGATAAAATAAACTTTAAGGCAAAAACCCAACACAAGAGACAAAGAAGGATATTATCACATGTTAAAAGTCCATTGAACAAGAGGACATAACCAAAATAAATGCCTATGCTCCGAACAAAAGAGCCTCAAACTATATAAACCAAACCCTAATAAACTTAAGAAAGAAACAGACAACTCTACAATAATACTGGGAGATTTTAATACATCACTTTAGAAAAAGGACAGAATGGCCTGAAAGAAACTCAACAAAGACACAGAGGTACAAAACAACGCAATTAATCAACTGGACTTCATATATGTGTACAGAGCATTCAACCCAACAACAGCACAGTACACATTCTATTCCAGTGTACATGGAACATTCTCCAGAACAGACCATGTGATAGGCCACAAGGCAAATCTCAATAAACTTAAAAAAATAAAAATAATATAAAACTTCTTCTCAGATAACAATGCTATAAAATTAGAAATCAACAATAAAATGATCAAGGAAATCAAATCAAATACATGGAAACTGAATGATACAATGCTTGAAAGCTACTGGGTTGTTGTTATTGTTAGGTGTCATTGAGTCAGTGCTGACTCATAGCGACCCTATGTACAGCAGAACGAAATACTGCCCGGTCCTGGGCCAATCTCACAACTGTTACCACACTTGAGTCCATTGATGCTGCCACTTTGTCAATCCATCTCGCTGGGGTTCTTTCTCTTTTTCTCTTGACTCTCCACCTTACCAAACATATCAACCCTCTCCAGTTACTGGTCTCTCCTGACAATATATTCAAAGTATGAGAGATGAAGTTTGGCCATCTTGGCCTCCAAGGAGCACTCTGGCTGCACTTCTTTCATGGACTGTTCTTTTGGCATCCCATGGCACTTTCAATAGTCTCCTCCAACACCATAACTCAAAAGCATCAATTCTTCTACGGTCTTCCTTATTAAATGTCCAACTTT
>NW_006408597.1:2969643-2992831 GCF_000296735.1 Chrysochloris asiatica
TTTTGAACCTCGCCTTTATTTCAGTTTACTATAAATGATGCTTGAAAAACTGGTTTATTTTTCAATCAAGAGTATTTACTAATTCAAAGTAGTACTAATAACATTCATTGCAATTACTATTAATAAAAGGTTGTTGTTGTTGTTGTTAAGTGCCATCGAGTCGGTTCCGACCCATAGCGGCCCTGTACAGGGTTTCCGAGGGTGTAAATCTTTACGGGAGTAAAAGGTAACTGCTGCAAAAAAGAGCAATAAAAGGTTAGGAATAAATAGGAATACTGTGTAAACTGCACAATTAAAAATGAAGTTAAACTATTTGTTTTGTAGATCTGCTGAAAGTAAAAAGAAATGGTTCCTAAACTCTTATGATTGAAAAGACTATTTGGGATCATCTAACCCAAGCTCCCACCTAATCCTAAACAGCATCTAGTAACATTCAAAAACAATCACCTGAGTCTTCCCAGGGATGGGAAATCCAATACTTTTTGTTTAATTTCTGGATGTTTGGAAAGTTCTTCCTTGACAGTGTGTTAAAAACAAACACACACACACACACACAAAAAAAAGAAACCACAAAAAAACATCAACCTCTAATTTCTCCTAGCTCTGTTCTCTCAACAAAACATGGGTCAATGTCTATAGTTTAAAGCAGACAAAATGGGGTATAACAAGACTAATCAAAAGTAAGGGAAACAGCTGAGACATTAGGGGTAACTAAGTCACAGGTAGCTAGCTGTTCCTGAATACGACCAATGAAAGTAACCCTTACCATTCCCCTTGACTAGGATCCTCTTCTAACCCAAGAGGCTTATAAAAATTGTACATTTCTTTTGTGCTTACTGATACTCAGTATTTCTTCATTTGAAATACACAACAGAAGTAGCATGTGATTCTACAGCCAAACATAGATGATCCATTAAAAAGACAAGTGACAGCTCAACCCTCTTCTCAGGAACATTTGTCACCTACGCTTTTATCCTTCAGGGATTTGAGTTGAATGACATTTGCTGTAGGTTGATAATTAGTTTTCCTTTCTTTCTTTCTTTTAAGCATAGGAGGTCAATGTTGGCCTTCTCCCCAGGAGAGACACTAGGCTGAGTTGTTTGGGGACTATCCGCCTTGATCAGATTTGCACTATGACTCCTGAATGCATGTGGCATCCCAGCAACACCTGCTATCCACACAAGCCACTTGGGACTGGCAGAAAAAGAATCTATCAATTCCATTCTCCCCATAGAGATCACCCAGACCTATGCTAAATGGACAACTGAATGCCATGTTACAAAGGAAAATTCCACCCACCAAAATCCACCCGTTACTAGAGGCTGATAGAGGAACTTAATAAGGAAAATTCCTTATTAATAATGAAAAATTGGAGCCCTGGTGTGTTACTGTAGGATAAGTATTGGGCTGCTTACTGCAAGACTGGCTGTTCAAACTCATCAGTTGCGCTCCTCAGAAACCCTAGACAGGGTCCCTATGAGTCAGAACCAACTCAGCAGAACTTAACAAAAAGAAGAATGAAAATTTGCATTGAATTTTATTTTTTTCCCTAATTGAACTGCAATCTAACTAACTACTCAGGAAAAGTGTCAATTATTCATATAATTCAAAGAAGAAAGACAGGAAGGAGTAAAATTCCTTAATAAAAACCGTGTCACAACATAGTGATACTGACACAACTGGCTTTTCCATCTTGGAGTGGAAATATAGTTACTTACCACCTGGTAACAGTGAATTTTATTTTGGATTAAAATTAGCTTCCACTGTGCTAATCCATCTCAATGGGGGTCTTCCTTTTTCTCTCTGACCCTCCATTTTACCAAACATGATATCCTTCTCTAGGGACTGGTCCCTCCTGACAATATGTCCGAAGTATGAGGGGCAAAGTCTGGCCATCCTGGCCTCCAGAGAACATTCTAGCTATTTTTCTTCCACAAAGATTGGATTGTTCTTTTGGCAGTCCATGGTACTTTCAGTATTCTCCTCAAACACCATAACTCAAATGCATCAGTTCTTCTATGGGCTTCCTTATATTCCTCACATTTAATTATCTTATTAAAAAAAAATATTTTTTTAACATAAAACAAATAGAGGTAGAGGCTTATATTTTTGGCCTATTCTATTTTGGTTTCCATTTTATTTTCCTATTACATGTTATTTACCCGTGTCTTTCTAGATGTTGGGTTCCCAGTGTGGCACTATAAGATAAACAATGCAAGGTTGGCAATTCAAACCCATCAGTCACTCCTCATAAACGCCACACATGATCACTATGAGTTGGAACCAACTCAATGGCACTTTATGAATCGGGCTGCAAACCACAAGGTCAGCAGTTCGAAACTACCAGCTGCTCCACAGAAGAAAGATGAGGCTTTCTGCTCCCTTAAAGATTTACAGCCTCGGAAACCCTGTTCAGAGTCACTATGGGTTGGAACCGACTTGACGGCACTTAACAAGAACAACAAATCCCTAAATGGAGTCCTGGGGTGGCGGTGTGGGTTAATGCACCAGACTGCAAAGCCATTTGAACTGCACGGTTGTTGGTTCAAGCTCAGCAGCTGCTCCTCCGAAACCCTATTACAGGGTTTCGACACATACCTAAATATGCCTATACTGTTACTTTCTGATATGGGACACCCCCAGCATGTCCCTATTACTTATGCAAGCATTCCATGTCCTTGTTGTTCAGGTACAGTCAGTAACTTCAATCAGTTTATTGATTACTATGCGTCTATATATGCTCGTCCCAGCTAGAGGAGCCCTGGTGACACAGTGGTTAAAATGCTCACGTGCTGACCAAAAGGTCATCAGTTTGAGATCACCAGTTGCCCCCTGGGAGAAAGATGTGACCATCTGCTACATATAGATTTACAAGCTGGAAACCCTATGGGGCAGTTCCGCTCTGTCCTGTAGGGTTGGGCTTTGCAGTCACACCTAAGCCATGTACTATGATTACTTTTCCTTTCTTGCACATTGTTTTGTTTTCTCTGTTTTGCTTTATTTATTTTTACTTGCTTGCTTTTTTTTTTGTACTAATTTCTAGTTCAACCACAGGTTTTATGCCTACCTGCTGCCTAAATCTCAAAATACTGAGATATAAATGTACCAAACTCATCCTGTTGAAGAAGTCTCAAATCTGGTCTCAGTGTCCTGCCCACTGTCTGGCCCACAGCAATCCTGGGATTCCCTCTCCCTATCACCCTGGGAGAAGTCCTGGTGTGACACTGTGGACCAATGTGCTGGACTGCAAAGTTGGTGGTTCAAGCTTAACATCTGCTCCTCGGAAACCCTATACAGGCTTGGAACTGACTCAACAGCACTTAACAACAACAATCCCCCTGGGAAGCCACTATTCTGTGAATCTCATTTCATCTTCTTTCTTGGTTTAGTCCTTCATTTGGATGGAGACTAGCCTCCAATAGTTAATAAAAGTATATGAGAGGCCAATCATTTTTTATCTTCCAAGCCTAAAAATATCTTTATCTTCTCATTTGATTTGGCATTCTAGATTGGAAATCATTTTCCCACAGAACTTTACAGGCATTGCTCCAATGTCTCTAATACTGAAGATATTTTGATTCCTAATTCTTTATATGAGATCTCTTTTTTGTCTTATTTGAAGTTTGAAGGACATTCTCTCCCTGCCCCCCAGAGTTCTGATATTTCACAATGACATGCCTTTCAGTATAGGTCTATTTTCATCTATTTTGCTGGTACTTGGCAGGATTCCTCAGACTGGAAATACATGCCCTTCAATTTGGGGAATTAAAAAAATTCCCTTAATGACTTTCTCCTTTCTGTTTTCCCTCTTTTCTCTTTCTGGAAATGCAATTATTCAGAGTTTGAGTTTTCTAAGTTGGTTCTCTTCTACTCTTTTCCCTCTCTTTGGTTCATGGTTTTTGTTGTTGTTTTAATGTGTTTTGGGGTTGTTTACTACACTTCCTGGGAGATTTTCTTAACTTCACCTCTCAAAACTTGTGTTCAGCTTTTCATTATTTTTAATTTCCATGCCCTTTTCAATTCTCTGGTTATTTTTTATAGCATCCTGTTTGATTGTGCTTGTAATATGTTGTCTTTCTAAGGATAAGATAGTTTTATATAATCCCATTTTCTCCAAGTTGGTTTTTCCCATGTGTTAGTTGTGGTTCTATGTTAGAGGTTTTCTCAGTGGTTTTCTGCACGCAAGAACAGGGACCGAGAGAAATGCTTGCGAACTGTGAGTGCAGGCGTTGGCCTGGCTTGCCACCTATGAGCTGCACTGCACTATGAGTAGTTTGTTTAGTTTTAGAATTTCCAATGTCAGGGTCCATACGATGGGGCTGGTCAGATTCCCCAGAAATCTCTTTCAATCTTCTGAGTGGAGGATGAAGACGTGGCTGTATAGGAAAAGATGGTTTCAGCATGAAGTGTGCATAATTCAGTACACGTTCAGGATAGTACCCTCATCCTCAGTTGTTTTGCTATCGCTCATTTGAGGAACTTTCTTTTTTTATTGCCTCTAGGAGTATAGTGCTTAGGAGTCAGGCTGCTAACTTCAAGACCAACAGTTTGAAACTACCAACCATTCCGCAGGAGAAAGATGAGGCATTATGTTCCCATAAAGCTTTACAGCCTCAGAAACCCTATGCAGGGACACTATAAGTTGGAACCAACTCCATGGCACACCACCACCATCACCAGAGAATAAAGCTTCAGTCTTTTTGTAGAGGAGAACAAAGGAGGGGATCTAGGTATCTGACATTTTAAGCAGAATTCAACTAATTCTCCTCATTTTAGCCATCTCCCCCTTTTACCAGGAATTGTCTATCTTCAGCTATTTGGAAGACTGTACGGAACAGAATGACCTGCCTCTTGGCTCCCTCACTTTGAAATTACTTTTATTTGGTCTGCTAATTTCACAAGCTTCCCATCTCCTCAAATTTCGTCAGTAATAATCATCCTTCCTGTTCTCCTTTCCTGAAGGCTTATGCCTTAAAAAAATTATTAGGTTTGGGGAAGCAGGGAAAATAATCGGGTCCATTCAAACCATTTTTAACCTAAGCTTTGTCAATAGAGGGCACTGGAGGGAGGCTGCAAGGCTGCCAATAAGCAGATTGGCATCCCAGAGTTGCAGCAGTGTATGCTCTGACAATGGCGACCCTCACCGGTCAGTGGCAGGGCTCCTTCTAGCATGACAGTGTTGGGATGGTCCCACAAGTCATCAGTGGAACCTTCAGAGGTCTAGGTCTAGTCTTAGGGAACCCTCTGCTAAGTTCCTTCCTTCTTCATTTTCCCTCAGCCCTAAGGATGAGTAGCTTTTCATAGTTGCTACCCTTGTTCCCAAAAGACCCAATAGATCCGTGTTGGAAGAAGTGCAGCCAGAGTGCTCCTTGGAGGTCAAGATGGCCAAACTTCGTCTCTCAGACTTCAGACATATTGTCAGAAGGGACCAGTCGCTGAAGAGGGATATCATGTTTGGTAAGGTGGAGGGTCAAGAAAAAGAGGAAGACCCCCAACGAGATGGACTGGCCAAGTGGCAGCATCGATGGACTCAAGCGTGGCAACAGTAGTGAGGTTGGGCCAGGATTGGGCAGTGGCTTTTCTCTTCTCAAAGGGCCCTGACTATAATCACTCAAAAAGACCGACTAAATGGAACATAATATTATACTAATTTAAGTCTATTCCCAAATCCAACTGTTGAAAAAAATAATAATTCTACTAGCAAAATCCCTTAAAATCAATTCTTAATGAGACAACCATAACTATGAGGCTACCCAAACCATGAGTACTAAACACAGATGAACAAGAGTAAAGAACAAACTATGTCAGAGAAAGTTTGTTATTTCGTTGTGATAAAATTACAAGATTAGTGGCTGACAAGAACCCAATAGATGAAATAACCTGATTATAAGAAAGCATTTAATACTGGTTCTCCTGGCATCTTCCTTGCAAAATTAATTAAAACTAGCCAGGATATATGAGTCTCATGAATTGAAAACTGGCCTCAAGACCACAAGGAGTGATTATAAACCGCCTTAAATCACACTGAGGAAAGTGTCTACTAGAATGTCCAGAGACTATTAGATTGGTTATAACCCAGTATTTCTATTAGTGCTTGGGAAAGTACAGAGTAAGTTAATTAATGTTTAAGACATTAAAGAGATTTGCAAAAACTAGTATGATCTAAAGTATAAAAGATTTAGAAAAATAGGGATGATGTACAAAGACCTTTTCAAAAGGTAAACTCTATTTACTCCATTAACACAAAAAATAATTTTCCTGGACTTGTGTCAAGAGGATGGACTAGGAAGATACACTACACAGAACTTCTCTTACAACAAAGATACGAGAGACCAAATGAAACAGACACAGATGAAAATTCTGGAACCCTGAACTTCAGAGGACATGTTAGAGAAGTAGATTGAGTGCTTGCTGGGAGGAGCAGCTGAGCAGGGACAGTGAGAGACAGAGACTGACTGGTAAACTGCCCACCAGATGCAGCACAACCGTCTTGAGTCTTTGGGAGCAACTCTGGCAACAGAAGGAGGCCTGGAAGAGCAAAGTCACACACCCATGGTCCCTTGGTATCCAGAGGTGTGGCTGGCTCTCACCCTCATCAACGCCAGCACAGACCCTGCCTTTCTGGGAGTTCTGGCAGCTGCGGCAGTGTGAAGCAGGGGCCAGTTTTGCTGCTTTGCTGTCTGGATTCAGGCAGAATCAGCTCTAGACCTACAGAATCTGCAGATTCAACAGACCAGCACTTAAGAATCCACCCTGTCCCCAGCTGCCCGACGGTCCTAACAGACACTGAAAGCAGCTCAATCAAGGGCCTTCAAAAAACCACTTCCAGACTGAAATGACTTGAACAGTGATAACACCGAGGCCCAAAGGAGCTCCATTTAGGCATCCCTACCACATCCACCTCATGGGCCCCTATGCTGACAGGAGGCCCCAGAGTCTCCTCTTCCTGTCCAACAACAGCACTGTGTTTTTTAGTTTTTGTAGGTTTTTTTCTTTTTGTTGTTTCATTGTTTATGCTTTCTCTTCCTTCTTCTTATCTTTACATTCTCTTGAATTTTATATTTTCTAGATCTGCTTTTTTATTTCTTCTTTTCTTCTGGTTCTTATTTTCCCTTTTCTGTTCCCCCTGCCCTTTTGATTTTTTCTTTACAACTCTCTATTCTCTATTTTTATCTTCCCTCTCACTGTTTTTTCTAAGTGTTTATTTTATCTTTTTCTTTTACTTCCTCTATTAATTTTCTCTTGTACCCATCCATCTCCCTATCCCTCTTTTGTGTTTATAGTTTTATATTATTTTTTTACTGGTTGCTGCCTGTTTTTATTTCTTTTTTTCTCTTTTCATTGCTGGTTCCTTATTTGTTTATTGTTCTGGTTGTGTGTGTGTGTTGGGGGGTGGTTTGAGGGTTTTTCTCTATCACAACTGATAGGAGACACAAACCATGCCCCAAAAGACCAGCTAAAACCATACCATGTACTGCTCAACCCACTGGGCAAGAGCAAATACCAGCTTCTATACTACCTGATCAAATATAGCAGCCAACCAGCCAAACCCACCCTAAACTAGGTGCATGAATAGTGAGTGAGTTCTTCCATTCTCTGATTAAACCCACAGGAGACAGTTGGTGACAGCCTAAGAACACATCAACATATAGTCATCAATTAAATACAACTATGACAACAACACAATGCCCTATAGACAACAGACAATTTTAGCTCACATGAAGAAACAAAAGAAATGGCTCAAATGAAGATAAAAGATAAAAACTTTTCTGATGACAATACTTCAAAAAGGCAATGGAATGGATTCAAGGCAATGAAAGCCCAAATTTGTGAGCTTAAAGATAAATCTCTCATTACTAGTATGCTAGAAGAACAATCAGAAAAAAAGAAAGAAACATTTCAAAGAAAGTCTAAGAGTTATGTTGGATACCATGAAGAGGAACAATTTAAGGGTGACCAGAATTCTGGAACAGGAAGAGACAATAAAAAATACAGAGAAAACTGTTGAAGAACTGTTTAAGAAAACTTCCCTAACATCATGAAAGATGAGAAGATAATTATACAAAAAACTGAATGAACCCTAAACAGGATAGGTCCCAAAAGAAAATCACCAAGATATGTATCATCATAAAACTTTCCAAAACCAAAGACAAGGTAAGAATCCTGAAAGCAGGTCAGAAAAAAACCCAAAAAGTTATCTACAAAGGAAAACCAGTAAGACCACGCTCTGATTATCAGCAGAAACCATGTAGGCAAGAAGGCAATGGAATGACATATACAAAACTCTGAAAGAAAAAAAATTGTCAACCAAGAATGACATACCCAGAAAGCTCTCCGTCAAATATAATGGCAAAATTAGGATATTTCCTGATAAACAGAAATTAAAGAAATTTGTTACAAGCAGATCACAATTTCATATTAAATTTTTCTTATAATCAAAAGTTACAATTTACACTGAAAAGAAAATAATACAAGCAAGAAAACACACTTTATTTATATTAATCGGTTGAAAGTAAATACTGTTTAAAGCACATTGTTGTTGTTGTTAAGCATCGTCAAGTTGATTCTCACTCATAGAGATCCTATATAGGGTTTCCAAGGCGCAGCTGGTAGGTTTGAACTGTAGGCCTTGTGGTTCACAGTCCAGTGCTGATCCCACAGTGCCACACCAGAAGTCCTTAAAGTACATTGTTGTTGTTAAGTGCCTTGAGTCAGTACTGACTCATAGCAACCCCTTATAGGGTTTCTGAGGAGCAGTTGATGAGCTTGAACTGCTGACTATAACAGTTCAAAGCAACTTTGCAGTCTAGTACATTAATCCACAGCGCCACAGCAGGATATAGCTTGTTATATGCATGTAGGTTATAATAATTTAGATTCAACCACTAGGAATATAGCTTTTTAAAGAAAGAATATATATATTAGCCAAATAATTAAACACAGCATTATTTCATTGTAATTAAGTGCTACAAAGCTACAATCAAGTGAACAAATTGTGAGTATAGCTGAAAGGCTAAAAGCAGTGTGAGGTGGTTCGGCTCAGATAAGACCTTCATGCTTCTTTTATCCCTTCACCACACTTATTCAATCTGTATGTTTAGCAAATAATCTGTGAAGCTGGACTACAAGAAGAAGGTTGTGATATCAGGACTGGAAGAAGACTCATTAACAACCTACAATATGCAGATGACAACCTTGCTTGTTGAAAACAAAAGAAGGCTTAAAGCACTTACTGATGAAGATCAAAGACTACATACAACCTTCAGAATAGATTGAACCTCAATGTAAAAAAAAACAAGAATCTTCACAACTGGACCAATAACAACATCATGATAAATGAAGAAAAGATGGAAGTTGTCAAGGATTTCATATTACTTGGATCCACAATCAATGCTCATGGAAGCAGCAGTCAAAAAATTAAATGATGTATTGCATCGGGCAAATCTGCTGCAAAAGATCTCTTTAAACTGTTAAAGAGCAAAGACTAAGGTGTGCCGGACCCAAGCCCTGTTATTTTCAATGGAATTTTACATGTGAAAGCTGGATGGTAAATAAGGAAGACTGTAAAATAAGTGATGCCTTTGAATTATGGTTTTGGCAAAGAATATGGAAATTACTAAGGGCTGACACAGAACAAACAAATCTTTCTTGGAAGAAGTACAGCCAGAATGCTTCTTTTAAGTGAGGATGGCAAGACTTCATTCATCTCACGTACTTTTAGATATGTTAACAAGAGGAACCAGTCCCTAGAGAAAGACATCATGCTTGGTGAAGTAGAGACTGGAAAAAAAAAGAGGAAGTATTCTCAAGGCAATGCATTGACACAGTGGCTGCCACAATAGGTTCATGCATAACAATTATGAAGATGGTGGAAGATTGGGAAGTGTTTCACTCTGTTGTGCATGTCACTATGAGTCAGAACCAACTCAACAGCACTATCAACAACTAACTAGACAGGCAATATTATATTGAGAATCTGTTTATCTAAATTTTTAAAACTTTTTATTCAATCACCTTTATTAATAGTAACTTCTCTCCACATTGATGACAGATACTCCAATAGAAATACTAATTATAAAATGCACATTTATAATTAAAAACAACAACAGTCTGTTGATTTAAATAATAATTTCCTTTTTTTAAACCTTCCCATTCTCCCTATTCCTAGCCCTTGGTAATCACTAATCTACTTTTGTCTTCATGCATTTGTCTATACTAGATATTTCATAAAAGTGGAATAATAAAATGCTTATTCTTTTGTGTCTCAGTTATTTCACTTATAATGTTTTAAAGGTTCATCCATGTTGTAGTCTATATAAGAATTTAATTTCTCTTCACAGCTGAATAATACTCCACCGTGTGCATATACCACATTTTAAAAAATCCAGTCATGTACTGATGGGCATTCAGACTGTTTCTACCTTTCCATGGTGAATAGTGCTACAATGAACATTATTGTACAAAATCTATTTGCGTGTACTGGGTTGACAGGGATGAGAAATTTAGACATTGGCTATCAAAATGGTGGAGCTACAAAGGCATGAAGTGTCTGGCTTACAAGCTTTCATGAATGTGCTTAGTTGCAGAATGAGGGGAGAAACTGAAAAAGATACAGCAGAATGGATAAGAAGATCCTTCCATATGCTGCCCTACAAGAGACATTCAAAAAGATAGAGACAGCCTAAATACCCATCAACAGAAGAATGATTAAACAAACTTTGGTACATACACACAATGGAATACTTCAAAACATTTGAAGAATAATGATGAATCTGCGAAACACCTCACGACATGGTTGAACCTGAAGGATATTATGCTGAGTGAAATTAGTCAATCACAAAAGGAGAAATAATGTATGAGACCAATGTTGTTGTTGTTTAAATTTTCATGATAAAAGAAACCATCTGTGAAGATTATGGAGTAAAGGGGGGAGTTATTAATGGGCTAGAGGGTAGACAAATGTTAACATGGGTGACAGGACAGACAATATACAACGAGAGAAGTTAGCAGAGGAAAGATGAAGGTAAGGGAGACGCAGGGAGGAATACAGCAGTTGGAGTGAATAGAAATAAATACTGTTAATTGTTGGTACATGGAGAGGATTGCAACCCTGTAATTAAAGCCAAGTATATGATTTGTTGATTTGTTGAATGTAAAACTGACGATCTGCTCTGTAAACTTTCACTCAATTCACAATAAAAAGTTAAAAAAGAATCTGTTTGAGTCTCTGCATTTAATTCTTTGGGGTATACCTAGGTGTGGAATCACGGGGTCATATGGGAATTCTAGGTTTAACTTTTTGAAAAGCCACCACAGTGCTGCAGCATTTTACACCCTCACCAGCAATGGCTAAGGGCTGCTAACAGAAAGATTAGAGTTCAAATCCATCCAGCAGCCCCATGGGAAAAAAGACCTGGCAATCTTCTCCCATACAGATTACTACCTAGTAACACCCAATGGGCGCAGGTCTACTCTGTCCTACAGGATCACTATGGGTAGAAGGTGACAGGAAAGCACACAATAGCAACAAAAGACTATGGATGGTGAGCATCTTTTCATGTGCTGACTGGCTACTTGTGCTATCTTCTTTGGAAAAATGTCTAAGTCCTTTGCCCATTTAAAATTATTTTTGTGCTTCTGTTGCTACATTGTAGGAGTTCTTTATAAATTCCATATATTAAACCCTTATCAGATTTATTGTTTCCAAATATTTTCTCCAAGTTAGTAGGTTGCCTTTTTACTTTCTTGACAAGATCCCTTGGTACACACAAGTTTTAAGTTGTGATGAAATCCAATTGATCTATCTGGTCTTTTGTTGCTTGTGCTTCTGGTGCCATATGTAAGAATCCAGTACCAAAAAGAAAATCCTGAAACTTTACCCCTATACCTTTTTCTAAGAGTTTTAAGGTTTTAGTATTTATATTTAGGTCATTGATCTGTTTTGAGTTAATTTTTATATGTGGTTAAATTTCATATATGGGCTCAACCCTCATTCTTTTGCATGTACAAATCCAGTTGTCCCAGAAAAATATAGAGCTTTTAAGTGTTCCTTTCCTGTGACTCAGCAAATCTGTGTTGTCTATAAAGTTGGGAAGAGCCCTGGGGTCCAAAGAAATGGCAGGAAGCAGGGGTTAAGGATATCTGGAAGGGAAAAAAAAAAAAAAATCAGCTGGGTTCAAAAGTTGACTATAATCAAAGTATTAAAGACATCAATGTAGTAACTTGGAACATAAGTAGTAGTAGAAAATTCTGAAATTTTCTATTATTTGGCTTTGAGAAACAGCATTCAAAATTACTAAGGGCCATTTGTGTGCTTTGGCAATCAGGCTAAATAAGTTTGATTTCTGTTCTCGAGAGAACAATAACTTAAGGCACCAATAAAAATAAAAGTAGCTAATGGATGTATTCTTTCCAATCTTAATAAGAAAGATTTCCTCCATCTTTGCAAAATAAAGTTAAAAAGATCAAGTGAAGGCCATAAAGCCAAACTACTGAAAATCTGATCATCAAGATGCTTCTGATATTGAAGTAAAGAATTGGGGCTATTTGTAACACCATCTGGCAAATGATACATAAAATCTTTGATTACTGAGATCAAGTTGTGTATCTTCCATGGGTTGTAACTCAGAGCCTCAGGTATAGATTTGACATGGAGTTCTTATAAAAAGTTAACTCTTCTTGGAGGACTGGGAAGATCCTTCACCAAAGGGGTGAGATATGAAATGATCTTGAAGGGTAAGTAGGAGTTTTCCTCATTAAACCTAAGAAAGACTACTAGGTCAATGTTAGGTAGGCCCTTCGGTGAACGCCTGAGGAATCGGAATTTAACCTTATAGGACTAAAGGAGCCAAAGGACTTCCCTAAGCAGCAGTGTGATATGATTCTCTTTGTTTTTAGGAAGCATCTGTGGTAGAAGTGAATAGGAGGATAGACTTTTGTTTTTTTTACCATTGACAAGGCAACAAACAATGCCACCCACCTAACAGATGTTCAACAAATACTTGTTGATACACTGACTGCTATTAGGACAACTGTCGACTGACAAAGCAACAAGTTAGTCCACAAAGTCAATAACGGGGTGGGTAGTCACATGAAGATAACAAAAGTATTTAAGGCTTGAAGCTTATTTTTTGTTATTTTACAAAAGGGGGTAAAGTATTATGATCTCTAACTAAACAATGCTAATTCTTCTTTTTCTACATTAATATGACGTTATCTGGCTTAAAAAAGGAGGACAAAGCAAATCAATAATCTTATCTAGAGGAAATAAAGCCCAGTAAAATTGCATCTAAAACATCAATGTTTATTTCAATCTGTAAGCTCTTCTCTTTCTCAGCTGTACAGTCTCCAATCATCCCTGAAATACAAGTGATTGGGCTCTTCTGGACCCACCAGTTAAGGGGAGGGAACATTTATCTACCGTCAATTCATGGGACACTAATCTCCTTCCCACTCCTCTGATTACAGGAAAGCAGGCTGCTAGAGGAAAGGCCTCAGCAGAAGCTTTAAAAATAAATAAATAAGCCCAGCCCCTTCTGCTCCAGGAATACAGAAAAGATTGGCATTAATACAAGAGAAAGTGATCTGCCCAGACAAAAGCTGATCTGAAGGAGGAGCAAACCCCACAAGCTGGCCCAGCATTATTGCTAGGAAGATAGCACACTTGTTAAAAATGTATATTTTAATTTTCAGTATTGCAAAAGGCCCCAATTTGCCAGGGGATCTAGCTAAGCTGCCATTTTCTACTACGACAGAGTCTAATCTTTATTTAATGGATTTAGCATCTATCTTCACTAGAGTGGTCTCTGAGGAAAAGGGGAGGGGAGAATGAAGGGGCAGAGAAGAGACGATCAGATTCCCCCTCCCCCTTTCATCCATCCGGCGCTCATGTTTGTGTTCAAAATTCAATTACCTCCTTATTGATACTTCACAGAGATATTTAAGCTGCAAACATGAAGCCCTGATTTCCCATGGGGCCATGCCCCTCTCTATTTCACTGCTCTGCTTCCCCCAGGGTGAATTCCTGAGGCGTCCATATTAATAGGTAATCAGTCACAATTCATTTATTAAACAGCTAGCAAGGTTTATCAGCCTGCCCTGATTAGCCCGAAGAAACCAGTGAATTCCTAATTTATTTATGGAAATGTAAGTGTCTTTTTGAATTTCATTCTGCAGGAAAGCCTTGGTCTTGGTGCGAGCATACTGAAATCCAACAGGCAGCAGAAGCAGAAAGCTGTCCAAGAAGGAGACGAAAGGCTAAGGAGCCAGGGACACACACTACAGAAAGCCACCTCCTGGCCACAGGATTTGGGTCCCCCATAATCCTTGGATTAGTACTTATTTGATTGTGTTCTGTTTAAATAAAAGAGTTTGAAATGTTGTCAGTACACAGCCATTACTATCCACTGTAAGAAACATCAGTCTAAGGACTGCTGCGTTTTGACTGGCAGAAAAGTGGCCCTTAATGGAGTAGAATCAAGGACCTCTGTGAGTTAAAAGACAATCATTCTTAGAAGAGTTAAAATCAACACTGGCTGGAATACAAATTCAAATCACTAAAATAATACTTTTTAAGCATTCATCTTCAAATAGTAACTAAACCAGACCCTGTTTTAATCTTATGCTGTTCTCGACTACAGTCACAAAACAGCTTTGCATATAATTTCCACAATTCTAATCAATTAACAATTCACCCAAAATTGCCCATTACTAATTAAAAGGCCAATACAGATTAAATAAAGCTCTTAGGAGTATCATTAAAACCCAGGCTAACTGCCCCAATAAATGTAATTAGTAAAAAAAAAATAAAACTGTTTTAGGGATATGAGTAGATCAAGGCTCTTGCTTCTAACCAGAATTAGGACTGGCTTCTTATGAGGAGTCCCTGGGTGGTGGTGCAAATAGTTAATGGCTCAGCTGCTAAACAAAAGGCTGGAGGTTCAAATCCACCCAAAGACACCTCAGAAGAAACCTCTGGAACATAAAAAGAACTCAAAATTAATAATAACGTATCAGTGTTGTTGTAAAGTGCCATCATGCTGTTTCTAACCCATAGTGACCCTGTACAGAGTTTCCGATGAGCAGCTGGTGAGCTTGAACCTTGTGGTTCAAACGATTTTGCAGTCCATCGCATTAACTCACAGTGCCACACCAGGAGTGGTTCAGTAATTATAACAAATGTATCATACTAAAAGTAATAGGAGAAATTGAATGTGAGTTATACAGGAACTCTTCATACTACCTTCTTCATAATACCTAACAACTGTTAGGAAAGTCTTGGTGTGGCGCTGGGGGCTAATACATTGGACCAGAAGGACACTTTGAATCATAATGTCTGTGGTTCAAATTCCTCGGAAACCCTATACAGGGTTGCTATGAGGTGGAACTGACTCAACGGCACTTCACAACAAAAACATCTAAGAAATACTGGTGACAATTTCTAAATCAGGATGCCGCCAAAAACGAGTAAGCAATTTTATGGTTTTATAAGAAAGGTTGAAAATATACTTTCTAGATATAATTTTCTATTTAAAATAATATTTTAAAATATTCAAAAAATATTAAAAGTAATACAATTTATAAATGAAAACTTCCACATTTATTTACTTCTACCTAATAGGAATAACAAACTGACAGATGAGTCAGTTTGTTGTACTGTGGTGGCTTGTGAGTTGCTGTGATTCTGAAAGCTATGCCACTGGTATTAAATAGCTATGCCAGGGTCATCCATGGTGGACAGGTTTCAGATGAGCTTCCAGACAAAGACAGACTAGGAAGACTAACGAACTACTTCTGAATATTTAGTCACTGAAATCCTTATGAATAGCAAAGAAACACTGTCAGACACAGTGCTGGAAAATGAGCCCCTCAGGCTGGAAGGCACTCAAAATGCAACTGGGGAAGAACTACCTCCTCAAAGTAGACCTGAATGGAGTAAAGCCCGTGGGAGAAAGGCCTGCGGCACCTTCATTTGCTGATGGGGCACAACTCAAAATGAAGAGAAACAGCTGTAAACATCCATTAAAAATCAGAACATGTAATGCACGAAGTATGAATCTGGCAAAATTGGAAGTTGTCAAAAATGAAATGGGATGCATAAACATCGATATCTTAGGCATTGTTAGTGAGCTGAAATGGACTGGTATTGGCCATTTTGAATCTGACAACCACAGTTTACCATGCCGGGAATGACAAATTGAAGGGGAGTGGTGTTGCATTCATCGTCAAAAAGAACATATCCAGATCAGTGATGAGGTATAATGCTGTTTGTGATAGGATAATATCCATGGGCCTACAGGGAATCCCTGTTAATACCACTATTATTCAAATGTACACACCAACCACTAAAGCCAGTGAGGATGAAATAGAAGAATTCTACCAACTTCTTCAATCTGAAGTCGATCAAACATTCAATCAAGATGTATTGATCATTACTGGTGATTGAAATGCAAAGGTTGGGAGCAAAGAGTGATCAGTGGTTAGAAAATGTGGCTTTAGTGATAGAAATGATGCTGGAGAAGACATGATAGAATTCTGCAAGACCAATGATTTGTTCATTTCAAATACCTTCTTTAGATAGCATAAGAGACGACTCTACATGTGGACTTTTCACAAGATGGAATACATAGAAATCAAATTGACTACATCTGCGGTAAGAGACAATGGAAAAGCTCCATATCATCAGTGAAAACAAGGCCAGGGGTACACTGTGGAACAGACCATCAATTACTCATACACAATTTCAAACTGAAGCTAAAGAAAATGAAAACAAGCCCACAAGAGCCAAAATATGACCTTGAATATATCCCACCTGAATTTAGAGATCTACTGAACAACAGATTTGATATATTAAACAATACAGACCGAAGACCATAAGAGTTGTGGGATGACATAAAGAACATCATACATGAAGAAAGCAAAAAGTCATTAAGAAGACAAGAAAAACGTAAAAGGTCAAATTGGATGTCAGAAGAGACACTGAAATTTGCTCTCCAGCATAGAGATACTACAGCAAATGGAAGAAATGAGGGGGTCCAAGAGCTGAACAGAAAATTTCAAAGATTAGCTTGAGAAGATAAAGCAAATATTACAACAAAATGTGCAAAGATCTGGAATCAGAAAACCAAAAAAGGAAGAACACGCTCAGCATTTCTCAAGCTGGGGGAACTGAAGAAAAAATTCAAGCCTCAACTTTAATTATTGAGAGATGCACTGGGCAAATTATTGAATGATGCAGAAAGCATCAAGAGAAGATGGAAGGAATACACAGAGTCACTATACCAAACCAAAAGGAAATGGTTAATGTTCAAACATTTCAAGAGGTAGCATATGATCAAGAGCCAATGATCTTGAAGGAAGAAGTCCAAGGTGCATTGAAGGAATACGCAAAGAACAAGGCAGCAGGAATTGAAGGAATAAAAATTGAAATCTTTCAAGAAAGTGAGGCAGCACAGGAGGCACTCACTAATCTCTGCCAAGAAATTTGGAAGACAAGTATCTGGCCGACTGATTGGAAGAGATCGGTATTTGTGCCCATTCCAAAGAGAGGTGACCCAACAGAATGCGGAAATCATCAGACTATCTCTTTGATATCCCATGCGAGTAAAGTTTTGCTAAAGGTAATACAGAAACGGCTACTTATACTTCGCAATGTTGTCCATAGCTTGTCACGATCCACACAAACAGAAGCCTTTGTGTATTTAATGAAGCACAGGTAAACATCTTTCTGATATTCTCTGCTTTCAGCCAAAATCCACCGGACATCAGCAATGATATTCCTTGTTCCATGGCCTCTTCTGAATCCGAGTTGAATCTTCATATAACTTTTGACTCCCCCCAAACTACTACTAGCTTACCACTGACCAGTAGGTTTACTGGTAACAAAAGCAGTCAATCAACACATACTTTGCACGTTATATGTATTACACGAGTCCTAGTGTGGCACTGTAGGTTAAGCACTCAACCGCAAGGTTGGTTTGAATCACAAGGTCAGCGGTTCAAACTCATCAGCCAATCCGCAGAAATCCTTAATAGATAGGATTGCTAAGAGTTGAAACCAATTCGACAACACTTCACAACAACAAAGTATCACATACTACATGCACACATAAGCTGCATTTTCAATATAAGATAAAAAGGTACTTTGCAAAAAAAAAAAAAAAAAAGCCAAGTTTTCACACCTGCTGGCATAGCTGCAGCAATGACTTCACAAATTACATTTTCTGGTTTTTTACAGTCTTCATCCTGGATCCATTTACCTTGAAATGGTAATGTCAGGCAACCACAGCTGCAGATCTCAGTCTATGGTACATTTCAAGCAATTAAACTTCTTATAATGTCCTGACTTTTCTTTGCTTCTTGGGAGCACTACCAGCATCACTGATGGGTATAGGTCTTATTCAAGTTTTCAGTAATGTGCTAAACATGATGAAAAATACACAAGAATTGCAAAAGGTCACTTTTTACTGTGATATGCAATTTACTAGAAAGACAAACTGCTCAGATGGAGCTGAACATCACATGGCATGAAAAGACATCTGTACATACACGAACGTGCACAGTTCAAGGGTCAACTTTATTTAGTTTATTAACTAGTCTCCCAATTAACTGGAAGATAAATGGGCACGAACAGTGTCCTGTCCTTTGATTGGCTGGTAACTTTTTATATCCATGGAATATTAATTTAGGTAAAATACCTTATAACTATATGTCACAGATTTCTTAAACCCACGTAATTTTCATCAAGCGCTATTATTTTAAGAAAATTTTAGCATCTGATTTTGTATTAAAATCACCAGTAAACTTACAGACCACCAATCTTTTAATTTCTGGGGAAGTTCACCTAAGTCTCATTGTTCAGTTTCACTCAGATCTTTGTCCAAAGTAGTTACTGATGTTATCTCCATCTTCACACACACACACACACACACACACACACACACACACACACACACACACAGAGATACATACATTCCAAAATACAAAACAGAAAAACAAATCAAATGACATTGCCAGGTCCTTCCTGGATATTCCATCCATCAACACCTATAAAAGCAATATTACATTAAACAAATTTCCTCATGCAGATGATCATCATAGGGTTTTATGTGGAAAAACATAACCTCTAGATTTATAGATGCTAAATTTTATGGGTTCATTTAAAACAGTAATACACGAAATATCAAATGGACAAAAATATTTATATGTTCTTTCTGATGTCTTATCCCAGCAGGTGGCCTTTTACCACTCCCATTGAAAAAGTTGGTAAGTGTCAGCCCCCATGCATGTGTCTTTTAATTTAAAACTTCAAAAGAAATACCGCCACCTACTGAAGCACTTTCCTCACCATCATTTCTTTATTCCAGAGATATCTTATTTCACTTGATGACTCTTTTGGGAAAAATTATTTTGAATACTAAGGATGTTTATGTTAAAACCAAACCTTTAATACTCAAAAAAGCTGTATATGTTCACAGCTATCCATGATAAAAATACCCCAGAAAACATTTTCTATTATTCTTATTCAATTATATAAAGCCTGCTCTACACATTTTGAAATCTTGGAGGTTGGTTCCCTTTACCTTCAACATCTTCTAACTAGTGGGAAACTACACATGCTTTGATACTCTTCTTTTTGTGAACTGCCCACATGAAACCAGATAGGCTATCTATGAGAACTATCATTTCCAGTTAACAATCAAAGTATGAATCTCATTATAGCTTTAATTTTTAATCTGTCACTATTTGCCTTAATTTTTTTCAGTTAACTTTTTAAAGTATAACACAGATATAGAAAAATGCACAAATCCTAAGTACACATGTGAAAAATCACACAAAAGGACCACATAGGTAAATAACCACATAGATTATAATTATTGCCAGCATATCAGAACCTTCCCGCATGTTCCATTTCAACCATCACCACCCCCAGTGTAACCACTCTTTTGACCTTAACTTCTATCAACATAAATTAGCTCTGCTTGTTTTTGAACTTCATGTAAATGAAATTGTACAATGTGTATTCTTGTGTCTAGCTGCATTCACTCAACATTATAGTCTTGAGATTCAGTCATGTTGTTGTACAGAGCAACTTTCGCCATTTTCATGGCTATGTAGTGTTCTATTATATGACTATATTATAATTCATCCAGTCTATTATAAATGGAAGGAGCTCTGGTAGCGTAATGGTTACGAATCAGGCTGCTAATCTCATGGTCAGTAGTCCAAAACTACCAGCTGTTCCATGGGAGAAAGATGAGGCTTTCTGCTCCTGTAAAGATTTACAGCCGCGGAAACCCTGTACAGGGTTGCTAAGTTGGAACTGACTCCACAGCACATATCAACAACAACAACAACAACAATAAATGGTGTCCTGGTGTGGCACTGTGGGTTAATGTGCTGGACTTCAAAATTGGTTTGAACCACAAGGTTGGTGGTTCAAGCTTACCAGCTGTTTCTCGGAAACCCTATACAAGGTTGCTATAGTTCAGAACTGATTCAACGGCACTTAACAATAACAACTATCATTGAACTTTTGGATGATAGCTAATTTGGGTCTATTAAAATGGTGCTGCTCAGAACATTCTTATATTCATTTTTATTTGATATATATCTAGCAGTGGAATTACTGAGAATATGTATGATGGAGTCCTGGTGTGGCCCTGCAGGTTAATGTGCTGGAATGCAAGGCTAGTTTGAACCGCAAGGTCGGCGCTTCAAGCTTACCAGCCGCTCCTCATAAACCCCATACAGGGTCACTGTGAGACTCCACAGCACTTTATAACAACAACAAATGTATGACTAGCTTTAGTAGTAGTAGTTGTTGTTGTTGCTAAGTAGACACTGACAATTTTCCAAAATGATTGTACCAATCATCACTTGCCATTTAAGGTCTCATATTTCTCAGGAAGAGACCAATCTTTCAATTGTAAATGAAATGTTTTATCTCCAGTTACAGGCCTTTCAGACATGGAAACAGGGAGCATTTAGGGGAAGAGCAGAAACAAAGTTACTGAGCTCATGATAACATGAAGCCTTCTCAAATTCTTGGGTCCCCATAGCAGACTATGAACTAGATAGAGCCCAGGGGTTGCTAGGTCTGTTTTGAAAACAGAAGAGTCTATCATTTTACTCTGCCAATCAACCAAAAAGTTTCTTCCATCCAGATTCTCCTAAGCACTCTCTTAATCCTAAAATACCCCAAACTCTCTCAGATATTTAGAATTCAGAAATATTTTATACAATAACTTTTTTCTTATCTGATTTCTTAGAATAGTTTTTGAAGTAAAGAGGTTTCTGAAAAGCAAAAATAACACTAAAATTAAGTTCATAATTACTAAAAGGAGAACACCTTTCCTTCACAATTTCTATTTATAACAAAAAGGCCCTTGTCAATAGCATGAGGAGATCATTACTAATCTCATTGTGTACTGATCAGCCCTAGTGCTGATCACAATGTTTCAACTTAAAGGCAAAAAGAAGACAGCTGCCAGGATATTTTAATAATATCTATGAATTTAGAGAATTGTTCCACATCAATATAATCATTTTGTAGAGTTATAAAAATATCTGCTACAAAAACAGTGCCATGTGTCTTTAAATAGCTGAAAGTAACAAAACATTGCACAACCCAGGGTCAAAGTCTGCTAAGCCATATCTGATATACACCAGTGTTGCTTTCAACACTCTCTGGCTACTCTTTTAAAGACTCTTGTTTGTTTATTTAAATAAGAATTAGTTGCAGTGGTGACCAACTGCTTTAGCGGCTTCAACAATGAGTTGTGCCTAATGGAAATTCGAAAATCACCACTGCATGTCATAAAGTGGTTATCATTTAACAATGTAGAACACTTACTTAAAAACCTCAATTTATTTTTTAAAAGTTAGGCTCTTTGAGATGCTGACGGGCAGTAAACCCAATCAGCAAAACAAAAAGAATACAAATTATTGTCAAGATATGGGTCTAACTCACCCTAGACCAGTGAACGAATACTTTCTTTTAGAAGGATCAGCACAAAGCTAGTTCCTATGATGTAGAGGTTAAAGCTGTTCCAAATGTCCCTTTTCCAAACTGTTATACCACTCCATCATCTCTAACATCAACTACTCCTCCTCTACTCTTCCGCTGGTCTTTGTATTCTGTAATCCACTGCAGTGTCTCACAAAACTCGTGAACCATCAAATAAATTGCTCATGCAGTTGAGGAGGCTGGTAAGTCCCAAATCCATGGTTCCGGCATCAGGCAGGAAGCTCTTCCTGACTCATACGGTTGCAGATGAACTGAAATCATCAGGTAAGACAATAGGATGCTGGCTAATAAGACTGCAGAAGCTGGCAAATCAGGTCAAATGATAGAACTGTTGGCTCAAATTCCAAGAACTGGAGTTCAAATGATGACATCGGATGCAGGATCCAGAGTAAGAGAAAGAACTTTATATACTGGATATATAAAAATATCTGCTACAAAAACAGTGCTGTGTGTCCTTAAGTAGCTGAAAGTAGTAAAACATTACACAACCCAGGGTCAAAGTCTGCCAAGCCATATCTGATATATGAAAGAACTCATTTACACTGGAAGCAGACCGTTCCTCAAAGAAACTCCCCTTACTTGGGCAAGGTGGTACAAGAATGTGATTGAATACAGGAGGTAACTTGAGTTACATTCTGTAGTAATACAGTCACTCAAGACACAGTCTTGCCTTAATCTCACCTCATTAACATAATAGCTCACTCCCAAATGGGACTACAACCACAGGCGGAGAGGATAGGATTTACAATACATCACAAAATGGAAGATTATTTTATCAGAGCATAAGATGGAAAGTAATTACACCATTATATAATTAACGAAAGGAGCTCTGGTACTGTAGTGGTTATGAATTGGGCTGCTAACTTCAAGTTTAGCAGTTCGAAACTACCAGGTGTTCAGCAGGAGAAAAATGAGGCTTTCTGCTCCCGTAAAGACCCTGTTCAGGGTCACTATAAGTCAGAATCAACTCTCTTAAAGGGACAAAAGCATCTTATTTGCATAGTCCCACTCAGTCACTTTAAAATTAAGAAAGGTGTGCGACAAGGTTGTATTCTTTCACCATACTTATTCAACCTGTATGCTGAGTAACTCATCCGAGAAGTTGGGTTCTATGAAGAAAACCGTGGCATCAGGATTGGAGGAAGACTCATTAACAACCTG
>NW_006408597.1:2993531-2994680 GCF_000296735.1 Chrysochloris asiatica
CCTAACAAACAACAACTCAATCACTGTGTGGAAGTAACAAAGACTATAACTGGAAGGGCCATATTAAGTAACTCACTGCACCACAGCCAGAGATGTTTGTGACTACTTTCCTATCTCTTAGTTGCCACTGGCACTGATATAACAGGATAAACCCAGAGAGGATGTTGCATGGCTTGGTGGTCAAATTATGACGTAAGATTATCTTGCCTCTCTAACTGCTTAAAAACTGGTCCAACAATGTTCAATAGACTCCTGTGAACCCGGGTGGAGACATGGTTGGCCAGCAGTGTGGCAAGACCTGGGGACTCGGGCGCAGAGTCGGTGACATAGCCACAGAGGACTAGAGTGGAGAGTGAAGCGTCCAGCTGATAAGAAGTGAGGGGATATTCACAAGAACACCCACACTTTCGGATAATACACACTTGGCCTGACTTCAATGACTGGATGAGCAGAGCTAAACTAGAAGAAGAGGACAAAAAGATGAATCTGATGCAATTTGATGAACTTAACCTACACCCATGGATGCAGTAGCTCAAAAGAGGGAATAAATCTTCAGAGCGAAGATCATTCCCACCCCCTCCACACACAGAGTAAATAGGGATGGGCAATTTGGACATTGTCTACCCAAAATGAGGGGGCTGCAAAGGCAAGAAGTGACTGGTTTACAAGCTCTCAAGACGGAGCCTAGACCCAGAGGGCGTGAAGTAAGGCAGAATCTCCACTGAGTAGTATCCAGTCTGTCTGGGTGGGGCTGACGAAAGGAGATGGGGGTTAGGTCTCTTGTGGTACAATAATGAATAACTGTTATCAGGACTGACTGTGAGGGCTGGATGTTTTGTAGCTAAAGAAGGAGAGTGATTGACTTTGCAGTCCAGGAACGGAGGTCCCTAGGACCATTAAGGGAGAAGAGCAGAGAGCAGGACCCTACCCAGAGACACAGTGATGCCAGAGATGGAGGCAGAGACTATGACGTGGAGAGATGGAGCGGCTGGGGTCTCTAGACCCAGAGAGGGAGAGGGGCTGTGTGCTGATGACTGAGGGGCAGGCTTGCAAGGTATACCCTTTGGTTAATTGATGATGCATGGAGGGGATTGGAACCATGGCAATGAAACAATGTACAGTGGAATGAATGTAAAACTAAAGTTCTCC
>NW_006408597.1:2998842-2999980 GCF_000296735.1 Chrysochloris asiatica
GCCCTTTGGAGATGTAAATTATTATATATGCCTGAGTGGGGTTTTTTTGTGTGTTTTTTAAAAAGCTAAAGTGGATAGAGAGAAAGACTTTTAACTCATGGTATATGGAGGGGATTATAATCAATGTAATGAAACAAGGTATATAAATGGTTGAATGTGAAACTGATGCTGTGCCATGTAAACTTTCACTCAATCCACAATAAAAACCTTAAATTAAAAAAATAAAAAGTTTATGGAAAAACTGAATGAAAAGTCAATGAAATCTTTCCAAGCCTCCTATATTTTTGACATCCAAAGTCTAGCTCAGTACTTTCCACACAGTAGGCCATAAGTAAATATTTATTTATGATGATAATAACTAAAGCCTAAGATGATGTGAACCTTTGTAGGATCATAGATATTAAAAAACAAGTACCAGGGATCAAGAGGGAAGAACATGAGAGGAATGAGGGATCCTGACCAGAAAAGGGGCAACAACAGAGATGGTGGGAGAGGCGATGGCATAGAGAGAGAGAGAAAGCAGTGGGCTATAGGTCCAGACTGAGAAAAGCAGCGTGACTGTGAACAGGAAGCTGGTGTGCAAAATGTGCCCTTTGGATATTTAAACAAATTTATATTTACAATGTGGTATGTGTATACCAAAAAAAAAAAAAAAGGCAATAAAGGTAAATACTGTTAGCTAAGGGTGCATGGAGGGTGGTGGAATCATTATAATGATCTGCTGAATGTAAAAATGGTGATCTGTCCTATAAGACTTCAGTCACTCAAAATACAATAAAAACATTAAAAAAGAAAAGAATAGACAGAAGGAAAAGACCAAAATGGATGTCAGAAGAGACTCTGAAACTTCCTCTCCAGTGTAGAGATGCTAAAGCAAATGCAAAAAGTAAGGCAGTACAAGAGCTGAACAGGAAATTTCAAAGATCAGCTCGAGAAGATGAAGTCAAATATTATAGTGAAACGTGCAAAGATGTGGAGTTAGAAAATCAAAAGGGAAGACCACACTCAGTATTACTCATGCTGAGGGAACTGAAGAAAAAATTCAAGCTTCTACTTCAGTATTAAAGGATTTTCTGGGCAAAATATTGAATGATGCAGAAAGCATCAAAAGAAGATGGAAGGCATACACAGAGTCACT
>NW_006408597.1:3001540-3012559 GCF_000296735.1 Chrysochloris asiatica
TATTGTTCTGTTGTTTATAGGGTCACTGGGTGCTGGTACCTATTTGATGACACCTGGCAACAGCAGCAGTGGGGGATGCAACCCTGGCACACACCTTTCCTGATTTTGAACCATTCGGTGTTCCCTTGTCATTTTAGTACAGCTGCTGCTTGGCCTATTTGCAGGTTCCTCATGAATACAATTGGATGTTTTTGTATACCCATTCTTCCAAATGTTGTCCATAGTTTGCTATGATCCATAAAATCAAATGTCTTTGTATAGTCAATAAAATGCATGTATACATCTCACTGTCCAACATCCACATAAGTTCCTCAAGATCCATGTGGTATCTGCAAGGATATTCCCCATTCTATGTGCTTTTCTGAATACGGGTTGAATGTCTGTAGATGTGCTGCTGCAATTGTTTTTGAATTATCTTCAGCCAAATTTTACTTGCATGTAATATTAATGGTGTTGTTTGGGTCTACAAATTTCTTGGCTTAGATGAGTGAGGTCCTCTTGTGCTGCACATTTGTTGAAACTTCAATTTGTATTCTGCCGGGCCATCTCTAGCATCAATTCTATCATCAAGGCCTCTTTTCCAATCACCAATCCTTTCTTTTTTCTACCTTTCCCATTCCAATCACAAGTATGTTTGATCGACTTTAGACTGAATCAATTGGCAAAAAGCCAAAACAACAACAACAACAACAACAACAAAACCCCCAACAACCCAAAACCAAGTACCCCAGGGGCAATCAGATTATATCAGTTGTAACTTTGGGAAAAAGAGGTAGCAAGGAGACATTCATGAACTGAGAGGAGCAAGAATGCAAATTCAGCAAGTATGAAAAGGTCTTCAAATGGGAGCAGGCTTATAATGGACTGCCTCACATCCTTTTGTGCTTCCTGGACCTGTTTAATTATTTTCCTTTCTTTCATATTAATTTTATTTAAATTGAGATACAACTCACATACTATAAAACCCTGTACAAAATAGCAGTCACTCTAGAGTTTCACTGGTTACCAAGTCCTTAAGTGACCACCACCAATCTACTTTGTTGCTGTTGTCAAGTGCTGTCGAGTCGATTCCGACCCATAATGACTCTGTGTAGGGTTTCCAAGGAGCAGCTGGTGAGCTTGAAGTTCAAACGGCTTTGCAGTCTGGCGCATTAACCCACAGTGCCACACCAGGACTCCACCAATCTGCTTTAAACCTCTATCAATTGGCCTTTTCTGGACCCGTCATAAATGCAATCATACAATATGTGGCCTTTTGGCTCTGGTTTCTTTCATGTAGCTTATGGTTTTCAAACTATATCACTTTTACTTCTCCATTCATCAACAGGAAAACATTTAGGTTATTTCCACTTTGGGACTATTAAGATGTTTTGAACATCTGTGTAAAGTTTTGTGTGAGCATGTTTTTAATTCTCTTTGTATGCACCTGAGCATGAAATGCTAGGGCATATAGTAACTTTATGTTGAAACTTCTGAGGAACTGCCAGACTTTTCCAAAGCAGCTGAATTATTTAACATTGTCAAAAGCAATGTACGAGTGCTCCAATTTCTCTAAATCCTTGCCAACACTTGTTATCAACTGTCTTTTTTCCCCCTATAGCCATCCTAACAGGTGTAAAGTTGTGTCCTGTGGTTTTGGTTTGCATTTTCTTAATGGCTACTAAGGAGTCCTGGTGTGGTGCTGTGGGCTAATGTGTCAGACTGCAAAGTCATTTGAACTACAAGACTGGTGGTTCAAGCTCACTAGCCGCTCCTTGGAAACCCTATACAGGGTCGCTATGGGTCAGAACTGAGTTGACGGCACTTAACAACAACAATAATGGCTAACAGGAGTCCTGGTGTGGCACTGTAGGGCAAAGCACTGGAAGGCAAGGTTGGTTTGAACCACAAGGATAGAGATTCAAACACACCAGCTGCTCCATGGAAACCCTATACAGGGTCACTATGAGTCAGAACTGACTCGACGGCACTTCAACAATAGGCACTTCAACAATAACAACAATGGCTAACAGGAGTCCTGTAAGATAAGCACTGGACTGATAACCACTAGGTCAGTGGTTTAAACCCAAAAATCTGCTCCTTGGAAACCATACTATACAGTTGCTATGAGTCAGGACCGACTCAACGGCACTTAACAACAACAATAATGACTAATCATGCTGAATAGCTTTTCATGAGCTTAATTGACCATCTCTATGTGTTCTCTGGTAGCGTAGTGGTTACGAATCGGGCTGAGAACCTTAGGGTCAGCGGTTCGAAACTACCAGCCGCTCCGCGGGAGAAAGATGAGGCTTTCTACTCCCGTAAAGATTTACACCCTCGGAAACCCTGTACAGGGTCGCTATGGGTCGGACCCGACTCGATGGCACTTAACAACAACAACAACAACAATGTGTTCTTTGGAAAAATGTCTGCTCAGATCCTTTGCTTATTTTTTAACTGGATTATTTGTGTTTTTGCTATTGAGCTATAAGATTTCTTTATACCACAAAATGCTGAAATCTGTATAAAGTGCAAACCAGTGAGAAGAAAAACACAAACATTTTCTATTAAACCGAACAATAGAAAAATGGTAAGTGCACTCTGTCAATAGCAGAAAACTTGTGAGACCCATAAAAATAAGGCAGTCCTGTTCAGTTCCGCACCTCACAGGTTTCACTACGTCTTCTAGATACCGGTTAGTTATGAGACACATACTCTACAGGTATTTTTTCCCATCCTCTGGGTTGTCTCTTTGCTTCTTTGATGATGCCCTCTAAAGTACATAAGCTTTACATTTTAATGATGCTCAATTTATCTATTTTTTTCTAGTGTAGCTTGTGGTTTTGGTGTCATGTCTAACAAACCATTCCCTAATTCAACATCACAAAAATTTACACCCATGTTTTCTTCTAAGAGTTTTATAGTTTTAGGTCTTATACTTCGGTCTATAATTCATTTTGAGTTAATTTTTGTATATCTTGTCAGAGAGGGGTCCAGCTTCATTCTTTCTGCAATTTTTTTTTGAGTGGGGAGGGGGGTGTGCGCATACACGCTGTTGAGTCGGTTCCAACCCATAGCAACCTTGTATAGAGTTTCCTAGTAGCAGCTGGTGAACTTATCACCGACCCTGCAGTTCAAGTCGACTTTGCAGTTCGGCACATTAACCAAGAGTGCTACACCAGGGCTCCTGAAATATGGGTAACCATTGATCTCAGCATCATTTGTTGAACACACTATTCTTTCCCACTACTATCAAGACACTCTTTGAAAATCAATTAACTGTAAATATGAGGGTTTATTTTGGCCTCTATGTCTATTTTTAAGCCAGTCCCCCAATGTCTTCTTGATTACTGAAGCTCTGAATTGGAAGTGTTAAGAACTTTTCAAAATTGTTTTGGCTATCCCAGTTCCCTTGTGGTGAATTTAAGGATTCTCTTGCCAATTTCTATAATACCAGCTCCATTCTTGACCTAAACTACAAGGGTAACTTCTAAATATGGAATGGTCTATAGTCCTCATGGGAGTTCAATGTGGCGCTGTGGGTTAATGCTCTGGACTTCAAGATCGGTTTGAACTGGGAGGTGGACAGTTCAGTCTCACCAGCTGCTCCTCAGGAACACTATAAAGGGTCACTAGGAGTTGGCACTGATTCACCAGCACGTAACAACAGCATAGTCCTCATGTGGACCCCTAGTGCACAATGAGTCAATGCTCAGGTGCTAACCAAAAGCTACACTGTTTAAATACACCAGAGAGAAAAGACCAGGCATCTTCTGTGAAAATTCAGCCAAAGAAACCTTATAGGGCAGCTTTACCCTATCCTCTAGGGAAGCTGTAACTTGGAGTAGACTCAGTGGCACACGTCAACAACTACAGAGTCCTCATGAGGCTCAGCATGCAAACTGGGATCTCTCCTCTGCTTACCCCCACCAAAGTCCACAGCACATACAGAGGGTGAACAAAAGAAACAGAACCCAATGCAATCGCCAAGAAATGAATTATCCAATTAAAGAAACTCATTGTTGTTGTTGTTAAGTGCTGCCCAATCCGTTTCTGAGCGCAGATGGCAGTGGGTTGAACGGCCAACCTTGTAGCTACCAGTTCAGTGCCTATCCTACAGCACCACACAAGGGTCCAAGAAAACAACTGCTAAACAAAACATTTATTCTTCTTCCAACAGTGTCACAACATCTTCCAGAAAAATCAGACTACAGTATTACTTACAGTGCTGAATAATTCCATGACACAAGAATTGAATTTTTCTACTCTTTATACTTAAGAGAGAAAATGAGTTATCCTGAACAGACAATAATTGCAACTGATATCTGACTTCAAGTCTTCAATATCTGTGGGATTTCAACTATGAAACAGCAGAGATAATTAACAGAATATAGGAGGTTATGTTTGTACTTATGCTAAGGAATAAATCTTAACAGGCACTCACTGATTCGTGAGCTGAGCTGTCCCCCCAGCACCTGTGTCTCACTGTGGCTATGATATGCCTGAGTGGTCATCTCAAACACAACACAAATAACACTCTACAGAAACTGAAGAAGACAACAAGTTTCTACAAATTTAGACTAAGAATGGATGGAATGGATTCAGATCTCTGACACAACCGTGGCAGCATGCATCTAGCAGTGTGTAGGAATGTCTTAGCAAACATTCATCAAAACTGTTCATCAGTAGAGGAAGCAATGCACACGTTAGTGAAATGTGAAAAGGCAATGAAGATGATACAGGAAACATGGGACTCATGACCACAATGTGATTTGTGAGAAAATGTGAAGTTGAAGAGTTAGTAAAAAGGATAGATTAATAGCCATGAAAAGAAACTGTTGACCATAGATAAAAGTGACCTATATTAAAGAAAATACCTTTGGAAACAATCACAAAAGAAGAAAAGCAAGCACCTATTAGGAGTCCTGGTGTGGCGCTGTTGGTTAATACGCCAGACTGCAAAACCCTCTGAACTGCAAGGTCGGCGGTTCAAGCTCACCAGCTGCTCCTCAGAAACCCTATACGCAGTCGCTATGGGTCGGAACCGACTTGATGGCATGTAACAACAACATCAGACAACAGATACTATGGACTGTGGTTAAGTGGTGGGAATGTAGAAGTAAATAACAGATATCCAGATACAGCCCCTGCTTTACACCTGATGAGTGTAAGGTTAGTTTATTTATTAATGTGCACAGTTTGTTTATTAGCTCTACCAATCTGAGAATCCAGAACACAAAAAGAATGTCTTTCCTAGATACTGGCAGACTGGTGAAAAACCTGGAATACATGGCAATTTTTTGGGATTGATTTTATAAATAATTTATGCCGTAAATACAGCATCACCTGCTTTTTTTAAAGCTTGAGTTTCAGGTCCACCCCATTATGGACAATATCCATAATGGCTACAGTTTATTTATCTGAATCTCAAGGTAATGTTTCTTCCCCTTAATAATTCTGACTTTTCACCTACAGTGCTAAACACAAGTCATACACACCTATTCCTCACTTATCTATGATCTCCTTATCCAACACTTCCCATTTACAATTTAGTAAAAATTCTCAGGTGGTGCTTTCAATGGTCCAGGTCCCATGCAGTACATGGCAAGCCCAGGGAGCCCTCTGAAGGCCACCCTGAAAGATATATCAGAGGACCCAGCAAGGACTGGGCCAGGTGAGGTACGGTGACCAGTCGCTGTACATATTCTCCTTTTTATTCACGAAATCTTGGGCCGGCTATGGAGGGCACACAGCAAGAGCACAATGACAAGAGGTCAAGGGTAGGCAAAAGGAGGTCAGACAAGGTGCTAAAGGTGCCAGGAAAGTCAGTGGTGGGAGGAAGGTAGGGAAAGATAGAGAAGGGGCCCATGTGGGATTGGAAGGGCCAGGGCAGATGGAGGACAAGCAGGGTTCCCACACAGAATGGGAAGCAATGGGATCCGTGGTCCTGAAACATGTCAGGGACGATCTGGCAGGTGGTGAGTGACAGGAGTGGGGAACACAGAGGTGTTGAAGACAGAAGAGTGGCCATCTATGCTCACATAAGGCCAATTTTGCATAACAACCTAGTTTGGAAACCTAATCATGTCAATAAATGAGTAGTGGGTGAATAATTTTGGCATTCTTTCTTTGACATCATAAAATGCCAGGGAGTAAGAACTCAAACTTGATAATAGCCAGTTTTAGAAGAGGTATATCTCTCATTGTATAAGAAGTATTATGGAATCTTTTCTTGAAAATCAAGGAATCCATAAGTGTGAATGTTTACTGTCATTCTTTATAGAAAGAGGCAGTGTCTGACTTCAAAGAGATTGTCAGTGAAGAGTAGGCTGTTAATAAGGACAAAGCAAGGTGACAAAGGTTTGGAGGGTACACATAAAAGTGGTATTTAAAGAATTTAAAGAGTAAGAAAACATAGAGAAAAGTGGGCAAAGAATGGCAAAGAGGATGACAGAGAAGAATTAGAAGAACTTTTCTGGGTTTTCACAAATGTTGTCAAAGTCTAAACAGGAGAAAGACACCATTACCAGGTATGGTCAAATAAATAAAGCTTTAAGTAAAACAACTGCATTGGATTTTTGAGCTAGGACTATATGAACCTATGAAAGCAGAAAAAAGCTATCATTTATGCTAATCTTTCTTAAGTACCTACCCCTCCATGAAGGTTCTCACTCAGAATAGTTTCACCATTGTCTCTGATACCTTCTGCTTCTTTCTCCAATGCTAATGTTGAAATAGGAGCTCTGGTAGCGTAGCGGTTACGAATCGGGCTGTGAACCTTAAGGTCAGTGGTTCGAAACTACCGCCCCTAATAATCTAGGCACTACTGTCTAGGTTTGAAGATTCAGCCAAGCTCAAGGTTAATACATCAATTAATAATTCATTATGTTGAAATACAACATTTATTTTAGTAGGAGGATGACTTCAGTTCCATCTAATTATGGAACAATTTACATTAAAAAGCCCAAAGGGGCTTAAAGTTTTTCAACTGCACCTTACTGCATTTTAGAGGAAAATTGTCATGCTGGGAGTTATCACAAACTTGGGAATTCACAAAGGCCTCTCATGAATGTCAAAATTCTGTCTGAAAAGCAACAAGTTAGTGCTCTAATTTACCACAGAAGTAGCAGCTGCTCATTTGATAGCCAGATTTCATAAGTCTTACATTTAATGAGAAATTCTCAGAACTAGATTTGGCAAGGCAAGATCATTGCTCAGATGTTGAGAATAGCAGCAGAAGAATCTTTTGGCTTAATTCATCCTGAGACTAGCTGAAATAAATGACAGTTAAAATAATCTGAACAATTAAAATCTTCAGAGTAAAAAAAGGTCAAGTGTATCTGCTGAGATGTGTACATTCTATTGCTTTCAGAGTATGAAGGTTGGGAGTATAGTACTTAGAAGATACAAAATAATGTGCAAAATTAGAATGATGTTCTGTTGTAATGTAGGTGTTATTCACAAAGCTCTTATCAAAGTAATAATTTATACTGCAAAGAATTTTACCTATTTCAAATGCTCATCCGCTGGGGCAATCTCCAAGCAAGTGATCTTTGTAAATTCTATACTCAGGGATGGTAAGAACCTTTACTCCTAAATGTGCCTAGTAAGTTCACGATCTTCAGATTTCTTAGGAACACCCCTAACCTAGCTTATTCAGAAAACTGAAATAGCATCAAAAGATATAGACATAGGTCTAGAGGTTGGCAAACTGTTTTTGTAAAGGTCCAGACAGTAGTTGATCCTGAATGTGCAGGCGTGTGTGTATGGGTGTGGGGGACAGACCCCACACACACTCAAAAAACCACGTAGACCTTCCCCCCCACACACAAACTTAACTACTAGTAACCTACTATTGACCTTACTGATAACATAAACAGTCAATTAACACATAGTTTTTATATTATATGTATTATATGGAGCCCTGGTATGGTGCTGTGGGATAAAGCACTAGACCTCAAGGTCAGTTTGAACCACAAGGTTGGTGGTTCAAACTCAACAGCTGCTCACTGGAAACCCTATACAGAGTTGCTATGAGTAGGAGCCAACTTGACAGCACTAAACAACACAATGTATTATATATACTGCACCACATATAAGCTGCATTTTCAATATGAGATAAACTGCATTTTCAATACACGATAAAAAGGTATTTTGCAAAAAATGCCAGTCTTCACACTTGCTAGCATAGCTGCAGAGATGGCTTCAGGAATTTCCTTTTCTTTTTTTTACAGAGGTCCTTACCCCGGATTCATTTATTTTCAAATGGCGGGCGACCACAGCTGCAGACCTCCAGCTACGGTACATATCAAGCAACACAGCTTCCAGCATCACTAGTGGCAATTTGCTGTGCCCTATGGTGTTATTCCAGGATTTCAGCACTGCACTGAACACAATGAAAACTGCAGGAGATCACTTTGACTGTGATATGTAACATGCTGAAGAAACAAACTGCTCAGGTGGTGATGATTAGTGTGACATGGTGTTTTAAAAAACATTCGCATAAGTGGACCCACATAGTTCAAACTCATGTCATTCGAGGGTCAACAGGCTCCAATCATGGAAAAAGTCTATTACCTTTTCATTCAAATTTTTCACAAAATGCTTGAAGCTCCCTTGTGTATATACTAAGCTTCATAAGCCATACTCAACTTCTGATTCATTATTTTGCTAAATATTTTGCTTCTTATTTTGTTAAATATAAAGACTATTTTTAGTGCACAGAGAATATAAATACAGGCTATGGGGTATAGTTTGCTGACCCCCAGTTTAGAGCAGTACAATCCAATGGAAATGTTCTATGCTTGTGGAGCCCAACTTAGCAGCCGCTCCTCGGAAACCATAGACAGGGATGTTACAGGTCAGAACCAACTCAACGGCACTAACAACAAGTTATGTGTGGCTATTGAGAATTTGGTAGTATGGCTGAAAATTAAATTATTTTAATTAATTTAACTTTAAATAGCCACATATGGCTGGTAGGTACCACAATGAACAGCACAAGTCTAGATGAATTCCAGTAGCTTCAGAAATCTCTGTATTCCTGTGTTTCCCATGAGTCTAGCAAAGGCATGGAAAAGAATTAAATCAGGTAAAAGCAATAATTGCTACTAATATCTTTAAGGAGTCCTGAGGTGGCACTGCAGGATAATGTGCTGGACTGCAAGATCAGCGGTTCAAACCCAGCAGCCGCTCCTCAGAAACCCTATAAGGGTCACTATGGATTGGAATCAACTTGACAGCACTTATCAACAACATTAACAATAATAACTTCCAATCATTACTTAGTTATTAAAAATTGTATAAACTGAAATGACTAACATCAAAGGACAGGAAAAATACCACATGAGAAACCTGAAACAAAACGAATTGACATTTCACAATTAGAATGACATCTCTCAATCATGTCTGAGCAAACCAGAACTTTGTTTGAAGTTGCGAAGAGAATGGGTCTAAAGGATTTTGAGTTAAAGATGACATGTGAGGTTCTCATTTTTGATAGAAGATAAAATTTCTGTTTGGCACTGTAGGGCACAAACTGGACAGCTAACCACAGGGTCAACAATTCAAACCCACCAGCAGCTCCTTGGAAATCCTATACATGGTCACTCACTATGAGTTGGAACTGACTCGACGGAACTTAACCAACAACTTATATAAATTTTCATATTGAAACTGGTGCAACTAAAATTGGGTTTCTGTTTGCCTAAGAAGACAACTGATTTCTCCATGACTAACCTGAAATGCTCCTGGAAAATTGCATTGTTTTATCATCACACAGCCAGTTCCAGCACAGGCTTTAACTCTCATGAGGCACAAACTTTGTTAGTCAAGCTGTTACACAGGAAAGCTAAGTCCTCAATTCCACATGCTGACAAATCATTTTCCAAGTCCATTAATGCATTCATAATTTAATTCTTGGAACTTCTGAAGTAGAAAATTAAGAGGAGAAAATACTCATTTAACTTAGAGGAAGCCTCCAGTCAATGTCTTGGACATTAAAGGCTATTTGTTTTCCCTACCCATTGGGGACAGAGTACTAATTCAACTAAGCAAGACTTTAAAACACACACAAGATATATACCATTACACATATATCCGGCTGATGGTACAAAACAGGACTCACATAACTATCCTAAAAGTTTTTATTCAAATAGTCCTAGAACTTAGGGCTAACATGCTGGGGAAAAGGGACAATCACTTCACATCAAATCCTAAATTGGACCACGGAACGTAAATCAGTGAATGTACCCAGTTGGTACAATAAGTACTCCCTCATAAGGTCCAAGACCAATTTTCTACTGAGACTCTAGAACGGGCACATCTACACAATGAAAGGAGTTCTGGTAGCGTAGTGGTTACAAATCGGGCTGTGAACCTTAAGGTCAGCAGTTCCAAACTACCAGCTGTTCTGAGGGAGAAAGATGAGGCTTTCTGCTCCCATAAAGACTTACAGCCTCGGAAACCCTGTACAGGGTCACTATGAGTCAGTTCCGACTCCATGGTACATAACAACCACCACCACCACCACCACCACCACCACACAATGAAAGTCTATGCATGAGTGGGGAAACAATGAAGCAGATCTGTTTGTACTGCTGTGGAAAGATAGCCAAGGTACACTGTAGGGTAAAAAAACAAGTATATTTTGATCCCATCTGTGGGTGGTAATGTATATCCCTTATGCATTTAACTATGCATAGAAAATGCCTGGAAGGATTCATGAGAAACTATTGGTGGTGGCACCTTTGGTAAATCCAGCAGGTGAGGTTTTTATTTTTGACTAGATACCCTTTAGATATCTTTAGCATTTATAAAATCAAGAATTCATATTACTTGTGTAAGTTAAAATATTTCTTTAAAAACCTAGGGCACACTCAAAAGAGGGAACAAATCCTCACAGTGAGAAACATTCACACACACACACACACACACACACACACACAGAGTGGGTGGAGAAGGGCAGCTTGGACATTGGATACTCAAATGGGGAGGGGAGACTACAAAGGCAAGAAGTGACTGGCTTACAAGCTTTCA
>NW_006408597.1:3013387-3044971 GCF_000296735.1 Chrysochloris asiatica
ATGATGAAAGTGGGGGAAAAAAATAAGGGACACTTCAGATACAGCCTTTGGTAGGACAGCACAATCCACAAGTGCTTACCAGCTCCAAGGCTGTAAGAATCCCAGGAGAGCCATCACATTTCAATTACCATCACTAACATTACTTATTATTTGGCCTGCTCCAGTCCCTACGGAAGGCAGCTTGTGATGATAATACCCAGCCTCTTCTTGTAAAACAATTCATTAGGCAAAGCAGAACAGCTGGGGCAGCCACGTGCGCGTTCTTAAAGCACCGCCCCAGTGGGACCTCTGGCCCAGATTTCCCTTTTGGTGAGAGACAGCCACCACCCCTCTGACAGCTGTAAAGTCCTCTAGGGACACTTCAGGTTTAATCAGTACTTCCTGCCTGGGAGAGGGCCATTTGAATTCTAACATAAACTAATGGCACTCCAGCTTTCAGCAGGTTACACCAGACATCAGATAAGAGGCTTTAGGGCATTTTTATCTTGTTCTAAAGCTCAAGAGTTAATGAGGCAGCAAAAGATATTGTCATAGAGCCCGGTGTAGCTATATTATCCAATAAACAGACTCTGTCCAAGACAGGTTTAATATGGATCGAGGCGATGAAGAAGTCTGGCTTAATATTGATCCTGTTGAGAGGATGAGAATCCAGTCACCGTAAGTAGGGCAAAATCATGCAGATTCGGCACTACACAAAGTGCTACAAGGAAGGTAAGGAGCTTCCTTAACATCTTGAGAGTAAAATGCTGAATTTGGCTGTTCCAAGAAGCATAAACCTAGTAAATTTACTTGGCATTTTGGACTGTTTCCAGAAAATGCTTCTAGACAAATGCATTTTCATCTGTTTTTCTGAAAAGTGTTCTTAGAAGTTAGATTTTTTTTTAAACCTAACAAAAAAAAAAAAAAAGATTGTGAAAAGTACCTTTATACAATATATTAGTATATAATATATTTATACTATATGTATCATATATCATACTGAATAGCTATTAAAGTTTTTTTTACTAGCTCTAAAACAAAATTTTGTGTTAAACAGTATAGACTGCCTTTAACATCTAAACTTCTAAGTCATTCAGAGCTTTTAAATTAATTCAATCATTAATTCAACAATTCTGACAGCCGATTATCATCAAGGTTATATGAGACCCACGGAAGATAAAACTTCACCCCTTAAACTCACTAGTCACTAGTCCATGCTACCTGCATACCAGAAACTGCCACTCAAAGAATCCTGTGTGTGAGTGTGTGTTAAGAACCTCTTTTGGTACAATAGGGAGGAATCAGGGAACCAAGTGTTTGTCTTCTCCATACTAAAAATATCTGTAATCGGTTTTACAGAGCAATATTAAAAGCTTGAGGAGTTTGCACACTAAATAATTAAAGAGAGCTGAGATTTTCTAAGAAATAACAAACACACAAACAAAAACCTGCACAACCCCTTAAAGACATGGACATGCATTCACTCATTTATAGAGCACCATACAACTGCTATTACTAGTAACCCCTTAAAGACATGGACATGCATTCACTCATTTATAGAGCACCATACAACTGCTATTACTAGTAACCCCTTAAAGACATGGACATGCATTCACTCATTTATAGAGCACCGTACAACTGCTATTACTAGTAACCCCTTAAAGACATGGACATGCATTCGCACCATACAACTGCTATTACTAGTCTTAATATGGTAAACAAAGAAAATCATCCTGAAGTTTTGTTTATAATTCACAGAAGTAAAACAGTCCATCAAAAGTAACCGGTGCTAAGTCCATGTATGCTGCTCCAGGCTTTCTCAACATAACCATCACTTCACATCCTTCTACTTCTACCGACCCACTGCTCCTATTAACGCTATTTATTTCCTGCAGTGGCAGACAATAAGGAGTTTTGGTTAAGCACTCAACTACTAACCCCAAAGGTGGTGGCTCAAATACACCTGTTCATCCAAAGGAGAAAGATGTGACAGTCAGCTTCCTAAAGATTACAGTCCTTGTCAGGCTCTATTTAGTGGCCAAAGGCCTGCCTACAACTTTACCCCAAAAATGGCTTGCCCTAAGTGGGGCTTTGCCATTTGGCTAAACACTGCCTCTTGTCCCGAGGGGAGAAGGTGGAGGTCCTGTCTTAGTGATGGAGGACCCAGAAGCAGGAAGAGGCCCAGAGTTGCCATCTGTTCCCACTCGCACCATCAAGATTTCTCCAAGCGAACCCTGGATTGTCATGGGCATCTCTGATAAGTCAAATGGATTTCTAACTGACATGGAACAACTTATTCAGTCCTTGAATCCTTCGGCAGACTCCTCTCCTCTTCTTCTTGTCTCTTTGTGATTATTGGTGGAAAGTCCATGTAGCGATATAAAATGCTTCAGCTCTCCTATAGTTGGGAGGGTATCTCATATTATATCTCATTGGCTTCTAGTTCCCAAAACCCTGTTCCACACTGTTGGGTTGTGACTTTTTAAATAAAATCAACTCACAATTACAATTCTATCCCAAATCTGTATTGTGGGTAGGAATTTCCCAAACAGTTTTGGCCATTCAAACCAATATACCCTCCCAAACTGCAAGACCTACACAGGTCTGTGTGGGCAGGAAAGCTGCCCCAAATAGCCCCAGGCATTGAACCAGTAAAAATCATACTTAAGCCTGGTGCACCTTACCCTATAAAGAACTTTTACAGGCTGTCACTACCACTTAAGGTCTCTGTCATGCATTATAAAGGGCATCTCAAGGAAGGGTGCATGGCTACAGAAAACAACAAAGCCAATAAGGAAGCTAAAAAGAGTAGCCAGATTAGATTACCATGACCCTTCTAACCAGGGACATTAGAATTCGTATTACTTCTGGGCCTGGAGATTAGAGGGAGCAAGCCCCCTTATGCTGCAAAAGAACAACAATGAGCCACAGAGCAAGGTTATAATCTTAATGCTCCCAGAAGGTGGGAATCCCAGGGAACAGTATATCTTCCTGGGGTCCTTCCCTGGAAGTTTGTGAATAACTTTCATCAAGTTTTTCACACAGGAGCCAAGTCATTAGGACTAATCTTTTTCCTGTGTGGCACCAACACTTATCTATGTCTCCCAGCCAACTGGACAAGAACCTGCATTTTGGTCAATTTAGCATCAGAAATAGATCCCTAACAACCAATCTTTATATATTCCCATAGTTTTCCATGAAAGAACCTGAAGAGCTATACAGTTTATCTCCCTTTAGTAGGGGAGCTCTGGTAGCGTAGTGGTTACGAATCGGGCTGTGAACCTTAAGGTCAGCGGTTCGAAACTACCAGCTGCTCAGCGGGAGAAAGATCAGGCTTTCTACTCCCGTAAAGATTTACACCCTCGGAAACCCTGTACAGGGTCGCTATGGGTCGAAACCGACTCGACGGCACTTAACAACAACAACAAAAGTAGGGTTAGGAATCACTGCCAGACTTGGCATGGGGCTAGGAGGGCTTGTAACCTCTCTCTCATATTATCAATCGTTGTCCCAAACCTTGTGGAGAGTTTGGGAGAGATTGCAGAGAGTATTGTAGTTATTCAAAACCAGTTAGAGTCGCTCACAGCAGTCACTCTCCAAAATTGGTGAGGCTTAGGTCTGTTAACAGCAGAAAAGGGAAGGCTGTGCGTTTTCCTAGAAGAATGTTGTTCCTATGTGAATCAATCTGGTATTGCTAGGGATGCCACCAGAGAACTAACTGACCAAACCACCAAAATCTACCAACAGTTGTCAGAATCTTGATGCTCTTGGTCACAAATTTGGAAAGGGGCTGCCTGGTTACTTCCCCTACTGGGATCACTCTCCATAATTGTCCTCTTGTTACTCTTAGGAACTTGTATACTCAATATACTAATTATTTCTTCTCAACTTCAGGCTATAGAGATTCAAGTTTTTCATGATCAATGGGATTATACCATTGTTCCAACCACACTGGATCCACTGGACGAGGCCAGGGAAGGATATATACCTCTCACCCCCAGGGGTCAGGGGTATGAAGGGAACCCCAGTATGAAGGGAAAGTTTAAGAGGTGGAATAGGAACCTCAACTTTCTACACCCCTAACCAACAGGAAGAAGCCACACAGTCTTCACCCTATTTCCCAAATGATTTTGAGGTTCCTCTCTTCTCAGGGGGCGATGACAGGAACATATTAGAGATATCCTGAACCCCTCCTTCCGCGGTCTATACCAATAGAAAGGCAGAATCACAATAAGCCAATTGAGAACCAACAACAACGACCACATAAATCCCAAACACACCTTACAGTTTATGATGTGGAAAGACCTGCATAGAATGAGAAGACTCATCCTTAGCATGGTCTTCTTTTGACATATACTGGCTTATTGTAGTATCATTATATATATGTGTCCAACCCTGCATACAATTAAAAAACCCAGACTTGGTATTTGATACACGTGTAAAAAAGGGCTGACAAAAACTGACTAAGACCTAAGACCTACCAAACCACTCTGCCCCCTGGCTAAATGACTCTCCTAAGGGAGGAGCTCTGAGTTTATTAAACCTTGCTCCCCAATTCCTTAGGGTCTTCTCCACTCACAGAGACAAATTCATTTCTCTCTCTGAAGTGTACTTTTGCTTTGCAATAAAATCATGTGATTGGGGGGGGGGAGATTACAGTCTTGGAAACCCTACTCTGTCCTATCTAGGGTTGCTATGAGTTGGAATTTACTCAATGGCAATGGTTATTTGGTGTGCTTTTTTTACAGGTGGCAGAGAATGTTGGTTGCCTACTCCAATACCAATTCTTCTGTTCCTCTTTATTAGCAGAACCCTCATCTTTAGCCAGCAAAACTTCTGGTTCACATAGACCTTGTGATCCAATGCTTTATCCTACAACATCACACCAGAACTTCTACCTATAAAAAAAAAAAAAAAAAAAAAAACCAAAATCTACTTATAAAATTCAAAGTGGTTTTAGATTATCAGTTAAATGCAGTAATTCGACCTCATTTTAACTAATAAACCTATATGTTAGCCTGTAACAGTGATAGCAGTTTATTCATTTCAAAAATGCCTTAATATCTACGTACGTCCACCTCAAATAGTCAAAGGGCTTAAAATCTTGAAATCATTGTGACTCTTGCCTGTCTTGAATTTCTTCTCTTTCCTCGTCACTATCTGCCAAATGTCCCATTTAATATATGCACTCATTACATTCTTAGACTGCAATAAGCCTCTAGCTAGTATCTCTGACCCATCACCATACTCTTTCTGGCTGCTGCTATAAGATTATAGAAAATGATTCCTTGGTCTGAACCTTTAAATCTTCTATAACCCAGCTCCTCATTACTTTCCAACCATACTTTTTAAAACCCATAGCAATCCATAAAACAAATTGTTTTAAGCAAACACTACCAAGTACTCCACGAGGCATTCCTGAATTCTTCACCTTACTCTTTGCTCTTTAGGACTCTGCAGGCCTATGCTCTAAGAGGGTATAGGGTGTGAGATGAAGGAAAGGAGGAAAGACAAGTTAATCATAAAACGATTGTTGTTGTTAGGTGCTGTCAAATCGGTACCAACTCACAGCGACCTAATGTACAACAGAACAAAACACTACCTGGTCCTGTGCCAACCTCACAATCATTGCTTGAGCCCATTGTTGCTGCCACTGTGTCAGTCCATACCATAGGGGCCTTCCTCTTTTATGCTGATCCTCTACCTTACCAAGCATGAAGTCCTTCTCCAGGGACTGGCCCCTCCTGAATAACATGTCTGAAGTATGAGAGATGAAGCCTGGCCATCTTGGCTTCTAAGGAGCTTTACTCCATTCATGTCATCATGGTCAACTCTAATTTGATGAGACAGTTCTTCCCCAGTCGTATTTTGGGTGCTTTCCGATCTGAGGGACTCATTTTCCAACACTACATAGGACAATATTCTGGAGCTCTTCATCATGCTTCCATATTCAACATTTTGGTGCTGACAGTGTTCTACTATTCATAAGGTTTTCATTGACCAAATGTTCAGAAACAGTTTGTCTCAGGTCTGGAAGCTCATCTGAAATCTGTCCACCGTGGGTGACCCTGCTGGTATTTAAAATACTGGTGGCATAGCTTCCAGAATCACAAATACACAAGTCACTACAGTATGACAAACTGACAGATGATTGGTGGATAAAAGGACTGGGTAACCACTAAGTTTTAAGGTGAAGGGAATAGAGAATGAGGGCACGTGTCATTTGCATTTCAAAAATACTCTCTATATATATAAAAAAATACTACTCTGATTTTATTGGCTAGAGAGTTAACTCAGGTGACAAGGAAAGGAATATACAACAAGAGGGAGATTGGCAGAAGAATGATGGAGACAGAAGACACAGGAAGGTATGCAAGGGTTAAAGGGGATACAGGTAAATATTGTTACAAACACATACCCTGCAAAAACAGTGTTCTACAGGTACATAAATGGTCAGCTATACAGGCTGAACAGGTATGAGAGGGAGAGTGGGAGCATACCCACAAATATGTAAAGGTTTGACAGAGGATATGTGTATATGGGTATTTATTTACAAACATGCCTATGAATGTAGTGGAGCATGCAAGGGACAAAATGATAAAAACTTCTTAGACATTCTTAGACCTTGAGGCAACAAGTTGCTGGGTCTGGGGTCTCAGGACCAGGAGACAACATGATTATTAGCAGGAGACAACCTGATCAACTGGCATAACACAGTTTACAAATACGATGTTCTACATCCTACTTTGGTGAGTACAAACTGGAAACTTAAAAGCTTATGAGCAAACAGAGTGAATGGAAGCAAATACTGGTGAATGATGATGCATGGAGGAGATTGTAATCATTGCAATGAAATGATGGTGTAAAGCTGATGTTCTCCCATGTAAACTATCACTCAGTTCACAATAAAAATAAATAAATAAAATAAAAAGAGGGAAACAAAAAAACTATTGGTCTCATCATGTTCAGAGGAAAGAAGAGTGATGAAAATTAAAGACATTTGGAATCAATTAGTCCTATGGACTAACAGAACACATGAACATCAGTCTCCATGAGTCTGAGACCAGAAGTAGAGGGTGCCCGGCGACTACCACTGCCAACTGCTCTGACAGAGATCATATTAGAAAGCCCTAGATCGAGTGGGAAATAATGAAGAACAAAACTCAAGATTATAAAAAAGAACAGGGTTACTGCTCAGAAAAAGATTGAAGAAACCCAAAACTATGGACCTCATTCGTCCACCCTTCAGGTCTGGAACTGAACTCAACCTAGTAGCCTAATTTTCAGTCAAGTGGTGGATAGGTATACAAGAGGGGACAACATCATTTTGGAAAGGTCAACCATTCAAGATGAAAAGGGCAACATTTACTTGGGTACAAAGTTCTAAGGGGTTGGGAAGGAAGGTGAAATGGAGACAGTAACTCAGGGAGGAAGTGGGCTAACTATTGTTACATGGAGGGGCTCACAATCATTTAGGTGAAAGAAAGTGTGTGATTTGCTGGATGTAAAACTGATGATCTGCTCTGTAAACCTTCACTCAATTCACAATAAAAAGCTAAAAAATTACTCTGACTGCAGAATGGACTAATTATTGGAAAAAAGATCTGTTCCTTAGCTAATTCAGTTGGGAGAAGGAGCAAATACCAAAAATAGACTAAGAAGCTTGATAAAGCAGGTTTGTTGTAGACAGTGAACGTGAAACTCAATACTTCGAGGAAAATGATAGTCATTTGAATAAATGCATGTTCACTGTAGAAAAATGTTGATGAATATTTATTAAAAGAGCTGGTGTGAAGACTTTAGTACTAAATGCACTCCTATCAAGAATATTGGGGCATTTACAATGCCTGAACCTGGTTTGGATATTGTTATTTTTAAAAAAGCTACATAAGATTTTTAGGGACAATTAAGGAAGTTAGAATGTGGGCACATGTTAGATATTTTGCAACTATTGTTAGTTTTATTTGACGTGGTAATATGTCGAAACTATCCCACTAGTCTGGGAAAAGATACGGCTTTCTATTCCTGCGAATGTTTCCAGCCTCAGAAACCCTATACTGCATCACTGTATCACTGTGAGTCACAACTGACACAACGGCACTTAATAACAACATCCTCATTCTTAAATATGTTCTGAGATATTTAGAGGAAAGTGTCATGATATCTGAAACTTGCTTCCAAATGGTTCAGCATTTTTAAAAAAGCAAAAGGAAAGCAAGAACAAAAAAGCTATAAACAAAGCAAGTGTTCATGCTAGAGGCTCGCTGAGTGTTACAAATGTTTTCATGAAGAACTATTGGAGACAAAGTTAATGGGGTTTTTTTCTTAAGTTAACAACCAAACCAAACCAGATGACTTGGAGTCAATCCTGGCTCAAAACGATCCTATAGGACCGAGGAGAACTGCCTCATAGAGTTTCCAAGGCTGTAAATGTTGGAGGCAGACTGCCTCGTCTTTCTCTCAAAGAGCGAGTGACGGAAGGGTTTGAACCACCAGTCTTTCAGCTACCAGCCCATTGCTTATTAACCCCTGTGCCAACAGGGCTCTTCAAGTGAACAGATGGGCTTCTTTGCCAACTTATTTGTGGCACTGATAATCATTTACAGTATAATTTTAAATGAATTATTTTAGTCTATGGCTCCAGAAGTCTTTACTTGTTACGAAGTGCCATTGAGCTGGCATCCAACCCATAGTGACCCTGTACAGGGTTTCTGAGGAGCAGCTGGTGAGCTGGAACTGTCAGCCTTTTGGTCCAAGCCAACTTTACAGTCCAGTGCGTTAACCAACAATGCCACACCAGGAATCCTCCAGAAGTCTAGGGTCTTAAAAGGTAAACAACCATATGAACATTTTTACCCCCAAATTATCCCTTCTACAAGTACAGTATTCAACTCCAGCCCTGCCTGTACTTTCAAGCTTGGCTCCTCTTAGGCTCCACTCTCAGCCTGATTAAGGCAGGCGGATGAGGCTGGCTGTCCTCTGTCAATCTGGAGAAAGAGATCTGGTGTCTCACAAACCTTTAACGCAAAGCAATCAATCCCTGCTGTGAAGCCATTTCAGAGGAGAGCAGGTACACAAATTAGTATTCAAATCATCTTTTACTCTGTTGTTCTTTCCATTTTTTAATGCCATTTCCATCCAACACCATGAGAAGGTTGGCTAATTAAACCTATTTTTACTGAATTCAACAGCTGACAGAGGTAGTAACATTAGCAGACAACCATAAACTATTTCCCCTCCAACTAAAAGAAAAAATTGTTTTCACTGCAAAGCTAGAATACTGCACTTTCCCTGCTTATTAAACAATTTCCTGTGAGGAGATATTCTTAGTGATAAAAAGTTTTTCCACCGGAAAAATCAGAAGCTTATTTTCCATAGTCAGACCCAGCTAAGCATCTTACTCTTCTTTCGATTTACTGAGCAGGTATAACATCACATACAGGTGAAACTATGAGGTGACTTCAAAAAGTTCCTGGAAACAGAGGACCCTAGGACCACCAAGGGAAAAGAGCGTGAGCAGAATTTGGGACCCTATTCAGAGAAGCAGCAACACCAGAGATGGAGGCAGAGATGAGGATATGGAGAGAGCAAGCAGCTGAAGATTCTAGACTCATGGAAAGAGAAAGGCTGTGTGCTGGTGGCCAGGAGGCCGGCTTGCAGAATGCGCCCTTTGGTTGTTTAAATGATTATGTATTCCTGAGTGTTTTTGTGCACATCCCCCTACCAAAAAACAAATCAAAACAAAAAACAGAGGGAACAGAAGCAAATAATGTTGAATGATGATGCACGGAGATTATAATCATTGCAATGAAACGATGACTGTAAAACCAATGCTCTCCCAAATAAACTTATCACTCAATTCACTTCAAAAAAAAAAGTATAGCATTTTTGTGCAAAACAAAAAAATTTCCTGGAAAATCAGAATGAAAAGAATGGAATTTTTCCAAAAATGTTTTGAAGCCCCCTCATATTTAACTTTCTGTGCTTTGAATCAGACTGTATAAAACTGATTTATAAAAAAAATAATAAATAAAGGTCTGTATCAAAATGGATGTTAATCACTTCCAACATGGCAAAACAAAAACACAAAATTTTAAGTTCTTAAAATAAAACAGTTATAGCACAAAATTAAGATAACTTGAGTCGTTGGTTGGTTGGTTTTAAGTTATTATTTTTGTTAAGGTGGGCATAATTAACTGGGAGTCTTTCCAAACGAGAATTAGGTACCAATGAAATTTCACAGACATTGTCCAAGAAGAACACCTTGGTCGGGATGATGGGGCAGAAGAAAGAGCAGCTAATGCCTGTTCTAAAGGAAAGTAAGGACTGACTGACAAAAGGCTGTCAGTACAGTGATTAATTCTCAGACTTGAACAAAGTTGCTTAGTCCTGCTGAGTAACATGAAACCCTAGCTATAGCCAATTACAGCAGGAGAAAAAAATAACTAAATTAATGGATCATTACAAATATAATTTAAGTCATAATTTTCTCAAACTTCATCTTCTACCACAGCTTCTGGAAAAAAGTCAATCAATTTTGTATTGTGTCATCTCCTGTAATGGTCCCACTACCATCCCATTCCACCACTTGTCTGTCAGTTTGTCCTACTGTGGTGGCTTGCATGTTGTTGTGATGCTGGATGCTGGGCGCTGGGCCAACAGTATTTTAAATACCAGCAGGGTCACCCATGATGGACAGGTCTCAGTTCAGCTTCCAAACTAAGACAGACGAGGAAGAAGAGGCAGGTTGCTTCTGAATGTTTGTTGTTATGTGCCGCGGAGTCAGTTCTGATTCATAGCGACCCTGTACAGGGTTTCTGAGGCTGTAAATCTTTATTGGCGCAGAAAGCCTCCCCTTTCTCCCATGGAACAGCTGGGAATTTCGAACTGCTGACCTTGCGGTTTACAGCCCGGTTCGTAACCACTATGCTACCAGAGCTCCTTTCTGAATGTTGAGTCACTGAAAATTTTATGCATAGTGACAGAACACTGCCAGACATGGTACCAGAAAATGAAAACAGAATATTGTCAGACATAGTTGTGGAATACGAGCCCCCTCAGGTTGGAAGGCACTCTAAATGACCTTGATGACATAAATGGAGTAAAAAATTTTAGGACCTTCATTTGCTGATGGAGCACAAATCAAGATGAAGAGAAACAGCTGTAAACATCCATTAACAATCAGAAGATGGATTACACAAAGTATAAATCTAGAAAAACTGGAAGTTGAAAATGAAATAGAACACATAATGATCAATATTCTAGGCATTGTTGTTAAGTGCCATCAAGTTATTTCTGACAGGGATTCCAAAGAGTGGCTAGTGAGTTTGAACCCCTGGCCTTGTGGTTCAAATTGACCTTATGGTGGAGTGCTTATTCTACAGTGTCACACCAGGGCTCCATCCAAAGCTGAAATGGACAGGGACTGGCCATTCTGAATCTGCCAATCATGTGGTTTACTATGAGGAGAATGACAAATTGAAGAGGAATGGCGTCGCATTAATTATCAATGAACACTTCAAGATCTATCTTGAAGTATAATACTGTGGATAGGATAATATCCATGTGCCATGTGTGGCGCTGTGGGTTAATGTGCTGGACTGCAAAGTCGTTTGAACTGCAAGGTCAATGGTTCAAGCTCACCAGCTGCGCATCAGAAACTCTATACAGGGTCACCATGGATCAGAATCCACTCGACGGCACTTAACAACTATAACAAACAAGGAAGCTCAGGTTAATGCCACAATTATTCAAATTTATGTACCAACCACTAAAACGAGTGACGATCAAATTGAAGAGTTCTACCAACCTCTTCTATGGCACTGTAGGGTCAGCACTGGGCTGTGAACCCCAAGGTAAGCAGTTCAACTCCACCAGCTGTTCCTCAGAAACCCTACATGGGGTCCCTATGAGTCAGAACCGACTCAATGGCACGTAACAACACCACCCAACCTCTTCAGTCTGAAACTGATCAAGTAACTGTAATGCAGAGGTTAGAAACAAAGAGATAGGCTCAGTAGTTGGAAAGAATGGCCTAGGTTATAGAAACAATGCAGGAATTTTGCAAGACCAAGGACTTCTTCATTGTAAATACCTTTTTAAAACAACATAAAAGGTGACTATATACTTGGACCTCACCAGATGGAGTACACAGATGAAACTGACCACATCTGTGGGAAGAGACGGTGGAAAGCCTCAATATCAGTCAGAAGGACAGGGGCAGGCTATGGAAAGACCATCAGTTTCTCATATGTAAGTTCAGGTTAAAGCTGAAGAAAATTAAAACAAGTCCACAAGAAGCAAAATATGACCTAGAACATATTCAACCTGAATTTATGAATCACCTCAAGAGCAAATTTGACGCATTAGACACCGATGATCGAAGACCAGAAGAACTATGGGGTGACATCAAAAATATCATACAGGAAGAAAGCAAAAAGCCATTAAGAAGACAAGAAAGAAGGAAAAGACCAAAACAGATGTAGGAAGAGCCTCTGAAACTTGCTCTCCAATGTAGAGACGCTAAAGCAAATGGAAGAAATGAAGAAGTAAAAGAATTGAACAAAAAATTTCAAAAGGCAACTAAAGAAGACAAACTCAAGTATTACAATGAAATGTGCAAAGATCTGGAGTTAGAAAACCAGAAGGGCAGAACACACTCAGCATTTCTCAAGTTGAAAGAACTGAAGAAAAAATTTAAGCCTTGACTTGCAATATTGAAGGATGGAGTCCTGGTGTGGGGTGCTGTAGGGTAAGCACTGGACTGCGAACCACAGGTCAGCAGTTCAAACGTACCAGCTGCTCTTCAGAAACCCTACACAGGGTTGTTATGAGTCAAAATCAACTCAAAGGCACTTAACACCAACAACATGGGCAAAATATTGGCTGATGCATAGAGCATCAAAAGAAGATGGAATGAATACACAGAGTCATTGTACCAAAAATTAATGGACGATGTTCAAGTATTTCAAAAGGTAGCATATGATCAAGAGCCAATGATACTGAAGGAAGAAGTCCAAGGTACACTGAAAACATTGGCAAAGAACAAGGCCCTGGAAATTGCTGGAATACAAACTGAAATCTTTCAGCAAACTGATGCAGCACTGGAGGCACTCACTCATCAGTGCCAAGACATTTGGAAGACAGCTATCTGGCCAACTGATTGGAAGAGATCCATATCTGTGCCCATTCCAAAGAGAGGTGACCCCATGGAATATAGAAATCATAGGACAATATCACTAATATCCATAATATTAATACTTTCATCAATAATGAGGTAAAATTTTGCTAAAGATAATTTAAAATACAGCTGCAATAGTACATTGACATGGAACTACCAGAGGTTCAAGCCAGATTTAGACAAGGATGTGGAATCAGGGATGTCACTGCTGATGTCAGATGGATCTTGGCTAAAAGCAGAGAATAACAGAAAGATGTTTACCAGTGCATTACTGACTATGCAAATGCTTCTGGATGTGTGGCTCATGACAAGCTATGGATAGCATTGTGAAGAATGGGTATTCCAGAACACTTAATTGTGCTCATAAAGAACATGTAAACAGAACAATAGGTAGTTGTTCAAATAGAACAAGAGGATACTGAATGGTTAAAATTAGGAAAAGTATGTGCCAGGGTTGCATTCTTTCATTATATTTATTCAATATTCAATCTGTATGTTGAGCAAATAATCCATGAAGCTGGAATATATGAAGAAGATCACAACATCAGGATTGGAGGATGACTCATTAATAACCTGTGATATGCAGATGACTTAAAATACTTACTGATCAAAGACCACAACCTTCAGTATAGGCTGTACCTCAGTGTAAAGAAAACAAAACTCCTCACCACTGGGCCAATAATGATAAATGGAGAAAAGATGGAAGTTGTCGAAGATTAGCTTGGATCCACCATCAACACTCATGGAAGCAGCAATTAAACAACGTATTGCATTTGGCAAATCTAGTGCATGTTGTTGTTGTTGTTGTTAGTTGCCATCGAGTCGTTGCTGACTCATAGTGAACTTATACACAGCAAAACGAAACACTGCCTGATCCTAGGCCAACCTCAATATTGTTGCCACGCTTGAGCCCACTGATGCTGCCACTTGGCCAATCCATCTCGCTGGGGTTCTTCCTGTTTTTCTCTGACCCTCCACCTCTTGAAGTGTTCAAGAGCAAAGATGTTGTTAGTTTGAGGACTAAGATGCACTTGACCCAAACCATGGTATTTTCAGTGTATGTATATGAAAACTGGAGTCCTGGTGTGACGCCATAGGATAAGCACTCAACTGCAAGGTTGGTTTGAACCACATGTTTGGTGGTTCAAATTCACTAGCTGCTCCTTGGAAACCCTATGTAGATAGGGTCACTATGAGTCAGAATTGACACAATGGCACTTAACCACCACAATATGGAAGCTGGAAATAATAACAAAGACTGCAGAAGAATTGATGCATTTGAGTTATGATATTGGAGAAGAATATTAAAAGTACATGGACTGCTAGAAGAACAAACAAATCTGTGTTGGAACAAGTACAGTCAGAACACTTCTTAGAAGCCAGGATGGCGAGACTTAGTCTCTCATCTCTTATACTTTGGACATATCAAAAGGGACCAAATCCTAAAGAAGGACACCAAGCTTGGTAAAGTGAAGGGTCAGCAGAAAAGAGGAAGACCCCCAGTGAGATCGACTGGCACAATGGCAGCAGAAATAGACTCAAGTGTAACGACTGTAAAGATGGCGAAGGACCTGGCAGTGTTTGATCTGGTTATACATAGAGTTGTTATGAGTCAGAACTGACTCGACGGCACCTAACACACACACACACACACACACACACACACATCCAATAGTAGAAAGACAGCTATTATCAGATGTGGTCAGAAATAAAGCACACAAAGAAAGAAGCCAAGGATCTAGAGACATAAGCTACGTCGTAACTCCAAATAATTTGGACTTGTTGGTTAATCTGAGGTTGACGTTTATCATGTAATTTACTTACCTTTGTTAAACTGTAATGGTATTTTCTATCCCTTTAAAAGGACTCCTAATGTGGAGCTGTAGGATTAGCACTGGACCATGAACAAGGTTAGCCATTCAAACCCACCAGCTGCTACTTGAAAACCCTATATGGGGTTGCTATGAGTCGGAACCGATTCAATGGCACTTAACAACAAACAACAACCCCTTTAAGTGATCTTGTAAAGATTCAGGGTATAAAAAAAAATTTTCGATTCTTGAAGGATCTGCTCAAATGTAATAGATAAAAAGTACTTGTTTTGGGTCACTATGAGTTGAAACCAACTTGTCGGCACTTTAACAACAACAACAACTTATGTAAAGGACTCCTGGGCACTATAGGATTATCACAAGGTCTGCAGTTCAAACCCACCAGCTGTAATGACTCAGAATCAAATTGATGGCATTGAATAACAACATATTTTAAAAGGTTTTCTCCTAACTTCAGTTTCTTTAAAAATTCTGTAAGTAAAGAAAACACTAAAAAATCCAAAAGTCTCTTTTATCTGTTGTATCCAAGGTGTAACTATTGATCTCTCACCATCTGGAGCAAAGAGTTAAGCTCGAAGACACATGGACACTGGACTAATAGACCCTGCAAACATCAGTCTCCACCACTCTGAGCCCAGAACTAGATTTGTGCCTGGCTACCGCTACCAACTGTTTTGAAAGGGATCTGGTAGCATAGTGGTTACGAATCGGGCTGCAAACCTTAAGGTCAGCGGTTCGAAACTACCAACCGCTCTGCAGGAGAAAGATGAGGCTTTCTACTCCTTAAAAGATTTACACCCTCGGAAACCCTATACAGGGTTGCTATGGGTCGGAACCGACTTGACAGCACTTAACAACAACAAGAAGTTTAGAATGGGGGAAAAATGTGAAACAACACTCAAAATCTTAAAAAAGACCAGGCTTACTGGTTGGATTAGAGATTGGTGGAACCCTTGAGACTATGGTCTTGATCATTCTTCAGGTCTGGAAATGAACTCACCACATGGCTTCAATTTTCAGCTAAACAATAGTCAGGTCTAGATGGGGAACAGTAACAGCAGGAAGGTGTGCCCATCTTAGAATAATCAGCCACTTGAGATCAAAAGGGAAGCATTTACCCAAAGGCAAAGTTCAGGAGGGTTAGGAAAGAAGAAGGAATGGAAACAGGAAAGGTATGGAAGAAGTGGGAAAAATGATGCTACAAAGTGGCAACTGCAAAAAAGGACATGTAACAAAATTTGTAGGAACTGATGAATGGAAAACTAATTTGCTCTAAACCTTCACTCAATTCACAAAATGAATCTTTCTGTTTTTAAAACTAATTTCCTCAAGATAAATGGTTGAGGGTATACACTTCAAACAGAAGGAATCCAGTTGAGAATTCTGACATGGAAGAAACAGTCTATATCAAAACTCTAGTTGGCCTCACTCTTGAGAATGTTCTAAAAGAAAAGTCCATGTTTTATTTCTTAAAAAAGAAAAACAGAGGGTGGGTAGGGACACAAGTTTAATTATCAACAGTGATGGAAAAGTGAAGTTCATCTTAGAGGCACTGTACAAAATCAAGTTAAAAAGCATTTTCTTTTAGAAAATAAACTGTGTCTATGTTTTCTTTTCAACTTCCTATCCTAAGAAGTCATTTGACAATAAGCAAACAAATAAGAGAAATCAAGGATCACTATCAACTCCTATCCCACCATTCCTACCTAATCTCCTAGCAAGTTAATGCAAATCAAAGCATGCACTTCACTGCTGCTGGTAGAGAGCCTGTTCCTTTCCCAAGAGAGGTCTGTAAAACAGGACAGTCGCTGACAGCAGTACAATTACTGACACAGATACAGACTTTATGGACATGTTTATCTCCGCTGTAAATCCACACTCTCTCTCCACTCCGATTCACAAGTCATAAAGAAATTGCAGATAATGAAAAAGTTGGGGAAATTTACAGCATGTCGGAAACCTCAGACAGCCAGAAGAAATTAAAGAGCTGACTAGGGATAAATCACACAGGTACAATTAAAACTTCCTGTATACCTTCTTCATTTCCAAACTGAGGCACAATCCAATGGAGTTGATGAAAAGTTGAGGTCATGACTCCTCAGACTATAATCATTTCTTAACTAACTGCAGGTTAAAAATTAGCCAATTCACCGATCATGCTGATTTCTTGCTGCTACCTTGATTCCTTGATTTCCTCTACTCTCCACTAGACGTACCCACAGAGCAATTCTGTCTGTAAACAGGCCAAACTGCAACAAGCAATAAATGGAAAGGTGCTGTCCCCTCTCAATGCCATCTCTGTAGGCACAGGACATCTTTTACCACTGGGACCGGCATTAAAATGAGAAAGTGAAGCTACAATGGATGAATGAGGTTAGAGGTTCCTTGTGCCTGAATAAGTAACCAATTCGAAGGTTTCATTTGATCTCTTTTCAACATTCCAAAGGATATTTTAAAGAACAGTTACGTCTGATACTAGAATAAGACTTACTTTTCATAGTATTTGCTTTTCAATATTGGATTGAGTTGATGGTTCATATTAGATGTTACATAGACCATCTAGGTATGAGTTTTAAAGTGGTATGGTTTTAATTGGACTTTTGGTGTGGCGCTGTGGGATCAGCACTAGACTGTGAACTATAAGGTCTGCAGTTCAAACCCACTAGCTGCTCCTTGGAAACCCTATACAGGGTCGCTATGAGTCGGAACCGACTGGATAGCACTTAACAACAACAACAGCAATGGCTTTACTTATACCACTTCCCGCAACAACCAACTCATTTTCACATTCTTTTAATCACAAATGTTAAAGGAGTGGATGGGGGGTGGGGAAGAAAAAAGAAAAAAAGGTAGGGAAGGCAAAACAAAATCCCAGACTTTACCAGAATCTAAGCTCTGGTAGCGTAGTAGTTACGAATCGGGCTACAAACCACAAGGTTAGCAGTTTGAAACTACCAGTGGTTCCACAGGAGAAATATGAGGCTGTCTGCTCCCGTAAAGATTTACAGCCTCGGAAACCCTGTACAGGGTCGCTATGGGTCGGAACCAACTTGACGGCACTTAACAACAACAACAAGTGTTAATAATTAATGTACAACTCTTATTCCAGTAAGGTAGATTAGAAAAAGACCAAAATGAGAATTGTTTCTTAAGTAATAACATTTAACCAATTTCTACCATTAGAGACTCATAATGTAAGCTAATTGATGGTTCTTCTACATGAGTCCTGGTGTGGTGCTGTAGGGTAAGCACTGGACTCCAAGGTTGGTTGGAGCTGCAAGGTCAACAGTTCAAACTCACCAGTAGCTCCTCAGAAACCCTATACAAGGTCGCCATAAGTCAGCACCAACTCAATGGCACTTAACAACAACAACTATCAACAAAGCTATCAAATCCTTTGTAAAAGGAAAAAGAGACGATTCCATCATATATTGCATCTTTCCACTTGCCCGAATTTATTAAAATGAAGCTAGCTTAAAAAACATAAACCCAAGTGATTAACTTTGCAGTCTAGGAACAGAGGTCCCTGGGACCATCAAGGGAGAAGAGTGGAGAGCGGGACCTTACTCAGAGAAGCAGTGATGCCTGAGATGGAGGCAGAGACGATGATGTGGAGAGATGGAGCAGTTGGGGACTTCAGACCCAGAGAGGGAGAGGGGCTGTGTGCTGATGATGGGGGGGGGCAGGCTTGTAGGGTATATACTCTTTGGTTGGGTGATGATGGATGCATGGAGGGGATTGTAACCATAGCAATGAAATGATATATGTAAAACTAATGTTCTCCCATGTAAGCTATCACATAATTCATAATAAAACATTAAAAAAAAACCCACAAACCCAAACACTTACACAAGATCACTTTGGAAAGTAGAAATGTAGAACACTGATTTTACCACCTAACATCTATAAAACGGAACCAAACCAAGAGTGTCAACACCATTAAGCACAAGTTAATACTAATCTCTGCATTTTTATAGGATAAAGCTTCAACCAAATTAGCTCTAATTTAATTCTGAAATTCTGAACCCTGTCAAAAGATAAAGTTTAATGGGCTTTTTATTTTACTTTTTACAGATATGGGGGATTTAACTGACTTAGTTTTGATTTTGTTCCTATTTGACGCTTGATGATTTAAGGTCCATTTTACACTTCCAAATGCCATTTTCATCCTATATATTAAGATTCGATTCTCTATGGAACAAAAATACTTTGAAGGCAATGCTAAGAGTTTCAACCCAGACATATTGACCATAAAAAACAGAGGTAATATCTAGCTCACAGATCTCAAGTCTATTCACTCAGTAAGCATAAGACACGCCCTCTGAACTGCTTTTGTCATAATAAACAATTCCTTATGCTCATAAGCGTCAGATTAGTGTCCAGTACCAAACAGGTGCTGTTAATTAGAAGCAGAGTTTTATTTCAGTGAAACCAAGAAACATAGTCATGGTTAATATTGAGAGGCAATGATCCCCTGGACAAAGACTCAGAAGACTAGAGTCTAGTCCCAAACCAAACCAAACCCTCTGCCGTCAAAATAATCTAACTCATAGAAACTTTATATAGGGTTTCAAAGGCTGTAAGTCTTTATAGAAACAAAAAGCCCGTCTTTCTACTGTGGACTATCTGTTGAGTTTGAACCACCAGCAGTCTAGTGCTTATCCTATAGTGCCACCAGGAATCCTGGATACTGGTCCCAGTTTTGCAAATAGCTAGGTGTGTGATTCTGGGCAAATCACAAAAGCTCTCTGAACCTGAGTTACCTTATGCATTTAAGTGGGAGTAATAGAGTCTTGGTGTGGCGCTGTGGGCTAATGCATCAGACTGCAAAGCCGTTTGAACTGCAAGGTTGGCAGTTTAAGCTCACCAGCAGCTCCTTGGAAACCCTATACAGGGTCGCTATGGGTTGGAACCAACTTGATGGCACACAACAACAATAAAGAATAATAGTGCATTTCAATGAGAATTAAGTGGGAAAATGTGTAAGAAACAGAGTAGGCTCATAAATGCTATTTGCCTTTCTCTCTTCATGATCACAATACATAATGCAGATACCTGGTTCTGCCACTAGTAAGCTTTGTAGCTGTCCATGGGTGAGTCACCTAACATCTTTGGGCTTCCGTTTCTGCATCAATAATATGAGAAGGTCGGGACTCGATGATATCCAAAGTTCCTTTGAGCTTTAACATGCAACGATTACTGTTTCTGTCAGTAGATTACTAGATGATTACTGGGTCACTTCATTATTGCAGACCTCTGTTTAGTTGTTCTAACTGTCCAAGGAGCAAACGATGGGTTTGAATCACCAACTTTGTGATAACAGTCCAGTATTTACCCTAAAATGCCACACTAGACCTCTTTTCTCATCTTTAAAATATTGAAAGCTGAAACACCAGAAAACTTAACAAGGACTGTAACATGAAATTGACAAAAGAAAGAAAAACAAGTGAGCAAACATAATTTTATTAGCAATCAAAGAAATACATATAAAAATACTGAAATGTATTTGTTCACCTATAAAACTGACAAGAACCAAAAAGTTTAACAGTGGCTCCGTGACACAGGGATTGAGACATAGTCTGAATGGGTAAAACAAGGGAAATAATGTTTAGATACTTACTTGACTGTCTTATGGATATTGGTTTCCCTTACCTACTATGGTAAAATAGACACTTGAGTGGGATAGAAAGGAATATTAGGAAACATGATTACAGAAAGCTTATAAGCCTGTCTCCAGCCTATAACTGACTGGAATACCTAAAACGGGTTTTAGAACTTCCCCAGTGAAATAGGCTTTTTGCAGTGCCTTTGTACTGTATAGGCTCTTAGGTGGAATCCTGAACCCCACCCAGAACCTTCTGAGGTGGGACATTCCCACTTATAAGGATATGTGGACCAGCCCGGAGCAGCTAGATACTTCTTTAAAGGAGAAGATACTTCTTTAAAGAAAGACCAGCAGGAAAAAACAAACATGGCAGTCTGTTTAACTACTACAAGAACAAGGAAACTGTTTGCCAGGAAGCCATCAAGTCAAGCAATCAAGTCCCTTCAGGAAAAACCCCTTTCCAAGACTGAAACTCAAAGGGAACACACGCGCAGGCATGTAAGCTCGCTGGCAACCGCATTTGTCTACTGGTGAGTAAAAGCAGGAGATAGGCAGCAATGAAGATATAGGCTGAGTTTGACCATGTTCCATAGACTCCTATCGACCTTGAGATGAGAGAGAGAAGAGGAAGGGCTGGTAGGACCGAAGTTTGGGGAGAGCTGGGAACTCCTGAACCCATGGACAGTGACCTAGCCATGGGTTGTAGCTGTTAAGTGCCATCAAGTCGATTCCAACCCATAGGGACCCTGTATAGGGTTTCCAAGGAGCAGCTGGTGAGCTTCAACCACCGACCTTACAGTTCAAACGACTTTGCAGTCTGATGCATTAGCCCACAGCGCCACACCAGGGCTCCAAAATGGGGGTGGAGGGGGGCTATAAAGGCAAGAAGTGGCAGCTTACAAGTTTTCAAGAGAAGTTTAGTTTCAGAGTGTGCAAGGGAAGGTAGAATCCCCACTGAATAGTTTTCATCTTTTTTTAGATGGGTCTGGTGAAAGGCGATTAGGGTAGAATTCATTTGATTCAAAATTGAGTAATTGTTAGGACTAATTTCAATTGCCACAATTGTAAAGGTAGAAGTTGTGGAGCAAAAAAGGGGGAAGTAGTTAATCTTACATTCCAGGAATAGAGGACCTTACAGCCATCAAGAAAGAAGAGCATGAGCGGAACATGGAACCCTAACAAGAGAAGCAGTGACACCAGAGACGGAGGCAGAGGTGATGGCATGGAAAGACTGAGCAGCTGAGAACTCTAAACTCAGGGAAAGAGAAAGGCTGTGTGCTGGCAGGCAGAAGTCAGGCTTGCAGAATGTGCCCTTTGGTTATTTAAATGATTATATATTCCTGTATGTTTTTGTGTACATCAAAAAAGAGAGAGAGAGAGAGAGGGAATAGAAGCAAATGCTGTTAACTGATGCTACATGGAGGGGGTTGTAGTCATTGCAAGCAAACAAAATACAATAAACTGAGTGCAAAACTGATGTTCTCCCATGTAAACTCAATTCACAATAAAAGCTTGAAAAAAAAAGTTTTAACAGTACTTAGGTTTGGCTGGGATATAAGAATATGAGTATTCTCATTTGCTGTTATTAGAAATGTAATTTGGGCCAGCCTTTCTGAAGTAACTTTGGCATTATGTATAAAAATTTTAAATGTGCAGTTGCTTTGCCTAGCACAGGATGGTCATCACAGAATGATTTAATTTAGTGCAACACTGGAAATAACCTAAATGTCAATAAATTACAACTAATAAGGAGCTCTGGTAGCGTAGTAGTTACGAATCAGGCTGCGAGTCTCAAGGTCAGCAGTTCGAAACTATCAGCTGTTCCGCGGAAGAAAGATGAGGCTTTCTGCTCCCGTAAATATTTACAGCCTCGGGAACCCTGTACAGGGTCACTATGAGTCGGAACCGACTCCACGGCACATAACAACAACAACAACAACAACAATTTTATAATGATATTCTAAATGTTCATTAAATTTATACTATTGCTATGTTTTGGTTACGAATCGGGCTGCGAACCGCAAGGTCAGCAGTTCGAAACTACCAGCTGTTCCGCGGGAGAAAGATGAGGCTTTCTGCTTCCGTAAAGATTACAGCCTCGGAAACCCTGTACAGGGTCACTATGAGTCGGAACCGACTCCACGGCACAAAACAACAACAACAACATTTTCACTGGTATTAAAAGATGTTCGCAATACACTAAGTAAAAAGTCAGGTTTGAGGAACAGGAATAGTCAAATAAATATATCTATATCTACATGATAGCTGACACAGAATGCTAAAATCCAGCAAAAGCACAACTGTAGTATTTAACAGAATAATTGGATGGTGCGTGGTGGGGTTTAGACTCGCTATTTGTTGGAGGACAGGCAAACAAGAAACCAGAGTACTTACAAATGAAAACTTAATTTCTAAATCATGTTGAAATTTTTGGTTGTCATTTTACATTAAAAACATATTTACTTCTTAATTTCCTTAATAAGCATTAAATTATATTATGCTAATGTAATTTAAGTTAGAGAGACATAGAAAAACAACAGCAACAGTTTGGATCCAACATAAAAGTACTCCTTTGTCTTTTCACCAAGTTATCAACCAGGACCTTCATTTATTCTCCTGTTCCTCTTGATAAGATAGTTTCTTCTATTCTATGGCCAATGCACATGTGCCCTTCAAGCCCTCTCAAGAATCATGCTAATACTTTATCCCTTTTTACCCTATGGCTTCCATTTCTGTCAATGGAATGTAAGCAGGCGTAAGTCTATCATCCTAAAACAAAGAATAAACTTTGACTACACTTCTCCCTATAGCTACCACCCTCTTTCTCACTGCATCTAAGTCAAACTCTGAAAGAATGAACTACATTTCCCATCTCCATCTTCTAAACCCACTCATTCCTCATCCCATTGCAAACTGACTCCACTACCCACTAAAACTACCTCACTCATCCATACATTCAACTAACTACACAATGTCTCCAATTAAATATCTAAAATCAAACCCCATGTCAAAATCAAACTCATGAGCTTTCCTTACAAATTTGTTCCTCCTCCACTGTTTTTTTTCTAGAAGCTTTATTGAGGTATAACTCATATACAAACACTGCACAAATATGAAGTGTAAAATTTGATGTTTTGATAGATGCATGCAAAGCCGTTTGAACTGCAAGGTTGGCGGTTCAAGCTCAACAGCTGCTTCTCAGAAACCCTATACAGGGTCGCTATGGGTCAGAGTCAACTCGACGGCACTTAACAACAACATTCACCACTACTGAGACAAGGTCCTTCTGAGTCCCATACCCAAAGTCCCATGGATCATGAGATTTTCCAGTCTGGCTGATGGGAATAGGTACTATTACTAGCTCTGTGGAGCCAAACTCTGGTCCTTCTAATTCTTTCTTTAGCCTCAGGTAGTTTCCTCACATGAATATGCTGAATGCTCCAGGAGCACCCTGTGCATATCTCCAAAGTTCTCTCTGTGCTGCTCTCTTCTGCCCTGTGACCTCTAGTTGCTTTGATGGCTCCAGATTCTCAGACTCAGTCCCTCATCTCTGGACTGCAGCCTGGAAGCTCTCAAAGCAGTAGGCTAAGACATTCCCAGAGTCCATCTAACTCATTTCCTGTCTCACTGTCCTTTGTTTCCTGATGTCCAGTGTGCTAAAAACCATTGCTTTATGTGTTTTTGTCATTTAAAAAAATGTTTTAGAGAGGCAAGTAAATGTAATCCCTGCTATTCCATATTTGTAAAAGTACAGGTCAGCCCATTGTTCTTTGCATGTCATGGTCTTACATGCTCAGGGGAGAAGTCTGGGAGTCATCCTGGATACCCCCAAACCCATCTCCCATAACCACTCAATCAAGACTTATTCTTGGTTCTAAATCAAATTCAACTACTTCTCTCTACTACCAATCGCCTAGCTCTAGGCACTTCTTGTTGTGAACTGCTGTTGAGTCGGTTCCGACCCATAGCAACCCTGTATAGGGTTTCCGAGGAGCAGCTGGTGAGCTTGAACTGCCGACCTTGCAGTTTAAATGGCTTTACAGTCTGACGCATTAACCCACAGCGCCACACCAGGACTCCAGGCAACTAGAGTCTGGCAATTACCTCCTACTTGGTCTCCCTGCTTCCTCGCTTATCCCCCTACAGGTTATTCTTTACCTAGTCAGAAACTGAATATTGCTTGCTTAAAGTCCTTTAAGGACTTTGAAGAATGTTTTATATGTGATCACACTGACAATAGCAATGTGAAAGATGAGATAGGAATCTTAGGGAGTAGTGAATAAGAGGAACAACTCAGAAAAGGAGAGGTGGAAATGCTACACAACTCAAAGGTAATCTGTCATTAAACTGTACATGCTGCCCAACAGAGACTGCTGAATTGCTGTAGGTTTGCTGTATATATACTTTCAACAACAAAATAAATTAAAATTTAAACATAAACTGTCTATCTCACCAGTTTCTATCTGAGTTCCATATGTTCAATGTTTTACGTCTTTCATTCAGCATGACGTTTTCATGACATGTTTATGTTGTAGCATATATCAGTTGTTGTTGGTAGGTGCCATCAAGTCGGTACCAACTCATAGCGACCCTAAGCACAACAAAACAAAACACTGCCCGATCCTGGGCCAACCTCACAATTGTTGCCATGCTTGAGACCATTGATGCTGCCACTTTGCCACTCCATCTCACTGGGGGTCTTCCTTTTTTTCCCTGACCCTCCACCTTACCAAACATGATATCCTTCTCCAGCGACTGGTTCCTCCTGACAATATGTCTGAAGTTATCAGAGACAAAGTTTGGCCGTCTTGGCCTCCAAGGACCACTCTGGCTACACTTCTTCCAACACAGATCTTTTGGTTCTTTTGGCAGCCCATGGCAATTTCAACATTCTCCTCCAACACCATAACTCAAAAGCATCAATTCTTCTAAAGTCTTCCTTATTCACCGTCCAGCTTTTGCATGCATATGAGGTTATTGAAAATACCATGGCTTGGGTCAGGTGCACCTCAGTAGTCTTCAAGCTGACATCTTTGCTCTTCAACACTTTAAAAAGGTCTTGTGCAGCAGATTTGGCTAATACAATATGTTGTTTGATTTCTTGACTGTTGCTTCTGTGAGTGTTGATAGTTGATCCAAGAATGAAGTCCTTGACAACCTCAATCTTTTCTCCATTGATAAGAATGTTGTTTATTGGCCCAGTGGTGAGGATTTTTGTTTTCTTTACATTGAGATGCAATCCATACTGAAGGCTGTGCTCTTTGATCTTCATCAGTAAATGTTTTAAGTCCTCTTCTCTTTCAGTAAGCAAGGTTGTATCATCTGCATATCACAGGTTGTTAATGAGTCTTCCTACAACCTTGATGTCACGTTTTTCTTCATATAAACCAGCTTCTCAGATTATTTGCTCAGCATACAGGTTGAATAAGTATGGTGAAATAATAGAACCCTGTCACACAAGTTTCTTAATTTTAAACCATTCAGTGTTCCCATGCTCTGTTTGAACAACTGCATATCAGTACTTCATCCTTATTTGTTTCTATTTTTTATTGTGGTAAAAATATATAACATACAAGTTTAATCATTTGTAAGTGTGCAATTCAGCGAAGTCATTATTTTCAATGTTGCATAACCATCACAATTATTTCAAAAAGTTTTCATCACCCCACACAAAAACTGTGCCCATGAGGTAGTAACTGGCCATTCTCCCCTCTGCCCAGTCCCTGACAACTCATCTGCCAACCTCTGATAACTTCAGGGACTGGGTGGAGGGGACAATGGCCAGTTACAAGTTAATCTATCTCTGTGAATTTGCTTATTCTAGAGATTTCATGTAAGTGGAACCACAAAATATTTGTCCTTCGTGTCTGGCTTATTTCACTTAACTGAATGCTTCCAAGATTCATCCATATAATCGGTACTTCATTTCTCTTTATGGCAGAGTAATAGTCCATTGAATGTACATATGACATTTTTAATCCATTCATCTGTTGATAAGTAGTTGGATTATTTTCACCTTTTGACTATCATGAATAATGCTATCAATATTGATGTATAAGTATCTGGATAAATTCCTGATCTCAATTAACTGGAGTAATCCTATGCTAAACCGAAGAAAAGTCAAACAGTTTCCCACAACAACTGCACCATTTTACATTCCCACCCACAATGAACAAAGGTTCCAATGGCTCTGTCGGTTTGCTAATACTTGTTATTTTTCTGTTTTTTCTTAATGGCTTTCTTATTGTTGTAAAATACTGTTAAGTCTGCTCTTATTCACAGCAACCTTGTATAGGGTTTCCATGGATCAGCTGATCTGTCTCACTATGCTTTGTATGTGCATGTTGCCATTTCAACATTCTTCATAAGTACAGTTCAATGGCATTAATTTATATTCATCATGTTGTTCACTCATGACCCTTATTTGTTCTCAAATTTTTTTTCCATCAGCACTACAGTTTTGATTTACATTTCTCTAGTGACTAATGATATTGAGTATTTTTTTCATGTGCTTACTGGCTACTTGTATATCTTTGAAAAATATCTACTCAAGTCCTTTGCCAGTGTTTTGATTGGGTTGTTTGTCTTTTTTACTTTCTGAACATGTCCTTTGATGCACAAAAGTTCTTAATTTTGAGGAAGTCCAATATATCTACTTTTCCTTTTTCACTCATGCTTTTGGTGTCCTATTTAAAAATCCATTGCCAAATCCAAGGCCATTAAGATTCATACCAGGTAATTTATAATCATCATCTAATTTAATTTTCTCAACAAGCTGGTATGATAGGTATTATTATTACCTCTATTTTATAGACAAGAAAGATGAGGCTCAGGGAAAGATCATTTGTCAAGTTAATAAGTAGAAAAGCAGGTTTGTTTCTAATGACCAGGATTGTATAATTCTTAAGCCACTTTTCTCTTCATACTTACAACATGGCAGCTTGCTTCTCCCATAGCAAGGCCTCAGACAGAGAAGGAAGAAAGGGGGAAGACAAGCAAGACAAAAGTCATAGTCTTTTCATAACCTAATCTCAGAAGTGACAGCCTATCACTTTTGATGTCACTAGGTCCAGCCCACAATCAAGAGGAGGAAAGTATACAAAGGCATAAATACCAGCAGCAGCGGATCCTTTTAGAGGCTGCCTCCCATATCAGAATCCTGTTTTCATGTTTCACATTCTTGCTGGATGACCTTCTCATCTTACAACCTATACACTGAGGATGCCCAAAACTCTACTTCTTTTTCGCTAGACCCATATATTCAATTGTCTCCTGAATATGTCTATTTAGGTAGACTAAGGATATACTTACAACTCTCTTTGACCTTTCTTCTCAAACAGGCTCCTTTTTCCTACATTCACCTAAGCAAGAAACCCTAAGAGTCATATTTAATTCCTTATTCTTACTATCCAGGACTCCCAACTACATCCAGTCAACCACTAGGACTTTCTATTTTATTACAAAGGTTTTCTAGAACCCATCTCTTAATCTCTACTTCTACTATTACTTCTTAGTTCAAGGGCTAGACATTTTAGTCCAGTTTACTAAAGAACCTAAATTGTCTCCTTGTTGACACTTTCATTCCTCACCAATTTTCTATATTTAGGAAAAGCAATTCTCCTAAAAATATAAATTTTAGTGCATGACTACTGTCATTAAATTTTCTCATTTGCTATCCATAATGATATGTTGTTGTGTACCATCAAGGAGGTTCTGACTCACAGCCACCCTGTATAGGGTTTCTGGGAGTGGCTAATGGGTTTGAACAGCTGACTTCAGTTAGTGTGGTTAGCAGATCAAATAGTTCATTGTTTATGAACACTTAATATTTTCAGATGCCACACTAGGATTTTATGGTGATGGTGGTTATGTGCTGTGGAGTTGGTTCTGACTCATAGCGACCCTGTACAGGGTTTCCAAGGCTATAAATCTTTATGGGAGCAGAAAGCTTCATCTTTCTCCTGCAGAATGCTGGTTGTTTCCAACTGCTGACCCTGAGATTAGCAGTTCAATTTGTAACCACTACGCTACCAGCTCTCCTACTCAGGTTTTATAAATACTATTATATGAGATCATGTTAAGTAATATTCTGTTACAGATAAAGAAGCATCCCTGTTTGAGGCTGCTGAAGCTAAGAAGCTAGTGTAGAGAATAATGGTCTGAACATGACATCAGGGAAAGAAAAAACTGGAGATAAGGGTAGGAGCCAGATGATGAAGAAATAGCTAAGGGTGAGGGTAATATAGTGGATAAGGACTTGGGCTCTGGGGTCATACAGTTTAATTATGAACCTCAGTCTAGCACTTACTGTGTTCTTAAGCAAGTGACTTAACTTTCCAAATCCTAGTTTCTTCATTTGTGAAACAGAAATGGAAACCTTAAAACAGTGGTTCTCTAAATTATTGGTGTTGGGATCCCTTTACACTCTTAAAAATTATTGATAACCCTACAGAGCTCTGTTCTTGAGGGTTATATTTATCTATCTGTTGTTATTGCTTGCTGTCCAGTCAGTTTCGACTCCTAGAGTCTGTAATGACAACAGAACCACACAGTGCCCAGTGCTGTGCCATTCTCACATATACACTGCTTTGGAAATATGCTAATACTGCAGCAGGCCTCAAAGTGCGAAGGGGGCCTGAGTTGTTGTTGGTGATGAGTACTGTCAAGTCGGTTCCGGCTCAGAGCGACCCTATATGGGGTTGCTGAGGACTGACTGGTGAATTTGAACTGCTGACCTTACAGTTCAAACCAACATTGCAGTCCAGTGTATTATCCCACAGCACCACACAGGACCCTGAAAATCTCCAAGTCCTTTTCAGCCAATCCATGAGGTCAAAATCATTCTTACAATGCTGGGATGTCTTTTGCACTTATTCACTAACAAGTGAGTGTACAGTGAAGTTTTCCAGAGCTTCCTTAATATATTGAATGTAGAAGGAGATGTCATTTACAAAGCCATGCATAAAAGAAATCTTTTTAAAAAATGGTAAATTCATGCTACTCTTCTCAATAATATTTTTTGGAAAAATGATTATTCCTAAAAAATGTTAATCTACTTGCAGAAAAATTAAACAAGACCCAGTTCTCACATTGAATATAAAAATGAACACAAGATAGATCAAAGACATAAATGTAAAACCTAGAATTGTGGGTTAAATGCACTGGACTTTAAAGTCAGTTTGACGCACAAGGCCAGCAGCAGTTCAAGCTCACCAGTTTCTTTTTGGAAATCCTAAACAGGGTCACTATGGGTTGGAACAGGTCGGAACCAACTCAAGGGCACTTAACAACAACAAAAAAGATCATCAATGAAAAAATAAAGACAAATTTAGGACCTCGATACGTAGCATATATACACTATCAAACATAACTGAAAACAAACAGTAGAAGAAAAATAGATTAATGGGGCCTACTAAAAATCAGACATTTATGTGTACCAAAAGACTTCGTCTAAAGAGTAAATTAGAGAACCCAAGACTTGCAAAAACAGTTTTGAAAATCATATATCAGATAAGGAACTTATTTATTTATTTATTGAAATTTATTGAAAATTCCCAACACCTCAACAGGAAAAAGAAATAATCCAACTAAAAATGGGCAGAGGACAGAAACAGTTCACCAAAGAACACATTCCGGTGGTCATATGAGGAAATGCTCATAATCAATGGCTATTGTTGTTGTTGTTGTTGCTAAGTGCTGTGGAGTAGATTCCAACACATAGCAACACTGTATAGGGTTTCCAAAGAACCCCTGGTGGGTTTGAACTGTCAACCTTATGGGTCGCAGTCCAGTGTTGATCCTACATCACTACACCACGAGCTATCATCTCACCCCAGCATTAATAACAAAGTTAAACAAAAACAGTGTACAACATATGCTCTCTATTTGAGAGAATGAAGAGAGTAGAACCCTCATTCACTGCTGGTGGGACTGTAAAGTGGTGCAATTACTGTGGAAAATGGTATGATACATCCTCAAGAAGTAAGAAATAGGGACTTCGGGCAAGATGGCAGCCTAGGCAGACGCACTACACGGACCCTCTACAAAAAAGATACCAGAGACCAAATAAAACAAACACAGATGAAAATTCTGGAACCCTGAACTTTAGAAGAAAGGTTAGAGAGGTGGATGAAGTGCTTGCTAGAAGGAGAGGAAGAGCAGGGACAATGAGAGAGGGAGACTGTCTGGTGAATGGCCAGCCAGACATGGCTCCACCATCTTCTACGCAGTTTTGGCAGTTGAGGGAGGCCTGCAAGAACAGATTCGCCCAGGCGCTAGAGAAGAGGCAATTTCTTCTCTCTTCCCACACTTCCCTGGTAACCAGAGGTGTGGCGAGCTCCCACCCTCATCCACCCTCAATGAAGACCCTATTCACAGGGAGGTCAGAGTCACATGGTTGGGAGCAATACCAGTGTGAGGTGGGGGCCTGCTGCACCACTTTGGTGTGATTTGGTACCTGGATCAGATGGGCTCGGCTCCAGACTTACAAAACCCACAGAGCCACTAGACAAGCACTGAACCAGTCAACATGCCCCCAGCTTCCCTGTAATCCTAATAAACATTGAAACCAGTTCCATCAAGGAGCCCCACAAACTATTTCCAGGTTGAGTGCTCTGAAAATAGATAACACCAAGGCCAATAAGAACTTCATGTAGGGTCAGAACACTGCTATCACATCCTTTCCACAGTCACCTTGAATTACAGATGCCCATCTGAGATTTTTCACCTCCGGGTCCAACAACTGCACTGTTCATTTTACAAATATGACAACCCTACAATGCCCCGGAGACAACAGACAATTTTAGCTCACACAAAGAAACAAGATGCAAAACCAGGAAAGTTTTTGAAGAAAAAAAGGTAATGGACCCCTGGGAAAATCAAGTGAGAAGAGCGAGAAGTGTGACCCTACTCAGAGAGGCAGTGAGGCCAGGCATGGAGACAGGGAGGGAGAGGAGCTGTCTGCTGACAAACGGGGGGGGGGGGGGGGG
>NW_006408597.1:3045071-3046558 GCF_000296735.1 Chrysochloris asiatica
CGGGGGGGGGCAGGCCTGTGGGGTATATCCTTTTGATTATTTGATGAGCATGGAGGGGATTGTAATCACTGTAATGAAATGAAATACGATAGGATAAATGTGAAGTTGAAGTGGGACAGAGGCAAATAATGATGTATGCACAACCTTGGAACAACAGGGATCTGGGTACAGAGATTGAGACATGGTTGGAATGGGGAAAAGGGGGAAATAATGTTAAGATGCTTGGCTGTCTTTTGAATCTTGTTTTCCCTGGAATACCACTATAAAATAGACATTGGAGGGGGAGAGAAAGGAATAGCCAGAAATATCACCACAGAAAGCTTGTAAGTCTGTCTTCTGCCTATAACTGATTGGAATACCTAAAAAGAGGCTACAATGTGCCCAGTGAAGGAGGCTTCCTCCAGAGCCTCTGCATTACACAGCATCCAGAATCTTCTGAGGGAAAATTTCCACTTGAAGGGACAAGCAGACCAGCCTGGAGCGGCCAGAAAAACAGAAGATACTTCTGAACGAAATACTGACAGGAAAAATACAAAACATTATAGGCAGACCAATTGAATACTACAAGAACAAACCAGTGGCTCACCCAGGAGAAATCAAAGCAACTGGCCAGGTCCCCTTCAGGGCAAACCCCCTTCTAAGACTAAGACTTAATGGGAATACATGCTCTGATTGGTAACTATGTTTGACACCGATAAGGGTAAGTGAGGGAAAAACAGCAATGAAGCTGTGAGCTAGCCCTACAACGTTCAACAGACTCTTGTGAACCTGGGTGGAGACCTGGTTAGCCAGTAGTGTGGCAAGACCTGGGGACTCTTGGGCCAAGAGTCAGTGACATAGCCACAGAGGACTACAGTGGAGAGTGAAGCGTCTAGCTGATAAAAAAAGAGAGGGCATATGCACAAGAACACCCACACTTGCAGATAATACCCACTTGACCTGGCTTCAATGACTGGATAATCAGAGCTCAACCAGAAGAAGAAAGAAGAGGAAAAAAAGAATAATATGATACAATTTGACCTGCACCTATGGACCTATGGACCTACACCTTGACCTACACCTATGGAAGCAGTAGCTCAAAAGAGGGAACAAATCTTCACAGGGAGTATCATTCCTACCCCCTCCATACACAGAGTAGACAAGGATGGGCAACTTGGACATTGGCTACCGAAAGTGAATGGGGGGTGGAGGGCTACAGAGGCAAGAAGTGACTGGCTTACAAGCTTTCAAGAGGGAACCTAGATCCAGAGGGCATGGAGAAGGGTAGAATCTCCAACGAGTAGTATCCAATCTGTCTAGGCAGGGCAGATGAAAGGAGATACGGTTAGATCTCTTGCGATACAATAGTGATAATTGTTATCAGAACTGATGGAGGGTACTATAACCATGGCAAGGAAACGATATACGATGGGATCAATGTGAAGCTAACATCTCCCATGTAAACTATCACATAAGTCACAATAAAGCATTAAAAAAAAAAAAAAAAA
>NW_006408597.1:3047268-3049595 GCF_000296735.1 Chrysochloris asiatica
AGGGCCAGGCTTGCAGGGTATACCCTTTGGTTGGTTGATGATGCATGGAGGAGATTGTAACCATGGCAAAGAAACGATATACAATAGGATGAACATAAAGTTAATGTTCTCCCATGTAAACTATCACATAATGCACATTAAAACATTTTTAAAAACAGGTAATGGAACTAACTGAAAAATAATTCAAAAGAATGATAATTAGGCATCTTCAAAGGGTAGATCCTGGAAAGCATGGAGAACACAATATAAACTTTAGCAGAATTAGGAAAACAATACAAGAACACACAGACAAACTAAATACAAATTTGGAAACAATACAAAACCTGTAATTAGAAATCTAGGCGATTAATACTAAGATCTCAGAAATGGGCAATACATTGAAAGGGTAAAGGAGAAGATGTGAAATAATGGAAGCCCAAATTAGTGAGGATGAAGATAAAATCTCTTGATACTAGTATACTAGAAGAACAATAAGAAAAAACAATGACAAAAACTTATGAAAGCCTAGGAGTTATGTGGGATACTATGAAGAAGAACAATTTACTGGTAATCAGAACTTCCTAACAGGAAGAGACAAGCACAGAGAAAACTGCTGAAGAGTCGTTGAAAGAAAACTTCCCTGACATTGTGAAAGATAAGCAGATAAGCATACAAAAAGCTGAATGAACCCAAGCAGGATAGATCTCAAAAGAAAATCACCAAAATATATACCAAAACTAAACTTTTCAAAATCAAAGGCAAGGAAACAACCCTGAGAACAGCTTAGGAAAACCAAAAAGTTACCTACAAGGGAGAAGGAATAAGACTAAGTTCAGATTTCTCAGCAGAAACCATGTAGGCAAGAAGGTAATGAGATGACATATACAAAGCTCTGAAAAGAAAAAAATCTCCAACCAAGAACCATATAACCAGCAAAGCTGTCCTACAAACGTGATGGCGAAATTAGGACATTTCCTACAAACAGAAATTAAAGAATTTGTAATGACTAGACCAACTTTACAAAAAATGTTAAAGGGTGTTCTCTGGATTGAGAACCAACAACAGCAGACAATAACCTGAAATTACCATTCATGACAACACCATCCAGAAGGCAATTCAGATATATAAGTATTTAAAGTAAAACAGACCTATTAGACTGAAAATAGGGAACCAGAGATATCATGTATAATAAAGTCAACTACAAGAAAAAACAGGGAATAGTGTAGACACAGAATTTCCGAATGGCAAGGAAGTCAGGTAGATTTCAGATAAAAGTCTGTGTAAAGCAGGAGAAAAAAAAATTAATAAATTACAGGGAAACCTCAAAGAGGAATAGTACACCTATACATCAAAATTAAAAAAAAAGGAAAATCAGAAAGATTTAATAAAAATCAACACAACAAGATGAAAAACAAAACAAAATGAACACAACAGAAATGAAAATGACAAAAACACCCACAAACAAAATGAACTCAACAGAGAAAATTATGTGGAGCAAAGAATCCAGCAGCACCATATCCACCCCCAGGGAAACACACACACAGAGACAGAGAGAGACAGAGAGAGAGAGAAATGACAACTAGCAAGTCATACCTATTGATAATTACACCAAATGTAAATGGATTAAATGTACCAGTAAAGAGACATAAAGAGCAGAATGGATAAGAAAACAGAATCCTTCAATATGGTGTCTACAAGAGACATAACAACATGATGGAGACAGCCTAAGTGCCCATCAACAAAAGAATGGTTAAACAAACTTTGGTACATACACACAATGGAATACTACAAAATGCTGAAGAATAATGATGAATCTGTGAAACATCTCACAAAATTGTTGAACCTGAAGGACATTATGGTGAGTGAAATTAGTCAATCACAAAAAGACAAATATTGTATGAAACCAATGTTGTAAAAAGTTAAAAAAAAAAAAAGTTTTCTTAATAAAAGCAATAATCTGTGATGGTTGTGGGGGGAGGAGGAAAAATTCATGGGCTAGAAGATAGACATAAGTAACATGGGTGACAGGGCAGGCAATATACAACAAGAGGGAGGTTAGCAGAGGAAAGATAAAAGTAGCAGGAGACAGGGAACCTACAGAATGGGAAAAAATCTTTTGCAATTACATATCAGACAAGTGACTCATTTCTAGAATATACTGGAAACTGCAACACCTCTACAAGAAAAAGACAAATAACCCTATTAAAAAGTGGGCACAGGATATGAACAGACATTTCACTAAGGAAGAAATCAGGGCAGCCAACAAACATATGAAGAAATGCTCACGATCACTAGCCATTAGAGAGATGCAAATCAAAACAACAATGAGATATCATCTCACACCAACA
>NW_006408597.1:3051870-3072091 GCF_000296735.1 Chrysochloris asiatica
GGAGGTAAATGCTGTTAACTGTTGGTACATGGAGGGGGATTGCAACCATGTAATGAAGCAAAGCATATGATGTGTTGAATGCAAAACTGATGATCTGCTCTGTGAAACCTTCACTCAACTCACAATAAAAAGTTTTAAAAAAAAGCGAGATACCATATGATCCAGCAATCCTCTACTTGGTATATATCTTCAAGAAATAAGACCCTTGACACAAATAGATATATGTACACCCATCATCGTTTCTAAAGAGAAATCTGAACATACTTTTTCCAAAACAGATCTGTTCAGTCTTCTGGCAATCCATGGTCCTTTCAATATTCTTCGCCATCTTAATAATTCAAAAGGGCAAATAGAGTATAAAACTGATATTGTAAAAAGTCAAGAAAAGGTTGATGGAGGCAGAGGAAGACAGGGGGTGGGGGGTGGGGGGAAATAAAGGCAATAGAGGTAAATAATAATATATACACAGTTCTGTAATAAAGGTGATCTATGAGTTGTTGTTGTTGTTAAGTGCTGTCGAGTCAGTTTCCAACTCATAGCAACCCTGTGAAAGGGTTTCTGAAGAGTGGTTGGTGGGTGTGAACTGATGAACTGTCAGTTAGCAGTCCAGCGCTTATCATACAGCACCAAAAGATACATGGATAGACACTCAGGCTGAATGAGTGTGAGAGGCGGAATGGAGGAATACCCACAAATATATACAGATTTGACAGAGGATAGTTGTACATAGATAATTTACTTTTGCTGCAAATATATCTACGAATGCGGTGGAACAAACAGGAAACAAAGTTAGGAACACTTCTTAGACATTACTAACCTTGACAGAATGAGGTGCTGGGTCTAGGGACTCAGGGGACAACATGGCCAACTGGTATAACACAGTCCACAAAAACAATGTTCTACATTCTACATTGGTGAGAACCAACTAGGATCTTACAAGCTCATGAGAGTGGGTGAGATGGAAGGGACAGTAATTCACTGGCTAGAGGGCAGACACGTGTTAACACTATATTAAGAAGTAGGTTGGCAGAAGAATGATGAAGACAGGCAAAGACAAAGGGAAAAATACAATGATTGAAAGTGACAGAGGTAAATACTCTTACATACACAATCCTGAAAACAAGAGTGTTTTATAGGTAAGCACATGGACAGATACACAGGCTGGGAGGGAGGGAGAGTGGGAGCATCCCCATAAATATATAACGGTTTGACAGAGGATATGTGTATATGGGTATTAATTTACCTTTGCTAGATACACACCTATGAATGCGGTGGAGCCTGCAGGGGACAAAATGAGCAAAACTTTTTAGGCATTACCCAACAGTATGAGGCAACAAGAGTTGCGGGGCCTGGAGTTTTAGGAGCAGAGTATCAGGACTCACCACGGTCAACTGGCACAACACAGTCTGCAAAGGCAATGTTCTACAACCTATGTTGGTGCATTGTGACTTTGATATTGAAAAGTAATAAGTGGCTATCTTAGGTACAACTATTGGTCTTCCCATGTGCAGAAGACAGAAGTGATGACAACTGAAAATGCTTCAAATCAATTAGTCCAATGGACTAATGGAACATGTGAGCATCAGTCTCCACGACTCTCAGATGAAAAGAACTAGATGGTGGCCAGCTACCACTACCAACTGCTCTGAAAGGGATCACATTAGAATGTCCCAGATAGGGTGGGAGAAAATATGGAATAAAAGTCAAAATTATAAAAAAGACTGAGCTTACTGGTCAGAAAGTGACCAGGGAACCTGAGACTATGGCCCTTGGCCACCCATTAGGTCCTGAATAAAACTCACCCTAATGGCCCAATTTTCAGCCAAGCAGTAGGTAACTATATAGAGGGACAACACTAGTAAGGTATGCTCACCATGAATGATGAACAGTTCAAAATCAAAAGTGCAACATATGCATATCTTAGGCAAATCTAAGGACAAAGTGCAGAAGGGATGAGAGGAAGAAGTGTGGAAGTAAATAAGAACCACAGAGAGGAAGAGGAATTACTGTTGTTGCATGGAGGGGAATGCAATCTTTGAGATGAAACAAAGTGTATGATTTGTTGAATGTAAAAGTGATGATCTTCTCTGTAAACCCTCAGTCGATTCACAATTAAAAAGTTCTTTTAAAAAAGTTCATGAGTGGCCATCTAAGGTGCAATTATTTCTCTCCCTGTCTGGAGGAAAGAACTGTGATGAAGAGTGAAGATACTTGGAAATAATTCATCCAACAGACTAATGGACCACATGAGCAGCACTCTCCATGACCCTAAAACCAAGAGTACTAGCTGTTACCCAGCTATCACTATCAACTGCTCTGAAAGGGATCCCATTAGAAGGTCCTGGATAGAGTGGGAGGAAATATAGAACAAAACTCAAAATCATAAAACATACCAGGCTTATTGGGCAGATAAAGACTGGTATGATTTGTTGAATGAAAAGCTCTATAAACCTTCATTCAATTCATAAGAAAAAGATATTTTAACATATATTTATGTTATCATTTTTAAAATAACGAATTAAACATTTTTTCCTCTGTTTTAATTTCTAAAGCAGTAACTACAGATAAATATAACCCAAAAGAACAGAGCTCTTTAGGGTTATCCATAATTGTAAGAGTATAAAGAGATCCTAACACTAATAAGTTAGAGAACCACTGATTTAAGGTTACCACTTCTATTTCACAAATGAAGAAACGAGGTCTTAGAAAGTTAACTTGCTTAAGGGTACAGTAAGTGCTAGATTGAGGTTCATAATTAAGCTGCTTGACTCCAGAACCCAAGCTCTCAGTTACTATATTATCCTCACTCCTCTTAGCTATTTGTTTATCATCTGGCTCTCACCTACTTCTCTTCAGGTTATTCTTTCCCTGATATCATATTCAGGTTATCACTCTCTACACTAGCTTCGTGGAGTCCTGGTGTGGCGCTATAGGATAGCATTCAACCACAAGGTCGGTTTGAAGCACAGGTCAGCCATTCAAACTCACCAGCCGCTACTTGCAAACCCTATGCAGGGGCACTATGAGTCCTGGCACCGACCGACTCAATGGTACTTATCTATAACAACAACAACAACACTAGCTTCACAGCTTCAGCTTCCTCCAACAGGAGTGCTTCTTTGGCTGTATTTTGAAAAACAATTCCTTTGTGCCACTCACTACAATAAGGAGCTCTGGTAGCGTAGTGGTGACGAGTTGGGTTGCTATCCTTAAGGTAAGCAGTTCGAAACTACCAGCTGTTCCGCAGGAGAAAAATGACGCTTTCTGATCCTGTAAAGGTTTATAGCCTCGGAAACCCATAAGGGGTCGCTATGAGCTGGAACCAACTCCACAACACATAACCACCACCACCACTAGCTACAATACTATAGGATACTCTCCCAAAGACATCTTTAAACTAGACAAACTTGACTTTTTCAATACTTGAACTACATATAAAATACAATTTCTTGTATCTGACCTCTTTTAAGAATCTCTTCTTAAAAAGAAACCTCCCAAAAATTTCCATAGTGATACCAACAATTACATTAATCTCCCACTAGACATGGTTTTGATCCACGAAGTAAGGATTTCAAGTCATTGCTCTTAGGTTTTACGTTGTTTACAGTGTATTCATTCCTACAGAGGGTTAGTCTATGAACTGAAAAAGAAAAGTCTGGCTGGAAACTCAGTCACTAAAGATTGTGTATAATGTGATATAGTGATTTTCTAAGTTTTTATAATAGTTGTCCAAATAACCTCTTGCTCTTAAAGCATCTTCAAAATAATATATTTTCTCCTTCATACTGCGTTTCTCTTCTTGTTTTGCCTTGATTTTTGGTAGTTGATTAAAGAACTGAACGAAGATTTATTTTCACAAAACATAGTTCCATTCCGCATGAACCACCCCTTTTTCTTAACACTTAAAACTATTCTTCAAAAGCAACCTCTATGTAATATGCTCAAGTATTTCCAAAAAGAATCCACTGCCTGCAGTAGATTTGCTGTATGGGGTCACACTGTAAAGTCTATAAACACAGCATTTATCTAAGTCATTCATAACCCTACTGAAATCAATGGCTCTAATACGATTCCCAGAGGTTACCCACCTCTACCCTGACAACTTGTCTCTAGTCTAACAATCCTCCACTGTTGAGCTCTGCTTCTCCTACTCTATTACTCTATATTATCAAGCTACTCTATATTATCTAAATAAACCATATTGCATGGTTTCTGTGCATGTACAAAAAGATCTGTCTTCTCTTGATTTTATAAAGTGATGCAAGTTTTAATTATTAATTTGAGACAAATATCTTTTTTTATTCCTTCCTTTCTAGTTCTAAAATAATTATACATTTCAACTGGGTTGTTAACTCATCAATAGTTATTTTTCTCATACAGTACTGAAGTTTTAAAAAATGTATTATCATAGTAGGGAATAGTGCTATTATTTCTCATTTTCCCCTTGGTTAACAAATTGGGACACAAAGTATCAAATTACCTTTAGACCTTATAAGCATTCATATTTTTTATCCATTAGTTTGTTTCATAAACCCAAGATTGCCTCTAAAATGGCTTTACACAAAAAGAAGATTTTACCATAAAATGCTAGCTGTATTTTATTCTCTTCTGCTTTGGGGTGCAGGGAAACAGAAGAAGAGAGGAAAGCCAGCCCAGCATAAATTAAGTTGGATAAGATTGGTTTCAAAGTAGCAGTCTGTATAATTCTACATAATACATGCTAGATAAGAAGATTTATATAGTAAAACAACTTAAGGTTCAACATTAGGGGAATAAGCAAGTGAATTATAATACGCTATACATTTAGGAGACAATAATGTAGCCATTTAAAAACCCATGTCTTTAAAGAACATTTAATGACAGAGAAATGTTTATGTTAGTACAATGTCAAGTAAAAAAATAACAAATAATCAACTGTTTTGTTTTGTTTTCTCCTTTCTTTAATGGTTTTTCCTTTTTGTTTTGTTTTGCTTTGAAAGCAATGGGCACAAGTAAATGACTGCAATGATATACACCAATATATTTGTAAGTTGGTGTGGTGCTGTGGGTTAAAGCGCTAGACTGCAAAGACAGTTTGAGTCAGGTTGGTGGTTCAAGCTCACCAGCTGCTCTTTGGAAACCAGTTGCTCCCTGGAAGTCGCTATGGGTTGAAACTGACTTGATAACACTGAACAACAACAACTTATAATAACTATCTTAAATTATTAAAAAACAAAAAACTCTTTCTTTGAGTTTTTTAATTTTCTAAATTGTCTACAATGAACACATTTTATTCTGATGAGCTGTTGTTGTTATTAAGTGCTGTCGAGTTGGTTCCAACTCACAGCAACTCTATACAGGGCTTCCAAAGAGTGACTGGTAAGCTAGAACAGCTGACCCTGCAGTTCAACCCCACAGTGCCACACCAGGAGTAAGGGAAGAAAAAGGGGGGGGGGGGGGGGGTTTTAAAAAAAAAAAAAAAACCAAAAACCACTTAAAAAAATGGAAAAACTTTTTATACTATCCTAAAGACAAAACTACAGTTACCTGAAAGATCTATCTCCCAATTTCCTAGACAATTAAATGTTTTTGAACATTTTTATAGACTGTTGCTAAATAAAAATTACTAGCTCCATTAACAACTGACCAGTGTATTACTAGCTCCATTAACAACTGACCAGTGTATGGAAACAATGAACAGCAAGGTTTAAGAGTTGATGATACTTCATTTCCCACCCTTAGCATGTCCTTGCAGAAGTGAAAATTTGGAAGAAAAAAGAACATTAAGCTATTTGGCCAAGAAATGCTTTAGCTGGCCAAGATTTTGCCAAGCTTTATGTTTTCAGGTTTTGTTCCCTGTATTTGGAGACATCAATTGCACACCAGGAGCAAAGAACCATGTCGAATGTCTACTGGTCTTAAAGTAGAACCACAGATGCTTGATTGAGGTGAGAAAGAATACTCTTTAATTTCAGGTTCTGAAATGGATCTGATATCTAGGAGGGAGGGGCTTCAAAGAGTTTGTGTAAAAATTCCATTATTTTTTCATTCCATTTTTCCACAAATTTTTGAAGCCCCCTTTGTATATATGTGAGGTTTTCTTTTCTCTTCTTTTCTTAGCTTGGAATATAGTTTCAGTATGACAAAGGGAGCAGAACTGAATAAATGAAATACTGTGTATAGGAACTGAGTTTCTATCAAGAGTTTGAGTTTAAGAATGGCATTACTACACCTATGGATTCAGTAGCTCAAAAGAAGGAACAAGTCCTTACAGCAAGAATCATTCCCACCCCCTCCACACACAGAGTAGACAGGGATGGGCAACTTGGACATTGGCTATCCAAAATGGGGGGCAGGGGGGGCAAGAAGTGACTGGCTTACAAGCTTTCAAGAGGGAACATAGAGCCAGGGGCCTGGAGAAAGGCAGACTCTCCAGTGAGTAGTATCCAATCTGTCTAGGCGGAGCTGATGAAATAAAATGCAGATGGGCCTCTTGTGATACAATAGTGAATAATTGTTATCAGGACTGATTGTGAGGGTTGGAAATGTAAAGGTAGATGTTTTATAGCAAAGAAGGGAGTGATTAACTTTCCAGTCTAGGAGCGGAGGTCCCTAGAACCATCAACGGAGAATAGTGGAGAGCAGGACCCTACTCAGAGAAGCAGCGATGCCTGAGATGGAGGCAGAGACGATGATGTGGAGAGATGGAGCAGTTGGGGACTTTAGATCCAGAGAGGGAGAGGGGCTGTGTGCTGACGACCGGGGGGGTTGATGATGCATGGAGGGGATTGTAACCATGGCAATGAAACAATATACTATAGAATGAATGTAAAACTAATGTTCTCCGATGTGAACTATCGTATAATTCACAATAAAACATTAAAAAATAAATAAATAAAAATAAAATGACACCCTTGACAACTTCAAAAAAAGAAAAAAGAAAAAAGAATGGCATTAACTGGTCTTCCTTGTAGGCATCTGGATACTATCCTATCACAGCACTGTACTTCAAAACAGATTCTGAAATGTTCTTTTGACAATGAATTCAATGCCATTTCTCATCAATTTGTCATTCCTGGCATAGTAAACCATATAATTATCTGATTCAAAATGGTCAATACCAGTCCATTTCACCTCAAATGCCTAGGACAGTAATCTTAATGCTTTCCACTGTTACAACTTTCACTTTACCTAAATTCATACTTCCATACTTAGTACATTCTATGTTCTGATTATTAATGGATGTTTGCAGCTGTGCCTCATTTTGCTTTGTGTCAGCCAATGTTGTTGCTGTCGATAAGTGCCGTTAAGTCAGTACCACTCATAGAGACCCTGTAAAGGGTTTCCGAGGAGTTGCTGGTGGATTTGAACTACTGACCTTGTGGTTCACAGTCCAGTGCTGACCTTACAGAGTCACACCAGGAGTCTAAATGAAAGTCTCAAAAGCTTTGCTCCATTCATATCATTATGGTCAATTCTACCTTGAGGAGACAGCTCTTTCCCAAAGAGTATTTTGAGTGCCTTCCAACCTGAGGGGCTAATCTTCCAGCACTAAGCAATACGTCTGGCTATGTTCCGCTGCTATTCATAATGTTTGCAGTGGCAACCCATTCAGAAGTGGCCTACCTCTCCTTCTTCCAAATTTGTTTGGAAGCTCATCTGAAACCTGTCTACCATGGGTGACCCTGCTGGTATTTCAAATACCAGTGGCATAGCTTTCAGGATCACAGCAACACACAAGCCACCACAGTACGACAAACTGACAGATGAATGGTGGAAAATGCTTAAGATAGACTTAAGTGAAATTTTTAAAAGTATGAACTAAAACTATATCATACAGTATAGTCTCAGTTGTGCTAAAAAAGCATATCTGTGCATATATATGGGTACAAATAATAAATGCTAATCTGCACATTCATACATATAGGGAAAGAAAAGGGAGGGGCAAACACACCATAATGTCAATACTGGCTATTTCTTGGTGGAAGTAATTTTTTACTTTCTTCCTTATTTTTAAAATTTGCAAATTTTTGGTAACATTTCTTTTAGTAAAGTGTCTTCACAAACTACAATAAGCACATAATTAATGTAATCATCACTAAAATACTTTTTAAAAGACATTTCACACGTTCCCTGGTGGTGATGGCGATAGTTATGTGTCACTGAGTGGGTTCTGACTCAAAGGAACTTTGTATGGGGTTTCCAAGGCTATAAATCGTTACAGGAACAAAAAGCCTCATCTTTTTCCTGCAGAACAGCCGGGAGATTAGAACTGCTAACCTTGCATGTACCCCACTATGCTACTAGGGTTCCTTTCACACATTCTGTTTTTGTTGTTGTTGTTGCTGCGGTTAAGTGCCACTGAGTCAGTTCTGAGTCATAGCAACCCTGTGTAGGGTTTTCTAGGAGCAGCTACTGTGTTTGAACTGCCAACCTTGCAGTCAGTGGTCCAGCATTTATCCTACAGTGCCACACCTTGTTGTTGTTGTTGTTGTTTAAGGGCTGATGAGTCAGTTCTGACTCACAGTGACCCTGTAAAGGGTTTCTGAGGAGCAGCTGGTGGGTTTGAACTTTCAACCTTGCAGTTAGCAGCCAGTGCTTATCCTACAGCACCACACTAAGACCCCACAGCGCCACACTTACTGCCTGTAAATTTAGCTGCTTATTCAAGGCTCTTCTCAATTTTCCTCCTTGTCTTAGTCCTTCTGATGACTATAACACTTAACCTGGCTCCTTGAGAACCAAATGGATCACTCACACTGTTCTTTGAGCACAGCTCTTCCTTTCCAACTCGGCTTTGCTTTTAATGTTCAATTCACCTGGAATATGTTCCCTTCACATTTCTACCTATTAAGATCCTATGTATTCTTTAAAGTTTATTTTCAATGGTCCAGAAATTGTAAGTATTAGCGCTCCTTTCACTTGTCTACAGAAGGTGTTACTAATTGACTTCTCTGAACCCAGACTCCTTCTCAACACAACAATACAAGGCTCTAGGCAATCCTAACTAATCAATCCATGTTGGCATACAAAATGAAATGTATTATTCCTGTAGCAATCTAATATAATTGCACTATTCCCCACTACCACCTCAATTCATTGTATGCATGGGTCTTATCTCCTCTACCTTCTATTAAGAACCACTTGCTTAATTGTCTTATCTCTCTTTCCTACTAGATTTTAATCTGAACCAGTTCAGGGCAGTAATTATGCCTTATTAATCTTCATATCCCCCACAGAGCCTTGCACAAAATAAGCACTGAAATAGTTGCTGAAACATTCTTTTGCTATTATCCCATCACTCAATATGACTAAATATTTGAAAGCTTTACTTTAAAACAATCAAATTCTCTTTGACGCAAGACTAATTATTTCAAGTTTACTTCATCAATTTAGTGAACATTCCTGACTTTAATTTAGTAAGGCATTGTCTGATATTATTCAGAAACCATCAGAGTCAAAGGGCACAAGATAAACTGAACCCACTCTGAGGGTCTTATACTCAGTCATGAAGTCCTGGTGTGGTGTTCTAGTTTAAGTACCAGACTGCTAACCACAGGTCAGCAGTTCAACACCTTGGAAACACTATATAGGGTTAGAACTGATTCAATAGTACTTAACACCTTGGAAACACTATAGAGGGTTAGAACTGATTCAATAGTACTTAACACCTTGGAAACACTATAGAGGGTTAGAACTGATTCAATAGTACTTAACAACAACAACCTACCCAGTTATGGAAGCTGGTGAGTAAAACGATTACATTTGCAGAACTGTTTACTGATCTTAATCAAAACAAAATACTGTTTCTGACAATAGAAAAATTAAAAGACTCTCAGCACCAAAAACTATACATTGCTCAAGAAAGGAATTTAAAAAAAAAAAAATTTTTTTTAAGTGAAGAGATGAAAAAGAAAACAAAAAAAGCTAAGAATCAAGAAAGGCATCAATAAAGTTAAGCAAGTAGTCTGGCAAGGTCGCAAGAATTTTCGTTACCCATATCAGAAATCTAGGTCAAGAGACAATCACAGTAGAGAAAAAGCATAGCACAGTAAGACTCATACTGCCATCTAGAGGTTAAAGGCTAGACAACTTTTCTCCTCAATCACTCAAGTGAGTATTATCTGTTAAAGAGGCAGGCCTGAACACATCTTACTAAGTAAACCAGACAAATACTTATGATACCAGATCACAAGGAAGAATAAGAAGGTGTTAACACTTACTGGTATTCTCTTCCTCCCCTGATTCATTGTTGTTGTTGTTAAGTGCCATTGAGTCGATTCAGACTCACAGCGACCCTGTACAGGGTTTCCAGAATGGCCGACTTTATAGGTTGGAAAAACAAATCAGCAAGCCCAATTGTTCTTTAGAATTTTATCTACATGGAAAATGGTTTCTAAGTATAAATTGCTACTTTTTAAAGAATCACATGTTTAGAGGGTTGTTGTTGTGAAGTGCCGTGAAGTCGACCCTGTATAGGGTTTCTGAGGAGAGGTTGGTGGGTTTGAACCACCAACTGTGGTTCAAACTGACCTTGAGGTCGAGGGCTTATCCTATGGCGCCACACCAGGACAGAGAGATCAATAACACCACAGGCTGGTTTGGAAGTAGAAGCATTCCTTTGGTATCAATACCAAAAACAGTGGAAGTACCAAAGAGGTACCTCAATGTGGATTCATGGGATGAAGTAGCAGGTTTGAAGAAGCCTCAATCTTTCTCAATAAACTGTTGCTTAAAAACTATCGTTAATGATTACGTTTAGTCAAATAGCAGTCTCACTGAGACTGCTAAAATGAGTATGGAGGACTATACTTTAGTCTACCGCATAAGTAAGCTAAATATCTTAAAGCTTCTTTAGAGGGCAACATACACAGTCTGACCTTATTTGCATGAATAACTTTTGTCAATCTCTTCTATATAATATCAATGTAATTTCAACTCAGTCTAAATGAATATAAATTACATTGGTATTTTATTTCATAGTAAATGACTAAGTATATTCTTAAGAACAAAACAAACTAGAAATAAAAAGGGAATTTCCTCAAATGGATAAAGGGGATCTATGAAAAACCCACAACTAACACAACACTTAGAAGTGAAAGACTAAATGCTTTCCCCCTAAGATTAGGAATAAAACAAAGACATCCACTCTGGCCACTTGTATTTAACACTGTATTGGAGGTTCTAGGCAGGACAATTGTTGTTGTTGTTAAATGCCGTCGAGTTGGATCTGACCCATAGCGACCTACACAGGGTTTCTTAGGAGCAACTGGTGAGCTTGAACAGCCAACCCTGCAGTTCAAACGGCTTTACAGTCTGGCACATTAACCCACAGCACCACACCAGGACTCCGCAGGACATTTAGGGGTAAGAAAAGGCATCCAGATTCATAAGGAAGAAGAAAAAGCCCTAAGCTTTAGCACTACTTTCAAATGGCATGAGCCTCTGCTTTTCCAACTTCTACATTCTATTAAATAATATTTGAAATACAACCAGTAAGCAAATCTTCTTCAGGACTACAAAAAAGTCTCTTGTTTTCAGTGAGAAGTGTGGGAATTCAGAAACAAAGGTAAAAATTGCTGACCATCAGTATTCAATAGAATTCATGATAGTCCAATGGGTCTTCTTAGAAGAAAACAGCAACATACTGCTGCAACTTACAGGACTAAATCATGATCGTGCTTAGGTCATAACAGTAATGGAGCAGGGTTTAATAGGATAGAAAACCAAATCATTACCAACAAGCTTCATCCTATCTTTATCTCGTGCAGTTAGATAATCATCGGCTGTCATAAGAGGATAAATTCCAGATACTACAAAACCTTCAAATGTTGACTTCTAATCACTAAAACACCAACTTCCCAGGAAAGACTCATTTCTAGAAGGTTTCTCAATTTTAAGTCAGCGGACTTTGTTAGGAAAATTCCAGACTTTTTCCTGCGGGTATCAGGAGTCATCACTGAGAAATACACACTGCACACACATTTCCATGTTGTTAGTGTTATTGTTGTGTTCTCTTGAGCCGGTTCTGACTCACAGTGACCTTGTGTATAGGGTTTCTGAGAGTGGTGGGAGGATTTGAAATGCTGACTTTACAATAATGTTTATTCTACAGCTCCACAACAGGGCTCACATACCTACATGTGCCAGGTCAAAAATATCATTCTTATCTTAGAAAATTACAATCAAATGGAGTGATATGACACATGCAAACATCTCCAAGAAGAATGATAATGCGCCATACAAATGAAACAAACAAACTGCCCCAGGAGCAATCTGAAGGTCAGGGCTCCCTTTCTAGGAGCAGATATAAAAAGGAGAGGCTGATGAAAGAGGTTAGAGTCTGAGCTGAGTATCTGAAGGATAATAAAAATTCCAAAATTAGAACTAGGTTGGGGAGGAAATTCTGAGGAAAGGAATAGCATGAACAGAACTAAGAAGGTGAAAAAGCTCAAGGCATATTCTAGGAAGAGAGACTACTTCAAACGGGAACACTGCGTGGCATTTTCATAGGCATGTCATGCGAAATAAGGCTAGAAATTAAGCTAGAGTCAGAGTGTAGATTTGTAATGCCAGGCTAGGAGTTTGCATTTTTTCATATAGGTAATGAAGTACTACCAACAAAAGAATAACATATGCAAATGGTCTTTCAGAAAACTTAATCTAGCAGTGATAAGCAAGACTGATTGGAACAGGGTAGTTGATAAGTAGTTAGAAGGTGACTGCAATAGTTCCAGATAAGAGAAAGGGCAGTGAACGAAGTTGTAAGTAACAGAAATGCAACCTGTTGCATGGTAAAGCAATTTTACAATTTTTATATATTTACAATTCATATATATGAACTGTCCAAATCAAGCCAAGAGGGTCTGATCATCTGAAAAAACTGCTGTTGTTGTTAAATGCTGTTGAGTTGGTCTGACTTATATCGACTCTTTGTAGGGTTTCCATGGAGCAGCTGATGGGTTTGAACCACCAACCTTGTGGTTAATAGTCCAGTGCTTATCCTACAGTGTCACATCAGAACTCCATTCCTTTCCAAAATATGTACCCCAAAAGGGTTATTATCTGAGGCATAATGATGTACCCAGTGAAAGGGTAGGACTTATCCTCTAAAAGACACAATCGAGTTACTATCAGCCCTAGAATAGGATCACATTAGTTCTATGCTAACGTTTAACAATGCTCTTGGGAAGTGACAAACAATCATGCTTTGAGGACAAATATTTTTTGCATGTTTTTTCTTTCCATCATCTTTATCAGTGCAGATATTTGCATGAAAACAGGATCACTGGTCCTTGGGGATTCATCAGCTCCTACTGCTTATTTTTCATCCATGTCATCCTCTCAATTAATGCAGGAAAGAGGATTGAGACATCGAAACACCAGATTAGGGTGTCAAGTAAAAGCCAACCTCCCTAGAACAGATGAATAATCTGCAAGGAAGAAAAAAGATCTTGTTTTTATGCAAATATACAATACACAATAAAACAAAGAGCAACTTGTATCCAGGAAATGCAAGACATACCAATAAAATTCTTTCCAATTCTAAATTTTAAAACAGTTTTCTATACATCAGCTAAATTCACTGCACCCAAGGAAAATGACACTTGTTTGCAAAGCACTGCTACTGCTGTTGAAATAGGGCTGAATTTTAACTAGAAGATAATTTTGAAAAATCTCAGCTGGGCTCACAAAACTCATTAGGTAGAAATGAGTGTTTCTGTTTCCAAGTTTTGGTTTGGTGATTCAGGTGACTGGATTAGATGACCACCCCTAAAATCTTAAGGTCTTAGAAATACATACACTGACTTCAAATGTGTAAAATAAATAATGAATACCAAGTTTTTTATTCTTGGAATCCCATTACAATAGACATTACTCTCTGATGCTCCTGGACCGGATTCACTATTCCGGAAACTGGTAAGAAAAGACAAAGAATCATTTATCCTGCCATCTCAGTAAGAAGACAACTAAATAGTTATGGAGATAAAGTCCTTTATAGAAAATTTCTAGTCAATAGGAAGGAAAAACAGTATTAGACTACAGCTCATTTGTAACTTCTAACAAAATAAAGAATCTAGGCAGTATTCATGGGCAGCTAAACACCTGCATGCATGGCTGATAAAGAACTTCACAATGAACAAATCAGGCTGACAGTACCCTTACCAATCCATAAATCTTACTATCACAAATCATAAAAAGAGAGACAAGCAGAAACAATGCATCTTCTAATGAACCTAGGTACACAATACCACCTACAAAATATTCTTGCCAAAAATAAGTAAGTCCTGTATCTGAGTAAGCCTCTACATTTTATTGTATATATTTTTTTTTTTTTGGAAAGCCTCTAGATTTAACTATCAAGAAATAAACAAGACTAGAGGAACATGTTAAATATAACCAACCACAAGGATATAATCAACAAAATCCAGAATGTGGAAAATTCTACAGAATAAATAACTAGGTTTAACAAATGGCAAAGGAAAATAAAAGGAAGGTGGAACTACTATAGATTAAAAGAGATTTAACAGACATACTAACCAAATGCAGTGAGCAAAACTTATTTAGATCTTGATTCAAAACAACCCACTGTATAAAGGCATTTAGGAGTCAATCAGGGGAATCTAAATCCTGACTGGACACTGACCGAAGCAAAATTTAGTTCTAATAATGAAACTGTAGTTATATTTTTAAATGAATAAATAAACAGTAAAACTCTTTGTTTTTTGTGGGAGAAAGATGAGGCTTTCTGCTCCCATAAAGATTTACAGCCTTGGAAACCACATACAGGGTCACTATTAGTTGGAACTGACTCCAAGGCACACCACCACCACCACCTTTGTCTTTTAGAAACACATCTTGGGTTATTTGGAAATACAGTGATCTGATACCTGGGATTTGCTTTAAAATAACTATGGGAGGTTATGAGTTGGAACTGACTCAACAGCACTCAACAACAACAAAGTAGGAGTGAAGAAACCCTGGTGGTACAGTGACTAAAGCATGTGGTTGCTAACCAAAAGATCAGTGGTTCAAACCCAACAGTCTACAGGGGAAAGATGTAGCAGTCTGCTTCTGTAAAGATGTCAGAAAAGGGATTCTATGAGTTGGCATCAAAATGATGACAACGGGTTTGGTATAGGGGAGACAACAGTGGCCATATGCTGAATAGGAAAGTTAGATCCTGGGGACATGAGGTCTGTATCGTAAGTCTCTCTATTCTGATACACATTTAAATTTTTCCATAAAATAAGTGGAAAAAATACTTTATTACCTTCCTTAGTAGGAAGGCATAAGAGAAAAACTAAGTAACCAGAGGAAACAAAGCAATTTCAGCTACAAATAACCAAAGACAATACTGTTGGTAAATGCATTTGGTTATTTAATATCTTCTTGACATAACAAGCATTAAACTTATTTTGTTAAAAAAAAAAAATCTGACAGAAAGATTAAGGAACGATCATTCTATGCATTTATTAGACAAAGGCAGAAAGTGAATCAAGGAGTTCTATTTAAGCTTACAAGCATCTTCATATTCATAAATTTAATATTCATGGATTTGCTTTTTTATTATGAACCCTAGAGGTTCATGACATACATGGTAATTAGTAATTTTTCCAAGATATAAACATTAATCATAAGAAATAAGTACCCTGTATTTAAAGTGATAGGTAGCAGTGAGTGAACCTAACAGACTAACTAGAAACAGTTTGTTGTTTTCTACTCCTTGACACCTAAATGATTTTAAAAATATTTTCTTGGTAACAGAAAACCAACTACAGATGGCAGTAATAGAAAGAAAAATAAAAGAAGGTTAATGACGTGATTAAAGTCAAAAGCCAGAAGTTATAGGTTGAATTTTAAATTAAAAAGTTGATCAAATGATCAGGTTAAAGATGTGATCAAGTCCACTACATGCTCTATTAAGAAACAAGAAGAGGGATTTCAGGTAGATGGCAGATTAGGGAGAGGCACCATGCAGACTGCCGCCAGTAATAATAGATAATACCAGATAAAGCAGGTTCAGGACATGGTCCCGGAATTCTAAACTACATACATAAAGGAATAGTTAGAAGGATTGAAGGCTTACTGCTAGTGGAACTTTTAGCAGCAGTAAGAAAGGTGTTGTTTTCGGATCTACTGCTGTTGAAGGGTTCTGGAGCAGCCATTTTGGGCATGACAAAGCAGCACCAAGAGCAGGGAAGAGCTCCCATTGCTGGGGTCTGGCCGATCATCAGAAATAAAAGTGTGAACACTTTTTTTCTGTTCATTTGTCATTCTCTCTGTCTGTGGACCTCCCCTCTGGTGACTAGACGGGGTGCTTGAGCGAGTGGACCCCCTCCTACCTCCAGAGGATTCTACTACATATATACACAGATGTCCTCAGCAAAGAACATGGTCTCAGAACTGAAGAAGGGAGAGGTGTCAATAGAACAGCTTGAAATGAAAGAGTCTCCCCAAACTGCTCGACTGTTTCTCATGAGGAATAACACCTGAACGGGCTTGAGGAGATGGAGAGAGACAGACAAAAAAGGAAAGAGGTTGAAAATTAAATCCTGAGGTTACGTCATGAGGGGCAACAGTAACATCTTGAAATTTCTCCGGTGGCTGTGAAGGCAAGAAGCCAAAAGAGAGGCATTAAAGTCTTACTCATATTTTGTTATGGGCTTCTTTTTCTTTCTTTTCGTTTTTTTGGGTGGCAATTATAGACTTTACTGTTCAATCTGTATTTTTTTTTGTTACTGTGGTTGTTTTTTGGTCCCCCTTTTACCTTGGGGGGAGTGCTTTATCTCACTATGTTACCTAAGAAAGAAACCACAATTGCAGTCATATAACCAAGCTACAATCACACCCGATAAAATCCCACCATCTGGGCAAGAGTCAATACCAGCTGCCATACACCAGACAGATAGTCAACACTTGCTAAAATTACTCTGAGTTGAATAATAAGAGAAGTAAAAAAGGATAGCCAAACACCTGATCACATCTACCTGGAGACAATCAGAAAGCTTAATAATACACCAACAGACATTCAACTAATCATTGAAAATACATCTAATTATTGAAAATGCCCCCAAAACAACAGAAGATCTCAGCACATGTCCAGGAACAAGATGGAGTACCTGAAACAAATGTGCTGGAGGTAGACCTAGACTTCCCATTGGAAGGAGGAAAGGCTCTGGAACTACCTGAGAAATAATAGAATAATAGTGGGATGCATCCAAACACCCACAGTGGGGTTGAGAAAAAGAAGAAATCAGGAGCAGGAGCTACAGGAACAATCAAAAAGATAGAAATAGCATTGGAAGCAACTAAAAACCTGCTAAAAGAGATCCAAATGATTAATAATAAAATAATAAAATGGACAATACACTGAAAGGGCAAAGGAGTACAACTGAAGAGATGGAAGCCGGAACAAGCGATCTGGAAGATAAATTTCTGAATACTGCTAAGATAGAAGAGCAAGCAGAAAAAAGAATTTAAAAAATCAGAAGAAAGTCTAAGATTCATGTGGGACAACATGAAGAGGAATAACCTGAGGATTATTGGAATTCCGGAACAGGAATGATCACAGAGGACCACAGAGGAAATAGTTGAAGAGCAGCTAGAAGAAAATTTCCCTAAATCCCGAAAGACAAAAAGATAAGCATTCAAGAAGCAGAAGGAACCCCAGGAAGGATAGACCCCAAAAGAAAATCACCAATAACTATCATAATCAAGCTCTCCAAAATCAAAGACAAGGGAAGAATCCTGGGAGCAGCTAAGGAAAAGAGAAGTATTACTACAGCAAGCAAATCAGATAAAGCTCTGATCTCTCAGCAGAAATCATGCAGGCATGAAGACAATGGAGAGACATATATAAAACCCTGAAAGAAAAACTGCCAACCAAGGATTGTCTAGGCAGCAAACCTTCCAATTAAATACAATGGTGTAATAAAAACATTCCAGGATAAACAGAAGCTAAGGGACTTTATCAAAGCCAACCCAGCGCTTCAGATCATCCAAAAGGGAGTTCTTTGGACTAAGAACCAACAATAACAGACAGCAACCAGAGCTTGGTACCACCTAAAACAGAGAGAACAGTCCAGAACAGAACAAAACTACAAGAACAAATCCAGAGCATCTGGAAGGTTTGTCTGTGATCAAAACAATAATAACGTGAAAGAAGGTAAAAATTTAGGAACAGAGATCCAGGTATTAGGGGCCCAGGTAGATTGCAGGATAAAATAGACTGTTTTAAATAGAGGTAAAAGTTAAGAGACTATAGGGTAACCTCAAAGAAAATTAATACTTCACAACACACCAAGAAAATGAAAATCCAAGAAGCACATGGAAACATTAAAACTATGATGAAACTGACTAGAAAGAACACAAAAAACATGAACTCAGACCAGGAAGGCATGCAGAACAAAAAAACCCAGCAGCACCACACGCAAAAAAAAGTAACACAACGACAGAAATTAATTCATACTTATCGATAATTACACAGAATGTCAACAGATTAAATGCACCAGTTAAGAGATGGAGATTGGAAGAATGGATAAAGAAAACAAAATACGCTATCTGCAAGAGACCCACCTTACATACAAAAACAAATTAAAAGTTGTTGTTGTTGTTAGGTGCCATTGAGTCAGTACTGACTCATAGCAACCTTATGCATGGCAGAACAAAACACTGCCTGATCCTGGGCACCTCACTAATGTTGCCATGCTTGAGTCCATCAATGCTGCCAATTGGCCAATCCATCTCATTGGGGGTGTTCCTCTTTTTCTCCAACCCTCCATCTTACCAAACATGATATCCTTCTCCAGCAACTGTTCCCTCCCGACAACATGTCTGAAATATGAGAGATGAAGTTTGGCCACCTTGGCCTCCAAGGAGCTGCACTTCTTCCAAAACGGATCTATTGGTTCTTTTGGCAGCTCAAGGCACTTCCAATATTCTCCTCTAACACCATAACTCAAAAGCATCAATTCTATGGTCTTCCTTATTCACCATTCAGTTTTCGCATTCATATGAGGTTACTGAAAATACCATGGCTTGGGTCAGGTGCACCTTAGCCCTCAAGCTGACATCTTTGCTCTTCAACACTTTAAAAAAGTCTTGTGCCTAATTTGCCTAATGCAATACGTCCTTTGATTTCTTGACTGCTGCTTTCATGAGTATTGATAGTGGGTCCAAGAAGAATGAAGTCCTTGACAACTTCAATCTTTTCTCCATTGATAAGAATGTTGTTTGTTGGTCCAGTGGTGAGGATTTTTGTTCTCTTTACACTGACATGTAATCCATACCAAAGGCTGTGCTCTTTGATCTTCATGAGTAAATATTTCAAGTCCTCTTCACTTTCAGGAAGCAAAGTTGTATCATCTGCATATCGCAGGTTGTTAATGAGTCTTCCTCCAATCCTGATGCCACATTTTTCTTCATAGAGCCCAGCTTTCGGATTATTTGCTCACCATACAGGTTGAATGCGTATGGTGAAAGAACACAACCTTGTCGCACACCTTTCTTAATTTTAAACCAGTCAGTGTTCCCATGTTCTGTTCGAACAACTGCCTCTTGGTCCAGGTACAGATTCCTCATCAGTACAATTAAGTGTCCCAGAATACTCATATGTTGTCCATAGTTTGACATGATCCACACAATCAAAAGCCTCTGTGTAGTCAATAAAGCACAGGTAAACACTTTCTGATATTCTCTACTTTCAGCCAAGATCCATCGGACATCAGCAATGATATCCCTCGTTCCATGGCCTCTTCTGAATCCAGCTTGAACCTCTGGAAGTTCTCTGTCAATGTATGCTTGCAGCCATTTCAGTATTACCTTTAGTAAAACTTTACTCACATGGGATATCAAAGAGATTGTCAGATGATTTCCGCATTCCGTTGGGTCACCTCTCTTTGGAATGAACCATGCATATGGATCTCTTCCAATCAGTCTGCCAGATAGTTGTCTGCCAAATTTCTTGGCAGAGATGAGTGAGTGCTTCCTGTGCCACCTCACTTTCTTGGAAGATTTCCATTTTTATTCCATCAATTCCTGGTGTCTTGTTCTTTGCCAATTCCTTCAATGTACCTTGGACCTCCTCCTTCAGTATCATTGGCTCTTGATCATATGGTACCTCTTGAAACTGCTGAATATTAACCACTTCCTTTTGGTACAGTGACTCTGTGTATGCTTTCCATCTTCTCTTGATGCCTTCTGCATCATTCAATAATTTGCCCAGAGAATCTTTCAATAA
>NW_006408597.1:3072671-3074411 GCF_000296735.1 Chrysochloris asiatica
GATTTCTATGTATTCTATCTGGTGAAGTCCATGTGTAGAGTTGTCTCTTATGCTGTCTAAAGAAGGTATTTGAAATGAACAAATTGTTGGTTTTGTAGCATTCTGTCATGCATCCTCCAGCATCATTTCTATCACCAAGGCCATGTTTTCCAGCTACTGATCCTTCCTCTTTGCTCCCAATCTGTACATTCCAATCACCAGTAATGATCAATACATCTTGATTGCATGTATGATCAATTTCAGATTGAAGAAGTTGGTAGAATTCTTCTATCTCATCCTCACTAGCTTTAGTGGTTGGTGTGTAAATTCAAATAATAGTGGTATTAACTGAGCTTCCCTGTAGGCCCATGGATATTATCGTATCAGACAGCATTGTACCTCATGACTGATCTAGATATGTTCTTTTTGACAATGAATGCAACACCATTCCTCTTCAATTTGTCATTTCCAGCATAGTAAACCATGTGGTCTTCAGATTCAAAATGTCCAATACCAGTCCATTTCACCTTGCTAATGCCTAAAATACCAATGTTTATGTGTTCCATTTCATTTTTGACAACTTCCAATTTTCCCAGATTCATACTTTGTATATTCCATATTCTAATTTTCAATGGATGTGTACAGCTGTTTCTCTTCATTTCGAGTTGTACCCCATCAGCAAATGAAGGTCCTGCGGGCTTTTATCCCACGGGCTTTACTCCATTCATGTCATCACGGTCAACTCTACTTTGAGGAAGCAACTCTTCCCCAGTCGCATTTTGAGTGTCATCCAACCTGAAGGGCTCATTTTCCAGCATTATATCTGACAGTGTTTCTCTGCTATTCATAAGGTTTTTAGTGACAAAATATTCGGAAGTAGTTCGTCACTCCTTCTTCCTAGTCTGTCTTTGTCTGGAAGCTCATCTGAAACCTGTCCACCATCAGTGACCCTGCTAGTATTTAAAATACCAGTGGCATAGCTTTCAGAATGACAGCAACTCACAAGCCACCAATGTACGACAAAAATGTTGGAAAAAATATATACCAAGCTAATTGCAATAAAAAACAAGCAGAAGTGGTGATACTAATCTCTGATAAAATAAACTTTAAGGCAAAATCCAGCATAAGAAACAAAGAAGGAAATTATTTCATGATTAAAGGGTCATTTGAACAATAAAACATAATCATAATAAATATCTATGCTCCCAATGAAATAGTCCTAAAATACATAAAGCAAACCGTAACAGAACTGAAGAGACAAATCTACCTCATATGCATCCAAAAAGAAGAAAGAATCAAACAAATCAAATGTGTTAATGAACGCATTAACACATTTCAAACTATTTGAAACAGACCAACAAAGTAAACCTAGTCACCAGAAGAAAAGAAATAATAAAGATTAGAGCACAAATAAACAAGATAGAATAAACAGAAAAACTATAGAATCAACAGGATAAGAAGCTGGTTCTTTGAAAGGATTAATAAAATTGACAAACCACTGTCAAACTTAACAAAAGAAAAGACACACATAAGAAAGTACATGAGTGATGTCACGACAGAACCAATAGAAATTAAAAGGATAACAGAATGCAGTGAAGAGTTATAATCCAACAAATTTGAGAATCTAGGATGGAGATCCTTTTAGAAAAAACATGACCTACCTAAAGTTACACAGAGTGAAGTAGAAAACTTGAGCAGAGTTATAACAAAAGAAGAAATGGATTAGGTCATGAAAAAGCTCCCAACCAAAAAAATTTCCAG
>NW_006408597.1:3075336-3086533 GCF_000296735.1 Chrysochloris asiatica
TATAACGCAATCCTAATCCAGATTTAACGACGTTCTTTAAAGAGATGGAAAAACTCTTACAAACTTTATATGGAAAACAAAGAGTCCACAGATAAGCAAAGCACTGCTTAAAAAGAAGAACAAAGTTGTGATCCTCTCACACCCTGACTTCAAAATTTACTACATGGCTACAGTGGTCAAAACAGCCTACTATTGGTACAATGAAAGATTCATAGATCAATGGGACAGAATTGAGAATCCAAAAAATTAATCCAACTAAATGCAGCCAACAGAACTTTGATAAAGGTTCAAAGTACAATTATTGAATGAGGAGACAGTCTTTTCAACAGATGGTGCTGGTAAAACTGGAAATCAATATGTAAAATATTGAAACAAGACCTTCATCTCACACCATATACAAAACCCAATTCAACATGGATTAAAGACCTAAATGTGAATCCCAGAATTATAAAGGTCATCAATGAAAAAAATAGCGACAAATTTAAGGGCTCTAATGCAGAGAACACACAGACTATCAAACAGCGAGAATTGCATGAACAAAGGAAGACAAAACAGATGACTGGACATACTAAAGATTAGAAACTAATATGTATCAAAAGATTTCACCAAAAGATTACAAAGAAAGCCCACAGAATAGGAAAAAAATCTTTTGCAATAATATATCAGACAACAGAAAACCTCTAAAATCTATAGTAAACTACAACACCTCTACAAGCAAAAGATAAATAACCCAGTTTAAAAATGGGCACAGGACATGAACAGAAAATTCACCAAGGAAGACATTTGGGCTGCAGACAAGCATATGAAGAAATGTTCATGATCATTAGCCCTGTTGTTGTTGTTGTTGCTGTTAGATGCCATCCAGTCGGTACTGACTCATAACAACCTTATACACAGCAGAACGAAACACTGCACGATCCTGAGCCAACCTCACTATTGTTGCCACACTTGAGCCCAATGATACTTCCACTTTGCTAGAAAGATGTAATTCAAAACAACAAGGAGATATCATCTCATACCAACAGTAACAGCATAAGTTCAAAAAAGCAGAGGACAATAAATGCTGGCGAGGATATGGAGAGACTGGGGCCTTCCTACATTGCTGGTGGGAATGTAAATTCCCAATTTGGATGAACCTTGAGGACATTATGCTGAATGAAATTAGTCAGTCACAAAAGGACAAATATTGCATAAGACCATTTTTGTAAAACCTTAAGAAAAGATACCCATACTAAAAGGAAAAAAAAAAAAAATTCTTTATTGGTTACCAAGGGTGGAAGGGAGGGAAAGGTAGAGCACAAGTTAAGGGACAGACAAATCATAGTTCGGGTATTAGGGAGGACAATACACAAGAATGAGGTGGGGGATGGAAGAACGAGGTAGATGGGTTTGCATGGGCTAAATAGGACAGAAGTAAATAGTGATGTATGCTCAACCTTGTAACAACAGGGCTCTGTGATACAGAGATCGAGGCATAGTCTGAATGGGTAAGAAGGGAAAGAATGTTAAGATGCTTAACTATCTTATGGATATTGATTTTCCTTGCCTTCTAGTGTAAAATAGATACTTCAGTGGGATAGAAAGGAATATCAGGAAACATGATTACAGAAACTTTGTAAGTCCATCTTCACCCTGTAACTGAACAGAAGACCAAAAAGGGGTTCTAGAACTTGCCCAGTGAAAATAGGCTTCTTGCAGAGAAGTGTACAGTCTATACACTTTGTAGTGTATAGGACGTTAGGTGGAATCCTGAACCCCATCTAGAACTTTCTGAGACGGGACATTCCCACTTGAAAGGACATGCAGACCAACCCAGAGCAGCTAGAGGAATGGGACAGAAGATACTTCCTGAAAGAAGACCAGCAAGGAAAAACAAAATCAAAAACAAAAACTGGCAGTCTGTTTGGCTATTACAAGAACAAGCAAGCTGTTGGCAGGGGAGCCATCAAAGCAAGCAGTCAAGTCCCCTCAGGACAAACCCCCCTCCTCCAAGACTGAAACTCAAAGGGAACACGTGAGCAGGCATGCAAGCCCGCTGACCACTGTGTTGGTCTATGTGGAAGTGAGAGAAAGTCAGTAATGAAGATAGGGATAAGTCTGACCACATTCCATAGACTCCTTTTAACCTTGAGATGAGAGACAGAAAAGGAATGGCTGATTGGTCCAAAGTTCGGGGAGACTTTTCAACTCCTGAGCCCATGGACACTGACCTAACCACTGAGGACTAGAGCTGAGAGTGAAGTGTCCAGCTAATATGAAGTAGGGGGAGATGCACAAGAATACCCATTTGACCTAGCTTTGATGGTTTGATGACCAGAGCTCGACAAGAAATTTGATAAAAGAAACAAATATAAATTGCTACAATTTGATGAACTTGACCTACACTTATGGATGTAGTAGCTCAAAATACCAACTGAGAGGAAAGGAGCCTTCACATCAAGGATCAAGCCTATTTCCTCTGTACACCATGTTGATAGAGATGGGCAACTTAGACACTGGGTACCTAAAATGGAGGTGGGGGTGTGTGGGGAGAGGCACCTACAGAGGCACAAAGTAGCTGTCTTACAAGTTTTCAAGAGGGAGTTTAATTGCAAAGTGGGCAAGGGAAGCTAAAATCCCCACTGAATAGTTTTCATCTTGTCTACATGGGGATGTGGATAGGATTCTTTGATTCCACAGTAATTGTTACCATGACTATTTCGATTGTCACAACTGTAAATGTAAAAGTTTTATAACATAAAGGGGGGTAAGCTAATCTTATATTCCAGGAACAGACAATCCTAAGAGCATCAAGGGAGAAGAGCATGAGTGGAATGCAGGACCCTATCCAGAGAAGCAGTGACAAAGATGAGGACATGGAGAGAGGGAACAGCTGAGAACTCTAAGCTCATGGAAAGAGAAAGGCTGTATGCTGGTGGCCAGAAGGCAGGCTTACAGAATGTGCCCCCTTGTGTTGTTAAAATGATTATATATTTCGGAGTGTTTTTGTGTACATCCAAAAAAAAAAGATGATGCATGGAGGAGATTGTAATCATTGCAATTAAAATGAGTGCAAAACCAATGTTCTCCCATGTAAACTATCACTCAATTCACAATAAAAGCTTTAAAAAGAAAAAGAAATAAGAAGAGATAATTCCTGGAACTATATTTTAGATTTCTCCAATCAGTAAAAACTAGCATTTTTAAACTATAGTTATACTTTAAAAATTGGGGGCTGATGAAGGTCTTAGAATGCACACTTCAAGAACAAGGTTCCAATCACTGTTTTTATGTTGAGTGAGTATCACTCCTTTTAATCACAAAGTGAAAATTTTCTATAAGTCCTTTTCTAGTTTTATAATAAATGTAGTTTGAATGGAGATTTGTAATCTGCAAAGATAGAACTGTGAACTAAAAGAAAGGAGAGCAGACAGGCGTTAAGTGAGAGCTCCTAGCATTCATTATCCATGGCAGCACATGTGTTCTTGGTCTGCCCTTTATCTTTTCCTTTGGTGAATGAAACCTTTTCCATTCCAGAATTGGACAGCACTGATCCCAGGACTCACTGGTCCATCAAGGATGAGTATATGAGGGAAGACAGAGCAGTGTCTGTCCTCCCTAGGACCTTTCTTCTGGGACTCTTGGGGAAAAAAAAAAAAAAAAGATTCCTTTGGGAATCATATGATTTAAAGACACACAAATTAGAACTCCTTTTGGCCATCTTGCCCAGTTGCTAAGAAAAGGCTACACTAATGCATGAATGAAGCAGAGCCTCAAGACACAAAACAAATGGATGTCCCAAGGACATCACTCAGAGTCATGGATCTCGATATCCTCAAAGTTATTCCTACCCTGGACTTTTGAGTTATGCAAACTAATAAAGTCCCCCTTTCACTTATGCTACTTTGAGATGACATCCTCTTAAAAGTGAACAAGTTCCAATATGCTTTTATTGTGCAGAGAAAAAGAATTTTCTTACCTGATAAGTCCAGTAATTATTCTAGCACGTTCTATTATAAAGAGTATTTCAGATTACATCAACTTCTTGGTGTCAGAACATCTATGCTTTTCCTAATACAGATGCTTTTTGAATTTTAACTGGAACTCACCATGGAAAATACAGTCAGTAACCCTGAACAAATGGTACTCACACTCATCCAGACCCAGCTGATAGGCTAGGTTCTGTAGGCCTCGTACCTTCTCCATCAAATTAGCCGTGGTGAGACTGCCCAGTTCTGAAACAGAATAATTTATTTCAATACCTTGTCTTCCCACTGTTATTTAGTAATAACTTCTTTGGGATGAGAATACCTGTTATATAAATTTTCAAGCTATTTTGCATAATTCTTGTCAAATAAATAGATACTGGATCCCTAGCTGTCCATTCCCCCTATGTCGTCTACCCCTCAATTAAAAAAACCAAGTCAATGAATTTTTCCATTATTACAAAGAGCCTCAAATGAGTTTATCCACTTATGAGAAAAGAGTTAACATAAAGATAATGGCAAATTAAGTGCTTTAACCTGAGGATCCTAACTTACTCATTTTCTCCACACTTCTTTTGCTTATTACACAAAATGAATACACCATTATAATATGGAACCTTGTGTTTGGATATAGCACTGAAAAAACACATATCTTGCAAAATAGGTGTTGTTTCCACTGCTATTTACAAGTCTTCATTATTATGACTCACAATATGATAGTAACTATTCCCCATTTTTCTAAGTACCAAACTTTCCCTTCAAATCAATTCCCATAATTTTTTGTTTTAAGTTTAGCCAGTTAAAATGACCATGGAATTTCAGTTTTTAACCTAAATTTCCAAGATTTTATTTAAATAGCACCAACCATGTTTGGAGTCCTGGTGTGGCGCTGTGGGTTAATGCGCCAGACTGCAAAGTCATGTGAACTGCAAGGTCGGCAGTTCAAGCTCACCAGCTGCTCCTCAGAAACCCTATACAGGGTTGCTATGGGTCAGAACCGACTCAATGACACTTAACAACAACAACCATGTTCAGGTTTAAGACATGGGTTAATTTGTACATAACATAAGCTATGACTTCTTACTTAAAATTTAAAGGTTCCTTTAAATACGTAGTGGCGGAATGTTATAAAAATGTCTGTTTGGAACATTAGAACAATGAATCCGAGATGTCCTTGAGACTTAATTTTTCCATGGCTGAATGAGGGGATTTAAACATTTCAATGCAGAACAATTAATTACTTCTGCAATCCAATAAAGGTGTCTTTTCCCTCCCACTTATCATGTCCAGTCATTATATCTGGCAGAAGTAGACTTTCCTGTTCCGTTCAGCTTCTTAAATAGCTCGAGAATCCAAGTTTTTAACCTTAATTTTAATCTAATACTTCACAACCTTCATGAATCTTATCACTAGGGTAATCAAAAAATAAATGAATAAAGAAGAACAAATATCAAGGAAAATTAATGTTTTTAATTTAAATTTCCACTTTGTGATTGGATTCTGAACCATTTATCAAACAACAACATTCACTACTTACCCTTTATGAAAGAAATTAACAAGCTAGAAAGAAGTACAAGATAGGCCTTAACCCACTAAAAGGTTGTCATTTCATAGCATTAACAAAAATATGTGGCAGTAAATCCCAAATACAGCAGTTGTACTATAGAAATAATTAGATTTAATATAAAATATCAGTTTAAATTTTAACTCTTTTGCATAAATGTTGGCTATGCTCACTTCTGCATGATATCATCACACCTAACTTATGAGAATTAAATAAGAAAATGTATGTGAAAGCATTATGTGAACTGTAAAGCTTTATACAAAGAATTATTATTACAATAATATAGCAACAGAAGAAATCACAATGATGGAGCTGGCAGGACTTGACAGGATTTGTACATATGGAACAAGCAGAGAAGGCATTCAGGCATAAAGGACTGTGAGTAAGAATGGTTGCATGGGCAGTTCACTGAAGCTGAGAATACTTTTAAAGGAATAATAAAGAAACTGGAAAAGTAACGATTTCTGGAGAGACATAAATGTCAAAGTTAGAGGTCATTACAATTACTTACCTTTCAACATGTCGATATCATCCCGTTCTATTTCAGCCATCCATTTGGGGGGAGAGCTAGTAATAGGCTGTCAGAAAATAAGAATACATCCATTGAGATGTATACCAAGTGAAGAAGCCTGACTCTCCCTTCTTATAAGAAAAACACATTGTCACACAACCTTCAGGTTTGAAAATAATGGCAAACTTCCAAAACCTGACCTTCTCCAGGTTCAGATATGGTTCACAAACACTCATCTTACAAAACGACACTACTCGGCTTGCAGAATGTGCCCTTTGGTTGCTTAAATTATTAAATATTCCTGAGTGTTTTTGAGTGCATCCCCCCAAAACAAGACAGGGAATAGAAGCAAATACTGTTGAATGATGATGCACAGAGGAGATAGTAATCATTGCAATGAAATGATGAGTGTAAAAACGATGTTCTCAATTCACAATAAAAACTAAAAAAAAAAAAAAAAGATGACACTGCTCAACCAGAAGCTGAGGAAAGGGGGAATAAAAGGTCCTCACCACCTAAAGGGTACTGAGCTTGTGTTTGGAGCGATGAAAACTTCTGGGACATGAATAGTGGTGATGGTAGCACAGCATGGTGAATGGAATTATGTCACGGAATTGTACATATAAAAAATGGCCGAAATAGCAAACTCTTGGCTATATATATATATAGTTTACGGCAACAAAGTTTGAAAGATAACAATACTGCTCATCTTTAAAGTTGGTTTTGGAGAAAAGACCTTGGAAGAATTAGGTATAATTATTAATAATGTTTCATGTGCAACGAGCTAGAATAGCAATAAAAGAAATTCTTTGCATTTCAGCTCTTTAAAAAGCCTTCAAGTGAACTGTCAGAAAGCCCTCAATCAGAACTGTCTGAAAAAAGGATCAGTAAGTATACTTCTCTGGCAGAGGATAAATTTAAATTAAGATTCAATTCAAATGAGAGAAAAATGGTCATCATTTGAAATTTCATAGTTTCATTGTAGAAGTTTCAGAAAACTTGAGAATTTTAAGCTATCTTCTCAGTTCTAAAATTGAACAGACAAAATAAGAGAATGCTTTCTTGGAATAGCTTTAAGCTGGCAGTTTTCAATCCTGATTGCATATCAGAATCACCTAAAAAACTAGAAACAATAAACATTGATGTGCTGCCAACTACATTATTAAACAGGCGCAGTGGGCAAACCCCACCTTTATTGATTGCAGTATGGTTAAGAATCAATATTAATCCAGCTGTCATCTAGAAAAGGACCCAGGCTTCACCTTCCTCTACCTCCATTCCTCATTTCCAGTCACTTTTGTTTGTGGTAATTTCTCTCTCTTACCTTAACCAACTACTAGAGTTAGGTTAGAATTCATTCCTGGTCATCTGGGGCCAAGCCATTAAGTACCAGCTGTAGGCTCAGGAATCTGCACAACTCCCTGCATTGCAGACAAGTCAGCTCCTTTTCCTATTGTTCTAGTCCCCTGGGGCTAGGTCACTAGCTAAGAATCTGTTCGCCTTCACTGACTGCCAGTGCAGACTTTCTGTGTCACCCAGGTACTCAAAGCTGATTCTTCACAAATCAACTGTCTATATAAACCTCTTTGTGTCCATCAGCCACCTAAAGCTGGTTCCTCACAAGTTAGAACTCTGCTTTAATACTACTTGTGCAGCCTTCCTCTGAATTAGCCGTCCCAGCTAAATGAAAGTCTCATAGCTCCTTGTGGGTTTGTTAATTCTATAAAATGGCTTACAATTCATGGAGACTATTACCTATACTTACAGTTGTTGTTTTTGTTAAGTCGAGCCAATTCTAACTCACAAGCAGCCGGTGGGTTTGAACTACCGTTACCCATTTATTATTAGTCTCTTAAAAATCCTACAAAGTAGTTTCAGATGAGAAAACTAAGGCTCAGAAATGATCAGAAACAATGAAGAAATGCTCCCAATCATTAGCTATTGTTATTGTTTTTAGGTGCCATCAAGTCAGTACCAACCCATAGCCACCATAGCAGAACGAAACACTGTCCAATTCTGGGCCAACCTCACTATCGTTGCCACGCTTGAGTCCACTGATGCTGCCACTTTGCCAATCCATCTCTCTGGGGGTCTTCCTCTTTTTCTCTAACCCTCCACCCTACCAAACATGATATCCTTCTCCAGTGACTGGTTCCTCCTGACAATATGTCTGAAGTATAAGAGATGAAGTTTGGCCATCTTGGCCTCCAAGGAGCACTCTGGCTGCACTTCTTTCAACACAGATCTGTTGGTTCTTTTGGCAGCCCACGGCACTTTCAGTATTCTCCTCCAACACCACTACTCAAACGCATCAATTCTTCTACGGTCTTCCTTATTTACCGTTCAGCTTTTGCATGCATATGAGGTTTTTGAAAATACCATGGCTTGGGTCAGGCGCACCTTAGTCCTCAAGCTGACATCTTTGCTCTTCAACACTTTAAAAAGGTCTTGTGCAGCAAATTGTCTAATGCAATACGTCCTTTGATTTCTTGACTGCTGCTTCCATGAGTGTTGATAATTGATCCAAGAAGAATGAAGTCCTATCTTTTCTCCGTTGATAAGAATGTTGTTTATTGGTCCACTGGTGAGGATTTTTGTTTTCTTTACATTTAGATGCAATTCATAATGAAAGAATGTTGGTTATTGGTCCACTGGTGAGGATTTTTGTTTTCTTTACATTTAGATGCAATCCATACTGAAGGCTGTGCTCTTTGATCTTTATCAGTAAATGCTTTAAGTCCTCTTCACTTTCAGCAAACAAGGTTGTATCATCTGCATATGGCAGGTTGTTAATGAGTCTTCCGCCAATCCTGATGCCACGTTTTTCTTCAGAGAACCCAGCTTTTCAGATTATTTGTTCAGCATACAGGTTGAATAAGTATAGGTTGAATAAGTGTGCAATGACCCTGTCACACACCTTTCTGAATTTTAAACCATTCAGTGTTCCCATGTTCTGTTCAAACAACTGCCTCTTGGTCCAAGTACAGATTCCTCAAAAGCATAATTAAGTGTTCAGGAATACTCATACTTCGCAATGTTGTCCATAGCTTTAGCTATTAGAGAGATGCAAATCAAAACAACAAAAGATAATATCAAACCCTGGCAATAACAGCAATGATCAAAAAAATAGAATCAACAAATTCTGTCAAAGGTGTAAAGATTGGAACTCTTATATATGGATGATGTGATTATAAAGTGGTACAACCATTACAGAACATGATATGGTACTTCTTTTAAAAATTAAAAATAGAAATACCATGTAATCCAGCAATCTCACTACTAGGTATATAAGAATAAATCAAAAAGTATTGCTAGACTGTTTGGCTGTAACATTATCAATCAAGCTGTTTGCCTTGGAGCCATCAAGGCAAGAAAATGGGTAGGCAAGAAAAGCTTACCCACTAGAGTGAACTCCTAAGACTGAAACTCAAAGGGAACACATGAATGGTCCTATATACTCGATGGCAACCATCCTGGTTGACTTATAAGTGTAAGGGGGGTAATTGCAGTAAACAAGTCATGGGCTAAGATTTGCCATATTCCATGGACACCCAGTGACTTAGGAATGAGAAAGAGAAAAGGATGGGCTGATGGGTTTGAAGTTCAGGGTGACATGTGAACTCCCGAGCCCAAAGACAATGACTGAGCCACTGAGGACTAAAGTTAAGAATGAAGCACCACCAGATGTGAAGAAGGGGGAGGTGGACTTGCAGACAGTACCAATCAGACCTAGCATGGATGGCTTGCTGACCAGAATACGACCAGATGAAGATAAAGAAGTATGATACAAGAGCAAGCGTAATTGCTGCAACTTAATCAACCAGACTCTTGATTATGGATGAAACTGCTCAAAATTCCAACCAAATAGGGAAGGATTCTCCTTATCAAGGATAAAGCATGACTCCTCAGTACACTGGGCTGATAGCAATGGGCAGCTTAGACTTTGGCTACCAAAATTGGGGGAGGGGGGGGCTACAAAAGCACAAAGTGGCTGGCTTACAAGCTTTCATGAGGGTGCTTAGTATCAGAATGTAGGCAGTAAGACAAAAACCCTCCTGTCCAGATGGGCCTGGTAATAAGGGTGATAAGACTTTATGATACAATTGCAAGTAACTGTTTTCAGCTCTAATGGCGAGTGTCTAAATGTAGAAAAGGTGCAACTGAAAGGCGGAGCAGTTAATCTGTCATCTCAGGAACAGGGGACCCTAGGACCATCAAGAAGGAGGACATGAGAAGAGAGAGGGATCCTGACCAGAGAAGTGGAAACAATAGAGATGGTGGTAGAGGTGATGGTATACAGAGACAGAACAGCAGTGGACTCTAGGCCCATGGACTAAGAAAAGCAGTGTGCCTGAGGACAAGAGGCTAGCTTGCAAAATGTGCCCTTTGGACATTTAAACAAATATATACTTATGTTATGTATACATTAAAAAAAGGTAAATACTGTTGGCTAAGGATGCAGGGTATTCTAATCACTACAATGATTTGTTGAATGTATTAAAAAAAAAAAAAAAAGCGTATGTAGGAATTGTCAAAGCAGAAGGAGGGTTATATGTTAAAAGTATCTTTGAAGCTAGCTTTATATAGTTTAACAGTAATTTTATTAATCTCAGTCTTTATTTTTCTTGAAAGTCATTATATAAAAATCTGCTTATATCTTAATTTAGCTTTATATAACTGCATCTCCTCAGTTCTACTGAAAATAAAATTCAAAATATTGAAAAACAAAAATGTTTCTGGTAGAACACAAAAAAAGTATTGCTAAAAAATCATAAAAGCTTCTATTAAACAAAAATATCAACATGTGAAGCTCGTTTCTCAACATATCCTCCCCTCTATCTAGTGCCATAGACTGCCGGAAGAAGTATGCCAGAACGCTCCTTAGAAGCAAGGATAGAGAGACCTTTGTCTCTTGTACTTGGACATGCTGTCAGAAAGGGCCAATCCTTGGAGAAGGACATCATGCTTGGTAAGCTAGAGGGTCAGCAAAAAAGAGGAAGACTAATGAGATGAACAAGGAGCTTTGGAAGTATAGCCGTTATGAATCGAGCTGCGAACCGCAAGGTCAGCTGTTCCAAGGGAGAAAGATGAGGCTTTCTGTTCCCGTAAAGATTTACAGCCTCGGAAACCCTGTACAGGGTCGCTATGAGTCGGAAC
>NW_006408597.1:3086633-3092773 GCF_000296735.1 Chrysochloris asiatica
CAACAATGGGCTCAATCATAACAATTGTGAGGATGGTGCAAAACTGGATAGTGTTTTGTTCTCTTGTATACAGGGTCGCTGTAAGTCAGAACCAACTCAAAGGCACCTAACAACACTTCTGAAGACGTTGTTTCCATCTCTCTGTGGTGCAGCAGGGCAATACGCTGAACTTCAAGGTCCTTTGGGAGAACATTTCTCCATCCACCTTTCCTCACCAATGCAATTTTCTTAAAATATCTTCCTAATAAGTCCCTATGATTTTCCTATGTCCTTTGGGAAAATCTATCTAGATGACCCCTTTGGGATCATCTGACTTAAACTGAGCCAGCAGATTCTTTTGGAAGGCCCTGTTTCGAGTGGACTTCATTCTCTAGATCATTAACAACAGCAATTCTAGATCGTTTTGGTAAATCCAAGATTTGTCCCCGATTCCAACTCATTCCATAAAACTGTCTTCATTAGCTTTGATCTTGCTTAAAAGACTGATGGAAAGATCAGCTCTTCAGGCTAGCTGACATTTGTGCACCTCTTTTAGCTTCCTTATTTGTTAAAGGCACTCTAATCAACTAAGACAAATATACTACCCACAGAACTTGTGTGCAGCCATACAAGCATACTTAAACACATATGTTTGCAATAAATTTGTGCATGTATAAACTCTTGCCTTTGTAGCAATACTTTTTGACTACCCTCATGTGGTGGTGTGCCGTGGAGCTGGTTCCGGCTCATAGTGACCCTGCATAGGATTTCCGAGGCTGCAAATCTTTATAGGAGCAAAAAGCCTCATCTTTTCCCACAGAACAACTGGTAGTTTTGAACTGCTGACCTTGAGGTTAGCAGCCTAACTTGCAACCACTATGCTACCAGAGCTCCTTTACCCTCATATATCCTAGAGAAATAAGAAATGTTCATTGCAACACTATTCAAAACAGCAAAAAGAGGGATTCAACCTAAATGTCCAACAACAGATGAATCGATTTAAAAAACTATGGCACATACACATAGTGAAGTACTATGCAACATTCAAGAATAATGATGAATCCATGAAACAGCTCATAACATGGATGAACACGAAGGGCATGATTCTGAGTAAAGTAAGGCAATCACAAAAGGACAAATCTTGCATAACATACAGTAGTGACTATAAAGTAAAGAAAAAGTTTATACACAGAAAGCAACATTCTTTGATGATCAATAGCACTCTGTAAACATTAATTAAACTAACAAGTTCTGCCACTTACAGCCTATAACTTTATGCAACATATTTCTTTGTGCCCATTTCCTTGTATGTAAAACATGTATATTTTATGGTTTTGTGACGATTAAATAAGCTACTATATCCAAAGTGCTTGAAATGGCTTCAGTACATGGTAAGCATTACATTAAGTATCAGGTAATATTATCATCATTTTCCTCTTCTTTGTTAAAATATGGGGGTGGGGGGGATGGGGGGAGGCCTTCAAAAAGCTCCTGGAAAAATGGAATTAAAAGATAATGGAATTCTTCCACACATTTTTCAAAGCCCCATCATATATAAATTAATATATGTAGAGCATCTAACACAATGCCTTGTACTCTTGAAAGGAAAAAGTCTGTAATTGTAATGGACGTCTTCCTTCAAGTTTTTGATGGGCCACTAAGACATTTCAAATGCCAAAATAGAAGAGCAGTGGGGCAGAGAAGAAAGTATCACCATATATCACGATGATTAATTATAAACAGATTTCCAAATTGCAGTTACAAAATGATTTGAAGGCTATGATATTATCCTTGAAAATCTAGAGATTTGAGTTTTTATCCAGGAGCAGTACTTTGGATAAACTTCACTAGGTAAGCAAGATATTACTTACACTTTTGAAGGAAGAGGCAAATTCGGCAACACCTGGTACTAAAAAAAGGAAAAAAATCATTTCAGCCAATAGATATTTGAACATCTTAGGTACAGAAGATTCAAATAATAAGAAAGCAGCCTTGCCCTCAATGAGCTTAGAGTCTGGAAGAGGCGAGAGAGTAAATCCATAGCTATAATATTAAGTGCTCCAAGGTGGAGACCAGGTGTTCTAGGAGAACAAACAATGGAAACGTATCAAACCAAAGAGGCAGAAAAAGCTTCTCAGAGAAAAGGATGCATCATCTGAACCTTGAAAGACAAAAGGACCAGGAGTTAGCCAGATGGGAAGGTGGGAGATATAATGTCTCTTACCAGAAAGTTTAGATCAAATTTCCTTTCTAGGTATGCCATTCTTTTGATCCAATTGTTTAAGTGTCTCATAGGAATAATCATATTGAGAGCAGAAAAATAAAAATCAGATGCTTTAAAATGAAAAAAATATTCACTCTTACTAGTGGTGGTTGACATGGTTATGTGCCATGGAGTTGGTTCGGACTCATAGCGACCCTGCACAGGGTTTCCAAGGCTGTACATCTTTACGGGAGCAGAAAGCCTCATCCTCCTGAGGAACAGCTGGCAGTTTTGAACTGCTGACCTTAAGGTTCGCAGTCCAATTCATAACCACTACACTACCAGAGCTCCTTACTCTTGCTAGTAGAGAAATGCAAAGAAAATAAAGATGGGTAATAAAGGTCCAATACTTGTGAGTTTGTGAGATGAGCACACTCATACACAAGTCATCTTCTTCCATGTGCACAAAGATATGTACAAGGATAAAAAAAAGAACCAAACCCACTGTCATGGGGTTGATCCCAACTTATCACAATCCTGTCTAGGGTTTCTGAGGCTGGAAATCTTTACAGGCGCAGAAAGCCTCATCTTTTTCCTGAGAAGCAGCTAGTGGGTTTGAACTGCCAACCTTGTGGCTAGCAGTCCAGTGCTTATCCTATAGCACCACCAGGGCTCCTATATGCAAGTAAATCCACTGTTAAATTATTTGTAAAATAAAACACGAGACATAACTTAGGTTTGCAAATAGAGAGTATAGAAAAATGCTGTGCAACCATTTAAAAAAATGAAGTAGAGTTCTGTGTTGTTGGGTGTCACCAACTCCACTTCCAATCACAGCAAGCCCGGGTGACAGGGTTTCCTAGGAACCGAGATCCAGGTGTTTCTCCTGCAGAGCCACTCACTTAGCACTTCTCAGTTAGCAGCAAAGTGCTGAACAGTTAAACCACAAGGGCTTCGTGTATCTATACATGCTGTTCTTAAGTGCTGTTGAGTCGGTTCTGACTCCTAGCGACCCTGGATAGGGTTTCCGAGGAGCAGCTGGTGGGTTTTAACTGCTGACCTTGTGGTTCACAGTCCAGTGCTTATCCTGAGCAGGAGTCCATATCTATATATACCAACATTGAAAAGCTCCATTAACAAACTGTTGTTGTTGTTGTTAAGTGCCGTCAAGTCAGTTCTGACCCATAGTGACCCTGTTTAGGGTTTCCAAGGAGCAGCTGGTGAGCTTGAACCACCAACCTTGCAGTTCAAATGACTTTGCAGTCCAGCACATTAACCCACAGCATCACACCAGGACTCCATTAACAAATTACAAGGTGGATTAAGTTAAACTGCAGTTCACAAATTGCTAGATGGCTCAGTACATATAACTACTTACATATTTTTAAATATATTTATCTACTTATCTGTATAAAGTGAAATTTAACAATAATTATGTCATAATGAGTTCTGAACAAAAATTAAACCACCCAACAACTATTCTTAACATTGGACTACAGAATTCAGTCAGGTATCTTCTCTACTAAGTAAAATAAAAATTTCTTTACAGTTAAATATTAACTCTTTAAAACCTCCCTCAAAGGAACATTAGTTCTCCTGTGTTGATTCTGATGTAAACAAACCAAAACTTACATTGTTCAGGCCAAAGGTCTGGTGAGGCACGGTCCAGCTTTTCAAAACTTAGCAAAGATGCTTCCAGATCTGTCCCTAGAACAAAATACCCAAATGAGACAAGAAGACACAATACACATTCATTTGTATTTTATGATATTCCACTCTCAAAGAACATACTAAACTGTAACATTCACCTGGAAGTCGTGATAAATTGAGTTCTATAATTACTGATGCTTTTGAGCCACAATGTAACACAAATAAAAGCACTCCCCCCCCTCTCATTAAACCTCAATTTTCCAACTTCCAAAACAGGAGTCCTGGTGTGGCGCTGTGGGTTAATGTGCTGAACTGCAAACTCAGTTTGATATTGCAAGGTCAGCGGTTCAAGCTCACCAGCAACTCCCTGGAAACTCTATACACGGTCACTATGGGTCGGAACCAACTCGACAGCACTTAACAACAAAGCAGAAATATTTTACAGGGTGAAAGAGAAATGAATATTCAACAAACCACCTGCATTTTCACTCTCAAACTCTTGGACTTTCTTTCATCTACAATCAACTGATTTGTGTGTCACTGCTAATATTAGAGACAATCTCTTCTGCTAGGACTCTCATGCCATCTTCTCTTGCTTTATCAATGAAGTCATCTTGAATAACAGACTTTCTCTTGTACCATCATCAGTTTCTAACCTCTTTACTTGGTCAGAGACAACACCAAGCAAGTCTGCTCTAGAATTTTCTTTCTTTAAAACAATTTTCCCTTGACCCTATGACCTCTTCCACATACCCTGCACAACAAAAGCTTGTCCGTAATCTATCCCATTGTCTCAGTTTCACCTCCACAGTCTCTCCTTAAGTTACACCAATCAGACTTGTCCTTCCATACACAGAATGTGTTCTTGTCAAGGTTATCTACCTCCTGTGGTGCTAAATCCATTCATCTTCTGTTCTTTTGTGACTTCTCTGCAGCATATACACGTGGACCACTTTCCTTGAAATATTCCACTCCCAGCTTCTATGAAAACACTATGCTGGTTTTTTTCCTATTTCATTGAGTCTTCCTTCTTCAGTCTCCTCCTCTACTCAGACTCCATTTTGCTCACTCCATTCCCTGACTGAAGCATTCTAAGGGAACCTCATCTAGTTCCATCATCATGTAAATGCCAATGACTCCATATTTATATTTCTAGTCCCAACCTTTCCTGCCTCTGAACTTCAGAGTTATGTATTTTATGTATCTTGTTGACTGCTAGACATCTCTCTCCATTTGCATGTGAGAAAAACCCCTTAAACCTAATTAAGGGAGTTTCAAAATCTATGGAAAAATTCCATTATCATGTAATTCCATTTTTCCTGAACTTTTTGAAAATTCCTTGTATGTTCAACATCATATGCTCTCCCAGTCTTCTCCATCTCAAAAAATAAAACAATCACGAACTCTAATTCTCAAACCCTAAACCTAGATGTCATTTTTCATGCCTCTTTCCTTCACCCTCCCACAACCATCCATCAGTTAATCCAGTAATTTCTATTCCAAATTAACCATCACCTGTCTCTTGGACTAGCTCCCCAGCCTCTTACTTCTGGTTCTGCCCTCCTCAAATCTATTCTTCACAAAGTAGTCAGAACTTTTCTTTTTTTTTAATGCCAATTTGTTCATGTCACTCTCTAGCTTAATAGAGAATTTCTTCAAGCTTAAGGACTTCTTCCCAGATAAATCTATGAATGTATATTTACCATGCCTTACAAAATCCCTCATGATCCAGTCCCTGACTAATTCTTTGACACTATCTCTCCTCTAGTCTTTTTCCCTGGTATACAGTTGTTACCAAGTGCCACTGAGTCAGTTCTGACTCATAGCTTACCCTGTATAGGGTTTCCGGGACTTAATCTTTGTGAGAGCAGAAAGTCTCATCTTTCTCTGGCAGAGTAACTGGTAGATTCAAAATGCTGACCTTTTGATTAGCAGTCCAAACCATAACCCACTATACTTCCAGGGCTCTTTCACCACACAGCTGTTGTTGTTGTTGTTGTTGTTAAGTGCTTGTGAGTCAGTTCTAACTCATAGCGACCCTGTGTAGGGTTTCCAAGACTTTAAATCTTCTCAGGAGCAGAAAGCCTCCGCTTTCTCTCACACAGTGAGTGCTCAATATTAACAATATTAACATTTGTTGAGTACTTACTGTGTGCTTAGTATGCTAACTAGTTGCAAAAGTAGTTCATAATTAAGAAGAGGGGAAAAAAAAAGAGTAATCTGCTACAACTTGATGAACTTGACCTATACTTACGGATGTAGTAGCTCAAAAGAGGGAACAAATCTTTACAGCAAGGATCATTCCCAC
>NW_006408597.1:3097108-3102262 GCF_000296735.1 Chrysochloris asiatica
AGGAGCAGCTAGTGAGCTTGAACCACCAACCTTGCAGTTAAAATGGCTTTGCAGTCTGGCACATTAACCCACAGTACCCAGGACTCCATAGACTCCTTCAATTCTTGCAAGTCAAGGCTTTAATTTTTTCCTCAGTTCTCTCAGCTTGAGAAATGCTGAGCATGTTCTTCCCTTTTGGTTTTCTTACTCCAGATCTTTGGACACTTCATTACGATATTAAACTTTGTCTTCTCGAGCTGCCCTTTGAAATTTTCTATTTTGCTCTTTTACTGCCTCATTTCTTCCATATGCCTTAGCATCTCTACAATTATATCCCTTGTAGATTGGAAAGCAAGTTTCAAGAGTCTCTTCTGATATCCAGTTTTTTTTTTTTTTTTTTGGTCTTTTTTTTCTTTCTTGTCTTCTTAATGACCTTTTGCTTTCTTCCTGTATAAAAGCACCACTCATCTGTCAATTTGTCTGACTCTGGTGGCCTGCATGCTGCTCTGATTCTGAAAGTTATGCCACCAGTGTTTTAACTATCAGCAGGTCACACCCATGGTGAACAGGTTTTAGATGAGCTTCCAGACTAAGACAGACTAGGAATAAGGAGAGACAGAGTACTTCTGAATATTTTGTTGCTGGTGGTGGTGGTAAGTGCCATTGAGTCATTTCCAATCCACAGCGACCCTGTATAGCACTTCAGAGGAGTAGCTGGTGAGTTTGAACCACTAATCTTGTGGTTCAAACTGCCCTTGCAGTCCATCTGAAAGCCTTGTAAATAGCAGTAGAAGACTTTAGATAGCACCAGAATACTGAATACTGAGGCATGATGAAGAATACTGTCAGATATAGTACCAGAATATGAGGCCCTAAGGTTGTAAGGCATTCAAAATATGACTGGAAATGAAGAGCTGCCTCCTTAAAGTAGAGTTGACCGTGATGATGCAAATGGAGTAAAGCTTTCAGGACCTTCATTTACTGATGGGACATAACTCCAAATGAGGAGAAACAGCTATAAACATCCATTAATAATCAGAACATGGAAGGTATGAAGCATGAATCTAGGAAAAGCGGAAGTTCTCAAAAATAAAATGGAACGCATAAGCATTAATATTCTAAGGTATTACTGAGCTGAAATGGCCTGGTATTGGTCATTTTAAATCTGACAATCACATGGTTTACTATGCCAGGAATAACAAACTGAAGAGGAATGGTGTCACATTCATCATCAAAAGAAACATTTCAAGATCTACCTTGAAGTACAATGCTGTCTGTGATAGGATAATATCCATATACCTATAAAGACCAGTTAATAGAACTATAATTCAAATTTATGCACCAACCACTAAAGCCAGTGATGATGAAATTGAAGACTTCTACCAATTTCTTCAGTATAAAACCGATGAAACATGCAAATAAGATGTACTGATAATTACTGGCAATTGGAATGCAAAGGTTGGAAACAAAGAAGATCAGTTGTTTGAAAATATCTCTTTAGTGATAGAAACTGCTGGAGATCCTCTGACAGAATTTTGCAAGATCAATGACTTCTTCATTACAAATAAGGAGCTCTAGTAGCGTAGTGGTTACATGGCAAGTTGCTAACCTCAAGGTCAGCAGTTCGAAGTTACCAGCTGTTCCATGGGAAAAAGAGGAGGTTTTCTGCTCATGCAAAGATTTACAGCCTCAGAAACCTATACAGGGTCACTATGAGTCAGAACCAACTCCACAGCACATAACCACCACCACCACCATACAATGGGCCTCACCAGATGGAATACACAGAAATCAAATTGACTACATCTGTGGAAACAGATTGTGGGAAAGTTCCATATCATTAGCCAAAACAAGGCCAGAGGCGACTGTGGAACAGACAATCAATTGCTCATATGCTAGTTCAGGCTGAAACTGAAGAAACTTAAAACAAGTCCACGAGAGTCAAAATAGATGTTGAACATATTCCACCTGAATTTAGAGATCATCTCAAGAACCAATTTGATGAATTAGACACTAATGACCATAGACCAGATGAGCAAGGGGATGACATTAAGAACATCATACATGGACTGCTGAAAGAACAAATAAATATCTGTGTTGGAGGAAGTACAGCAAGAACCCTCCTTGGAAGTCAGGATGGAGAGATATTGTCTCTCGTACTTTGGACATATTATCAGGGGTACCAATCCCTCGAGAAGGACATCATGCTTGGTAAAGTGGAGGAACTTCAACCATGACAAAAACAAACTTAGTGGTGGTAGGTTCCAATAATAAATAGTAGCTTTATGACACCATTGTTCATAATTCAAGAGATATTATTCAGACTCTGCTATGCCTCTTAATTTCATAAAAACTAATTAAATTGCTTTTATTTCAACTTTCTTCTTTTCAAAAGCCCAGCAAATTTGTTATTTAAAAAGGCAAAATATTAGATGGCATAAACTTATTTTCAAATCAATGTTATTTTGAATTAAAGTTTAATGACAGACACAGATGGAACACTAAAAATAGAAACTGAAAGAGCTAGGCTAGTCGATATTTTAGATAGGATGCTTATTTAGAAACTGAATTTAAATCCAAAGTATTCAACTTGATTTTGTCAAATTAAAAAGAAAAAGGTAGAAAAGATGGAACTCTGAAAGAAATGAGAATGGAAACTTTAAAAATCAAGTAACCACAAAATGGCTAGATGACCAAAGGAAAAAAAATTTGAAATACTCTCCTTAGCCTAAGAAAGAAAAAACACCAAGAGAAGACATGGAAAACTTGCACAAGGAACAAAGCTCTAGCATCTCCAAAAGTGTAATAATAAACTATTTTTTCTAAATTTTATCTTATTGTGGAGAATATACACAGCAAAACACACACCAACTAAATAATTTTTACATGTACAATTTAGGGGCATTGATTATAGAGAAGGGGCTTCAAAAGTTCACAGAAAACATCCATTATCTTTTCATTCCATTTTCCCATGAACTTTCTGAAGCACTCTTCAATTTTCAAATCGTGCAGCCGTTCACCCTACTTTTTCTGAGTCCATTATTCCCTCACTGACAGAAACTCCCTGCTCTCTAAGGTTCTGATCTCTTTTTGTAAGTTGCCATTGTCAGTTTGATCCCACAGAGATAGTTCTTATAAAAGCATAAAGCTCAAGGGAGACTTTTAGTAGTTATGTATGCTAAACTGTTGTTTGGTTTTAAGAAAACTTCAGGTGATATTTTTGGTTAAGGTTTAAGTATTATTTCAGGTAATAGTTTCAGGGGTTCATCCAGCCTCCAAGGCTCCAGAAAATCTAGAATCCCTGAAAATTTGGAATTCTGTTCATTTTCCCCCTTTTGAACAGGATTCTTCTATGGAATCTTTGATCAAAATGTTCAGCAACGACAGCTGGGCACTATTCAGTTCTTCCAGTCTCATGGCAAAGAAGGTACATGGAGGCAATGAGCCACACATTCCATATCCTCCTCCAATTCCTGACTCTCCTTCCTCTGTTGCTTTAGTGAAGAGAGACCAATTGTTATGCCCTGGATGGCCACTTGCAAGCTTTCAAGAACCCAGGCACTACACAATGAACTAGGAGGTAGAACAGAAGCACTAAACACATTATAAGGACAATAAACTGGGATGTCCCATGAAACAATGACCCCAAACTGCCAAACCAAGGAACCAAATCCCACAAGTGTTTGAGTGTACGTAAGCAACCTCAACAGCTACTCCTTTTTATTTTTTCCCATTGCTGTAATTATATTAGATAACTTCTGCAAAGTCACCTTTTTACAGGTGTACAATTTATTATCGACAATTATAATTGTTTGTGCTGCCCTACCCTTAATCAATGCAATTCTTCCATCACTGTTAACTTCCCTTTTCCCACTTCCTCCTGACCCTGGTAATCACTGACAAACTTTGATCTCTACACATTTGCTTTTTCTTATTTTTTTCTATAAATGTGGTCATACAATATTTGTCCTTTTATGGTCCTGGTGTGGCCCTGTGGTATAAAGCACTGGACCACAAAGTCACTTTGAACCATAAAGTCAGTGGTTCAAACTCACCAGCCGCTCCTTGGAAACCCTATACAGGGTCACTATGAGTCAGAACCAATTCAACAGCACTTAACAACTCCAAAATAGTTGGCTTATTTTGCTCAGCATAATGTCTTCAAACTCCATCCATACTGCAGCATATACCAAGACTTCATTTCTCCTACTGGTTAAGTAGTACTCTACTGCATTTATGTAACACGTTGTTTACCCATTCACCTGTGGCTAGTTCTTTAGGTTGTTTCTACCTTTTGACTATTGTGAATAGTGCTCCAATGAATACTGATGTACAAGTCTCTTTTGGGTTTCTGTTTCCAAGTCTTCTGGTTATTTATCAGTGGAACTGCTGAATCATATGGACATTGTACCCTTTCATCATACTTATTCAGTCTGTATGCTGAGCAAATAATCCAATAAATTGGACTATATGAAGAAAAATGTGACATCAGGATTGGGAGAAGGCTCATTAACAACCTGTGATATGCAGATAATATAACCTTGCTTGCTGAAAGCAAAGAGAACGTGAAGCACTATTAATGAAGGTCAAAGAATACAATCTTCAATATGGATTATACCTTAACTTACAGAAAACAAAATCCTCACAACTAGACAAATGAAGAAAACATTGAAGTTGTCAAAGATTTCATTTTACTTGGATCCAATCAATACTCACGAAAGCAACAATCAAGGACTCAAACATACTGCACTGAGCAAATCTGCTGCAACAGACTTCTTTAAAGTGTTCAAACGTCACTGAGAATTAAAGTGTGCCTAACTCAAGCCATACTATTCAACCTGTATGCTGAGCAAATAATCCAAGAAGCTGGGTTATATGAAGAAAAACATGGCATCAGGATTGAAGGAAGACTCATTAACAATCTGCCATATGCAGATGATACAACCTAGCTTGCTGAAAGTGAAGAAGACTTAAAACATTTACTGATGAAGATCAAAGAGCACACCCTTCACTATGGATTACATCTCAATGTAAAGAAAACAAAAATCCTCATCACTGGACCAATAAACAACATTATTATCAACAGAGAAAAGACTGAAGTTGTCAAGGGCTTCTTGGATCAACTATCAACACTCATGGAAGCAGCAGTCAAGAAATCAAATGACGTATTGCATT
>NW_006408597.1:3103257-3111431 GCF_000296735.1 Chrysochloris asiatica
CTACATTTTTACAGGAGCAGAAAGCCTCGTCTTTCTCCTGCGGAACGGCTGGTAGTATCAAACTGTTGGCCTTTAGGTTAGCAGCCCGACTCGGAACCACTATGCTACCAGAACTCCTTATTAATAACAATAATTAATAACAACAGCAGTTCTATTTTTAACTTTTTGAGGAACTGTTATACTGCTTTCCACAGGTTGAACCATTTTGCAAGAAGCCCTGGTGGCACTGTGGGTTAGGTATTGGACTGTTAACCACAAGTGGTTCAAACTCACTACTTACTCCTTGGGAGAGATGAGGCTGTGTGCTGCCATAAAGATTTAGTCTTGCAAACCCTATATATGGGTTGCTGTGGCAGTGGGTATCATTTTTCATTTCTACTAGCAATGGATAAAGATTAAACTAAAAATTTTAATAGCAATTATCTCTACTTGTATCACCTGGTTGACTTTTTAAATACCTCTTATTTTCTGGGAAGAAAAAAGACATTTTAGCAAGAGAACACTCATACTTGGCTCAAAAAACTTTAGACTCTCCAACAAGTAATGTATTGCTTATGCATACATCTAATCATTCTTTCAGTAAATATTAATTGAAGGCCTATTGCTTGCCAAGCACTGTGCTAACAAGTCTGGGATACAAGACTGATTGCCGGGATAAAAAGAAGGATAAAGAATACTGAGATGATGATCCTGGTGGAGAGGGGCAACTCTGGATTCTGCTGTCTAGGAAAACCTCCATGGGAGGTTACATGGATAACGAGACCTAAAACTGAAAATTTTGACATGCTTGATTCAACCTTCTATCTCCCAAAGTACCTAGCATTATGCCTTCCCTATCCAAAACCCCATGCAGGGTCACTATGGGTCAGAACCAACTCTAAGGTACTTAACAACAGCAATAATAACAACAAATCCCTATATAGGAGTCCTGGAGTGGTGCCATGGGTTAATGATCTGGACGACAAAGTCACTTTGAACCATAAAGTCATTGGTTCAAGCTCACCAGCTGCTCCTCAGAAACCCTATACAGGGGTGCTATGAGTCGGAATGGACTTGACAACACTGTAGGTACCAGATATACTATTTCTCCTGGCCTCAATTTTCTCATTCCTGCAATCATTAACTTCCAACATTCCTTCCAAACACACAGTATGTTTGTGTGAGAGGGGGAAACTACCTCTCAGTGAAGCAGCCTCCAACAATACACTGAGTTTATGTTAATAGGAGAGGAACAATTTGGAAAAGGAGGGTGGGAATGGTCGCACAATCTAAAGGATGTGATCAGTGTCATTGAATTGTCCATGCAAAAATTACTGCATTGATGTATGTTATTGATGTATACTTTCGACAATAACAAAAATTACGGCTCAAGACCCAAACTCTCTCAAGCAAAATCGACACAAAACCACATAACTGTTACCTGAGATTACCTGCATCTTAGATATGACATAAGCAAAGACAACTGCTCATTCACTCAGCCTCAGGAAACAATGCTTACAGCACACGGAAGACAGGTTGCGACGTGTGCAAGACCACACCAAAAGCTCAATTCACATTTTCCTTAGGACTCTCGTAGCTTCTCTAGCTACCGGAACAACTGTCCCAATAAGAGGGGACGGAAGAGAATCATCACGTTTCTCTTGCGGTTCACTCCTGGGATGAGGTCAGCCACCAATCCCAGCTAGGGCTTCAGAGTATCGTTCGGGATGCTTAATGAGAAGAGAAACGACCATTCATTCAGTGGGACGCCCCAAGAAAGAGAAGCAAAAGGCACTTCCCTTTGGTCTTCAGTCTCGCCCAAATTGAACTAAGGAAAGGCCAGGACGACCCCATCCGTTTGCCCGAAACCAGTCGCTCACGAGTACCATGCTATACCAGCCTGGTACATAGCGGGGGAAACCGGCACCTCCGGAGACTCTAGGAAGAACCGGCGAGTTGAAGGTATTGATCCCAAGGAGAAAAGCAGAAAGGAAAGGAAAGGGACCTCCCCTCTAAAAAAAAATGTAAACTCGAAGGGCAGACGGAGAGTGGAAGTTCTCACGAGCAAAGGAGGTGGCAGGCGAAGGATGTATGCCGGTTCTTACCGTCTGTGGGAGACGCCATCTTCCAACCCATGTCACGTGACGTAGCCAACTGTCGGCGGGAAAGCGACGATCCATAAGCCCCGCCCCCAAAGAGAAATCCTATCACCAACTCGCAGCCAGGTCTCATTTCCCCGCCCGTTAAGGCAATATTTGCCTAACCACGCCCCCTGGTGTTAGTCACGCCCTCTAGCTCAGTTGTAGAGGTGGAGGTGACTGCAAAATTCTTGAAGTTCCTATTTACTTTTCTCAGCGAGGGGGTGGGGCCACGGTCGTGCCTGTGACCAATCGAGGTTCCGGATTAGGGGGCGTCTTCCCGTGTGTTCAATATAGAGTACCCAAATAAGAGGCGTCTCCTTACATTCTCCAACAGAATTTGCTTAGGTGGGAGGTGGAGCGAGCACTTCCACTTTTGACCAATCGCTTATCCCCAAGACTGGCAGTGAGAGGGGGTGGAGCCAGGTACTTGGGAGAGTGATTGGCTAAGGAAAATTATCCTCTCTGCGAATGAGGAGGTCCGGTAGGATGGCGGGGCGGGCCTGGTAGCGGCAGCGGCAGCGCTTCTAAAGACACTGGCATTAGAGGTGGCGGAGAGGTTGCGAGGAGCAATGGCTGCAGTCGTGGTGGCGGCGGCAGTGCGGGCCCGGATCCTGCAGGCGAGTGAGGGTGGTACCGAGGGATTGCGAAGCTAGGAATTGGATCTTTACCACCCACTCGCTGGCCCAGTCCCGTCTCGATGGACCCGGGAGTTCACACAGACCCGTGCGGCCTTGTCTTCCCACCCCTTACAGCGTATCCTCTCTCGTCCCAGATTCAGCCCTGGGCCATCACCCCTGGCCCTCTGCCCGTTTACAGCCGAACCACCCCTTCTCTGCCTCCACCCCACTGTCTTCCTCCAACTCCGCTCCTCTCTGTCTTTACTCTTGCCCTCCCCTAACTCGGGCTTGTCTTTGCTGTTCACATCCGCACCAGGCACCTTTCTCACCCTTTCTGGTCACCTTTTTTACCCTGCCGGCAGTGTCCAGATTTCTCCCTTCCCCCACCATATTTCACTCTCCTTCTTTTGAAGTAAGGGGGAGGGGGCGTGCGAGGGACGAGGGTCACAGAATGAACTTTGAATCTCCTCCTAGAAGTGTGCACTAAACTCCTTCGGCTAACTTAGTTTTCACCTTGGAGGTAAATAAGGGCACATATTTGTGCTGCCAGGATGTTCCACGTACATTCAAGGGACTAAAAATTTCTTCAGGCAGTAAGGTAAAAATAAGAATCAAAGCAGATAAGTGAGTTCCAAGTTCCTACCTTGAAGTTAGCTCAAAGAGTGCTAACACACCACACCCTCAACTCCATAGTGGGAGGTGGGTTTTCTCTGAAGCCAGCTCGAGAAGAGATGGTAGAACTGCAGGTCTGAGGCCGGTCATCTTCACTCCGGCCCATAGTTCCCGCCCCACCCCACCCTGTCATCCGAAGCTTTATGGGACTTAGAATATAAGCAAGGTTTGCTGCAGGCAAGATTCTTAAACCTACAAGACACGTTGCCTTTAAATAGCCAGCTCATAACAGTCTGCCTGGAAACTTCGTCCATATTGCTGGGTTTTTAGATATTTACCAGATTTCTTAGAATTCTACTGCAGAAACATGCATTTTTAAGATTCTTGACAGTTGGCAAAGGTTCATTTGTTCTTTGAAATGACACTGGAAAATTTGTTGGAGGGGGTTTGACTTATGGTCTGGCTAAACTCATTTCTAGCTGTGGTGTTGGGTTGTTTTTTTTAAAGTATCTTTTCTTAAGAGAGGAGAAGCAAAGTGTTGTTAAGTGCCAGTTCTGACTCATAGCGACGCAAGGAGCAGCTGGTGGGTTTGAACTGCTGACCTTGTGGTTTGCAGGGCAGTGCTGATCCTACTCACCGTGTATTATCCACTACCAATCTTTTCCTGAAATTGACTTTTTTCCTTTGCCTCCTCTCAATGATAGTAAGTCGTTGAGAGCCACAAGTAGGTATTTTGTCCTTTGCATCAAGAAAATTCTCCCATCCCATGCATTTTATTTCAGAAGCAAACACTATATTCTTATTTATTTGAAGAAGCTTCTGAACTGACCTGAAAATAACAGAAATCATCTTTAGCAACCAGAAGTTGCTATATTATTAAACTTTAATAAGGAATTGTGTTGATAATGGCAGCTATGAATATTAGAGATGTGCATCCTGGTGTGGAGCTGTAAGATAAGCATTGGACTGTTAACCACAAGTTTGGTGGTTCAAACCCCCAGCTGATCCTACTGACTCAACAGTACATAGCAACAACAACAACATTAATAGGGTCGATAAAGAAAGGAGTTCATGTTTTCTGTTATTCAACTATTCAGTTTATCTACTTTGTTAAAGTAGTTGGTGGTTATGTGCCGTGGAGTCGGTTCTGACTCATAGTGATTCTGCAGGATTTCTGAGGCTATGAATCTTTACGGGATCATTGCAATGAAACTAAATACTATAGGATGAATGTAAAACTGGTGTTCTCCCATGTAAACTGTCACATAATTCACAATAAACTTTAGAAAAAAAAATCTTTACAGGAGTAGAAAGCCTCATCTTTCTCCTGTTGAACTACTGGTAGTTTCAAACTACCGACTATGAGATTAGCAGCACAACTCATAACCACTATGCTACCAGAGCTCCTTTCTTTGTTAAGGTTGTTGTTGTTGTTGTTAAGTGTTAAGTTTTATCGAGTCGGTTCCCACCTAGCTGGTGAGCTTGAACCACCGACCTTGCAGTTCAACGGTGGTGCATTAACCCACAGCGCCACACCAGGAAGGGATTGCATCTAGAGCTGAGTCTTGGAAGACTAGTAGGAAGTCCACTAGCCAAGGAGAGAAAGGAGCTTCTGATGAAGGAAGTATTTGTTGCCATGTGCCCTGGAGTCAATCCCAACTCATAATGACTCATACTGTTTCTGAGAGATCAGCTGGTGGATTTCAACTGGCGATTTGTGATTAACAGTCTAGTGCTTATCCTGTAGTGCCACAGCAGTACTTCTCTTGCTCTATCTTGTTGTTAAGTGCCGTCGAGTTGGTTCCGACCCAGAGTGATCCTTTATAGGGTGTCCGAGGAGCGACTGGAGAGCTTGAACCACTGACCTTGAGGTTCAAACTGAATTTGCAGTCCAGCGCATTAACCCACAGCACCACAGGACTCCTCTTTTGCTCTGTTGGTGTTGTTTATTTCATACTTGTTCTGGTAGCGTAGTGGTTACGAATCGGGCTGCGAACCTTAAGGTCAGTGGTTCGAAACTACCAGCCGCTCCGTGTGAGAAAGATGAGGCTTTGTACTCCCGTAAGGATTTACACCCTCGGAAACCCTGTACAGGGTCGCTATGGGTCGGAACCGACTCGAAGGCAAACAACAACTCCAACAACAACAACAACTCTTTTATTGATCCCTGTTGTGGCAAGAGATGGCAGTTCAAACTCAACAGCTGCTCCTTGCAAACACTATAGACAGTTGCTATGAGTTGGAACAACAACAACATAATATCTTCCAGGTTTGTCAATGTTGTGAGGTGTTTCACAGATTCATCACTATTCTTCAAGAGGTAGTATTCCATCATATATATGTACCAAAGTGTGCTTAACCATTCTTCTGTTGATGGACATTTAGACTGTCTCTATCTTTTTGATGTTTCTCTTGCAGACAGTATATTAAAGGATGCTGTTATCTTACCCATCTGTTCTTTATGTCTCTTTACTGGTGCATTTAATCCATTTACATTCAGTGTAATTCTCAATAGGTATGAATTGATTGCTGTTATTTTGCTGTGTGTAATTTTTTTGTGGTGCTGCTGGTGTCTTTGTTCCAAATAATTTTCTGCGCTGAGTTCATTTTGTTTGTGAGTTTTCATTTCATTTTCATTTCTGTTGTGTTACTATTTACTAAATCTTTCTGATTTTTCCTCTTTTTTATTTTGATATGCAGATATATTAATTTTCTTTGTAGTTACCTTGTAATTTATTAACTTTTTTCACTGCTTCAATCTGTTTTATCTTGAAATCTACTTAACTAACTCACCATTTGGAAGTTCTGTATCCATGCTAGTCCCTCTCTTTGCTTTGTAGTTGACTTCAGCATAAATTGGTAACACGGTTTCCATATTTTCAATCTTGTAGGTTTGTTTTGCCCTGTATAGGTTTCCAAGGAATGGCTGGTAAGTTTGAACCACCAATCTTGTGGTTCAAACCTTGTGGTCCAGTGCATTATCCTGCAGTGTTCTATATATGGATTGGATTCTGGGTGGTGTTGTCATGATTGATAGATAATTTCAAGTTGTTGTCTGCTGTTATTAATTTAAGACCCCAAAACACTCTTTGACATTTTTTGTAAAGTCGGTCTGTCCATTACAAACTGCTTTAATTCTGTTTTTCAGGAACCGTCCTATTTTCAGCACTGCATTTGAAGGACTCCCCTTAGTTGGCTTTTTTTTTTTCCTTTCAGGAATTTGTATATGTCATCCTCTTGCCTTCTTGCTTGCATGGTTTTTGCTGACAAATCAAGAGCTTAGTCTTACTGAATCTTCCTTTTTAAGTTTTCCTTGAACTGCTCTCAGGATTCTTTGTCTTTGGTTTTGGAAAGTTTGATTATGATATGAGTTGGTGATTTTCTTTTGAGATTTATCCTGTTTGTTGTTTGTTCAGCTTCTTGTATGCTTTTCTTCTCATCTTTCATGATATTAGGGAAGTTTTCTTCCAACAGCTCTTCAATCATTTTCTCTGTGCTTTTTATCATCCTTTGTTGTTGTTGTTAAGTGCCGTCGAGTCGGTTCCGACCCATAGCGACCCTGTACAGGGTTTCCGAGGTACCGGTTCTGAAATTCATAAGTTGTTCTTCTAGCGTACTAGTTGTTGTTGTTGTTATGCACTGTGGAGTCAGTTCCAACTCATAGTGACCTAATATTGAGAGATTTATCTTCAAGCTCACTAATTCAGGCTTATATTGCTTCACATCTACTCCTTTGCCCTTTTAATGTACTGTCCATTTCTGAAATCTTAGTATCATTGTTGTTTTTAAGTGACATTGAGCCGGTTCTGACTCATAATGACCCTGTATATGGTTTCCAAGGAGCAGCTGGTGAATTTGAACCAACGACCTTGTGGTTCAAATCGCCTTGCAGTCAGTCATCTTATTAATCTGCTGGATTTCTAATTGCAGGTTTTGGACTGTTTCAAAATTTGAATTTTTTTTTTTTTTTGGTCTGTTTGTTCTTATAGTGTTTTCTAAATTTTTTCTCTATGTGCTTTCTTCATTCTTTCTGTCTATCCTTTGAAGGTATATAAATATTCTTTTGAATTTTTCAAGTAGTTCCATTACCGTTTCTTTATCAGAAACATTTTCTGGCTTTACATCTTAGTCATTTGTCTGAGCCATTCTCCCTTGTTTCTTTGTTGTCTCTGGAGCATAGTCGGGCTGTTATATTTGCTTTTAATTAATGAGTATATGTTGATGTGTTCTTAGGCTCTCACCACCTGTCTTCGATGGCTGTATTTAGAGAATGGAAGCATGTACATCAGTCTTCACCATTCATGCACCTCATTTATGGTAGTTGTGGCTGGTGTTGGTTATTGTCAATCATTGATCAGGTGGTATAAGAGCTGGTATTGTCCCTTTTCCAGTGGGTGGAGCTACCAAGGGTACAGTTGTGACTGGGCATGGTTGCTGTTTCCTGTCAAGTGGGAAAGAGAAAACCCTTCCTACATAGACCCACAAGAAAACAAAATGTAATAAACAAACATGGAACCAATAGTGAGAAGAGAAAAAACAGGCAGCAACCAGACAAAAAGAATATATTAACTATAAAGGCAAAAGGAAGACATTTTAAAAAACATACAAGAATAACTACAAAGAGAAAAGAGGGACAGGAAAATAGAAGAGAAAAATAAAAGGGGAAAAGCACTTTGAAAAACAAGGAATAGGGAAGATAAGGAGTAAAGTAGAAAGTAATAAAGGAAGATCAAAAGGGGGAAAGAAAACGGGAAATGAGGAGCAGAAGAAAAGAAGGAAAAACAAAAGCAGAGATTTGTTGTTGTTAGGTGCCATCGAGTCCGCA
>NW_006408597.1:3111986-3114749 GCF_000296735.1 Chrysochloris asiatica
TTTTGACTGCTGCTTCTGTGAGTGTTGATAGTTGATCCAAGAAGAATGAAGTCCTTGACAACTTCAGTCTTTTCTCCATTAATAAGAATGTTGTTTATAGGTCCAGTGGTGAGGATTCTTGTTTTCTTACATTGAGATGTAACCCATAAATTCAAGAGAATGGAAAGAGAAGAAAGAATAAAAAAACAATAATAATGAAACAACAAAAGGAAAAACCCAAATCCAAAAACAAAAAAAATGTGCAGTTGTTGGACCTGGAGAGGAGAAAACTCTGGGGTCTCTTGCAAGTCAAGGAGCTCACAAGGCGAAGGTGAGAGGGATATGACAACGGAGTTCATGGCCTTATGGAATTCCATTTGACCTCTGTGTTATCTATGTTCAGGGCACTGAATCCAGAAATAGTTTGTGGAGGCCCTTGATGGAGTATGTTTCTGTATCTATTAAGATCACAGGAAAGCTGGGTGCAGGGTGACTGGTTAAGTGCTAATCTGGTGGCTCTGCAGGATTTGTAGGTCTGAAGCAGAGCCCACCTGAATCCAGGCACCAAACCAGCCTCCACCTCACACTACTGGAAAGCAGGGTCTGCATTGGGGATGGATAAAAGTGGAAACTGATCACACCTCTAGACACCAGGAGAGCTTGGAGGAAAAAAAGGAATTGCACCTTTCCTGTCATCTGTATGAATCTGCTCTGTGGCTGGCCAATTACCAGTCAGTCTCCCTCTCTTACATCCCTGCTCAGTTTCTCCTCCCCGCAAACAAGCAATCCACTTCTTTAACCTTTCCCTTGAAATTCAGAGTTCCAGAATTTTCATCTGTGTATCTTTGTGATCTCTTGCTTCTTTGTTGTAGATGGTTCGTGTACTAGTCCACCATCTTTCTGGAAGTCTCCTCTATCCGGTTTTTGTTTTTGTCTCTTCCTGTCATAGAATTCCTATCACATATAAGTTTTTACTCTTGATGGTGTCCCACATAAATCTTATGCTTTCTTTGGATTTTTTTGTTCTTATTTCTGATTGTTCCTCTACAAGATGAATCCTAAGTTCAGCAATTTGGCTTTCCATTCTCTCAATTCTATTTCTTTGTCCTTTCAGTGTATTATCTCGTTCTGAAGTATTAATGTTAATCTTCTGGCTTCCTAGTTGTTGTTTTTGTATGATTCCCTTTTTTTTTTTCCAAGTATTTTGTCACTTTGTTTCATGAATTTTTCCATAGTTTTGTCTTTGTTTTCCTTGATTTCATCTGTAGTTTCCTTGATTTTTCTCTCAATCTGTTGAAGTTGCCTAATTAACATTCTTTTAAATTTTTTTATCAGGTAGTTCTGATACCATTTCTGGTGTTATATTTTCTGACACTACTGTGGCTTGTGTCTTGGTGTAAACTGAAATTGTCTGTTTTCTCTGAGACATTGTGTGTTGTCATAGTTATATTTATTGGATCATCTGTTTCCTGGTGGATGTGGTAGAGCCCGGAAGTGTGAATTCAGTTAGTTCTCTGTTCACTGTGTAGTGTAGTTCAGTGCTCACACACCTCCAGATGCAGGGGCACTATGCCAGGTACCTGACTCCAGGTAGAGCAAAGGCTGTGCAGGAGAGGGTGCCACTGGCTGGTAGATTGACAAGGGTGGTACTGACCACACACCCAGTTACCAGGAGGGCACAGAAACAAGAGAAAATTCCATCCCCTTTCTACCAACCTGCAGCCAACCCATAAGCACCACTGTATCCACAGCCACTTACAAGAGCTCAAGATGGCCTCACCACACCAATCCAGTTTTTCTTCGCTCTCACTGTACTTGTTCAGCCATTTGGTGGTCAGTCCACTCTGTCCTATCCTCTGATGCTCAGGGTCTCAGGATCACCGTCTGTATTTGTTTCATTTGGTCTCCCATGTCTTTGTTGCAGAGTGTCAGCTGACTGCATCTGCTTACTTCACCATCTTGTCTCAGCCTCTGTGAATAATATATATCTAAAATATTGTACAGGGTTTCAGCACTGTCCCCATTTAATGGAGATATTTTCTGCCCTATAAGGGTGAAAGTGAAATCAAACCACTATATGGTGGTGATGGTGGTTGTGTGACACCAAGTCGTCTCTAACTCATAGCGACCCTGTATAGGGTATCCAAGGCTGTAAATCTTCACAGGAGCAGAAAGCCTCATCTTTCTCCTGTGGAGCAACTGGTGGATTCGAACTACTGACCTTTCAGTTAGTAGTCCAGCTCATCATCCACTATGCTACCAGTACTCCTTCACTTCCTCTAAGAGAGTGAAGTAAAATTAATATCAAAATGTTGCTTGGTGAGTGCTTACTCTATTCTAGGAATCATGCCTAGTGTTGAGGACATAATGATGTAGTGGTCAAAGGAGAGAGACGTATATTTCTCCAACACCATAGCTCAAATCCGTCAGGTCTTCCAAGGTCTTCCTTTTTCGTTGTCAAACTTTCACATGCGTATGAGGCAATTGAAAATACCATGGCTTGGGTCAGGCACACCTTAGTCCTCAAACTGTTATCTTTGCTCTTGAACACTTTAAAGAGGTCTTGTGTATTAAATTTGCCTAATGCAATATGTCAGTTGATTTCTTGACTGCTGGTTCCATGAGGCTTTGAAAGTCTTTGAAAACGTCAGTGTTTTCTCCATTTATCATGATGTTATTTATTGATCCTGTTATGAGGATTTTGGTTTCTTTACATTAAGGTACAATCCATACAGAAGGCTGTGGTCTTTGATCTTCATCAGTATATATTTCAAGTCCTCTTTG
>NW_006408597.1:3114889-3118949 GCF_000296735.1 Chrysochloris asiatica
TAAAAGAATACAACCCTGGCACACACCTTTCCTGACTTTAAACCATTCACTATCCCCTTGTTTTCGAACAACTGAATAACTGCCTCTTGGTCTATGTAGAGAGTCCTCAAAGATACAATCAAGTGTTCTGGAATACCCATTCTTCACGCTTTTATTCATAGCTTGTCATGATCCACATAGTCAAAAGCCTTTGCATAGTCCATAAAGCATAAGTAAACATCTTTCTGGTGTTTTTTTGCTTTTAGCCTCGATCCATCTAATGTCAGCAATGAAACCCCTAACTCCATGTCCTCTTCTGACCGGGCTTGAACCTCTGACAGTACCCTGTTGAAGTACTGATGTAGCAGTTTTTAAGTTACCTTTAACAAAATTATACTTGCATGTGATATTAATGATATTGTTCAATGATTTTTTACATTCCCTTGAGTCACTTCACTTTGTAATAAGCACAAATATGGGTCTTTTCTAATCAGTTGGCCAGGTAGCTGTAAATTTTCTGACATAAATGAATGAGCCCCTCCAGTTTATAGAAAGATTTCCATTTGTATTCCATCAATTCCTGGAGCCTTGTTTTTCGACAATATTTTTAGTGCAGCTTGGACTTCTAATCAGTTTGATTACATGTGAGTATTTCTAAAATCCCTTTCCATAATATATGTCGTTGTTAAGTGTCCTCGAGTTGCTTCTGACTCATAGCTAGCTGGTGGATTTGAACCAAAGACCTTGTTGTTCAAACCAACATCGCAGTCAATTTGCTTATTCTGTATGGCCACATAGACACGCTATTTTTATAGAGTGCTACAGTTGGAGCTCTGGTAGCATAGTGGTTACGAATCAGGCTGCGAATCTCAAGGTCAGCAGTTAGAAACTACCAGCTGTTCCATGGGAGAAAGAGGCGGCTTTCTGCTCCCATAAAGATTTTAGCCTTGGAAACCCTATACAGGGGGTCACTATGAGTCGGAACTGACTTCACGGCACACAACAACAACAACAGTTGGAAAGTGACCTTATTGTGACTGATTTTCCTTCCCGTGTACCAACTTGTTGTTGTTGTTAAGTACCGTGGAGTCGGTTCCGACTCATAGTAATCCTACACAGGGTTTCTGAGACTGCAGATCTCTACGGGAGCAGAAAGCCTCATCTTTCTCCCACGGAACAGCTGGTAGTTTCGAACTGCTGACCTTAAGGTTAGCATCCCAATTCGTAACCACTACGCATTACCTATAGGGCATACTGTTTTTTCCTGTGAGGTATATGTGGCTTTTATAACACCTTTATTGAAATATCATTGACATAAAAATGTATATGCTTAAAAGTGTACAATTTGATCAGTTTTTGCACGCACATATATCTGTGAAAACATCATAGGATGAACATAAATTCATCACCCCAAAAGTCTCCCTCCTACCAATCCTCACCACCTTCTCCACTTCTGTCTGACATTGTCAAGTAGTTTGCATTTTTTTAGTTTTACATAAATGGAAGAAAAAAATCCAAGGGGCTTCAAAAAGTTCATGGAGAATGGAATTTTTCCACAAATTTTTGAAGCTCCCTTCTACGTGCTTCTTTGATGTGTGACTTCTTTCCCTCAGCATAAGTATATTCCGCAATTCATCCATGTTGCATATATTTGTAGTTCCTTTCAGTTTTTTAAGTGAGTAGTATTCCAGTGTGTGCATTCACCCCAATTAGTTTCTTCATTCAGTGGTAGGCCTTTGCTTTGTTTCCAAGTTCTGGGCTATTACAAATAAAGCTGCTGTGAACATTCATGTTCAAGTATTGTATGGGCATACTGTACCGTACAACTGACCCTTGCTTATACGCTACTTTATATGAGGGTATATAAAAATGTATTGCCTCTTCTAGAGTTCTAGTTCATACATGAACAGTTTTATTTCCAACAAAATGTGCTTAAACGTGGCTCTTCAATTAGTGGATGGCTGCAGACAAGTAATAACTTGTCTCACATTAATAACTTGTCTTAGTCTCGTTGTTAAGTGCTGTCGTGTTGGTTCCAACTCAGAACCCTGTGTAGGGTTTCTAAAGAGCAGCTGGTGGGTTTGAACTGCTGGCCATGTGGTTCACAGTCCAGTGCTTCTCCTATCACAATACACCAGGAGTTCTTAGTCTCGTTGTTAAGTGTCATCGAGTTGATTCCAACTCATAGTGACCCTGTATATGGTTTCCAAGGAGTGGCTGCTAAGTTTGAACTGCTGACACATCGCCTTAAGAAGGTCTATACCTATATCGAGGATATGCAGAGAACAGTCACTTCACATTTGATAATTAGGATAGGCACTTGACTGCTAACTGCAAAGCTGACAGTTGAAACCCTATACGGGGTTGCTATGAGTCAGAACCAACTCGACAGCATTTAACAAGGACAACCTGATTTTATAGCAGTATTTTTTTACTTACCCTCATACTCAAAACCTGTTGTGCTAGACACCATGCTGAGTGTTTTCATATTGTTAAACGTATAGCAACTGTATTTTCTAAACGAAAAAATAGGAAAATATCATCAGGTGGCTTGTTTTTCTTTTAAGTGAGGACTGTCCTAGAAATTAGTCTGGGTGTGGCACTGTAGAATAAGCACGGACAGCTGCCCACAATGTCAGCGGCTCAAACCCACCTGCTGTTCCTCAGAAACTCTATACAGGTTGCTATACCAACTTAGCAACAGCACCCTAGAAATTGAGGGCATTCTCACTATGGTTTCAGGAGCCTGGGTGGCACAAGCAATTTGCAATTGGTACAAACCTGGGTGGGCAGAACTCACCCAGGGGCTCAGTGAAAGAAAAGAGCTGCTTCCATAAAAGGGGGGCGAGTTGCTGGTGAGTTGATTCCAGCTCCTGGCAAGCTCATGACTGCAGAGTGGAACTGCTCTATAGGTTTTCAAGGTTGTGACCTTTCTGAAGTAGATCACTAGAACTTGAAGTAGATTGTCATGTCTTCCGAGGCATCTCTGGGTAGATTCGAGTCACCAACTTTTCTGTTAGCCTCAAACACTTAGCCATTTGCATCAGCCAAGAAAACCCTGTGAAGCAGTTCTACTGTACAACAGATAGCGTCACCGTGAGTCAAGGCTGGTGTAATGGTAGCTAACACCAATCACATGGTCCTTGAAAGCAAACACCAAATCCAAATTTCTGTTTATCAAAATAATCATTCTTTTCTTCTACAGGTTTCTTCCAAGGTGAACTCCACGTGGTATCCATCTTCCTCCTTCTCTTCCTCTTCAGTGGTGAGTTATTTGACCCTAAATATTGACTTCTGAGAAGGAAACCAGTAAATAGGTTTTTTCTTCATTTGAAATAATTCCATTCTGGAATAGGATTACTATATCAAAAAATACAATAAACATTTCCATGGCTTCTAGCGGCTTTGTTGACTCTGCCAAAGAGTTGGCTTCTTAATACTTTTTAGAGTTATATTTATAGACTGTAAACCATTTACCAAACCCAAAATCTATTCAATAAGGACTGAGGCTCAAAATCCTTTCTATATGGAAACATGCACACACTGTAATACAGTAGTTTTTAATCTTTTTTGGTTCACAGACCCACTTGAAAGTTTATTGAAAGCAAATTACTTCTCTTCTCAGAAAAATATACATAGATAGGAACTTTTTTTTTTAACTGTTTTATTGTGAATTATGTGATAGTTTACATAGGAAAACATTAGTTTTACATTCATCCTATCATATATCGTTATATAGCCATGATTACAATCCCCTCCATGCATCATCAACCAACCATACAAGCCTGCCCCCTGGTCATCAGCACACAGCCCCTCTCCTTCTCTGGGTCTAAATTCCCAGCCTCTCCATCTCTCCACATCATTGTCTCTGCCTCCATCTCTGGCATCACTGCTTCTCTGGGTAGGGTCCCGCACTCCGCTCTTATCCCTTGATGGTCCCAGGAGCTTCCGCTCCTGGCCTACAAAGTCAACCACTCCCCTCCTTTTGCTACAAAACGTCTACCTTTACATTTCCAACCCTCACAGTCAGTCCTGATAACAATTATTCACTATTGTATCACAAGAGACATACCTCATCTCC
>NW_006408597.1:3120121-3144271 GCF_000296735.1 Chrysochloris asiatica
TTTACCTCTGTCCCACTTAACCCATGCAAACCTGCCTAATTGTTTGATAGGAACTTTTTTAAAGTCTTTTGATTGTAAAGGTAATACATGCTCGTGGCAGTGTGACAGAAAGTCATAAGTGCTGGTCTCTTATGTTGACACAAAGCCTGCTGCTCTTTCAAAGGTGAATGTTGCACAGTAATGTGGCTTGTTTGTTAATAGTAATTAAATTCCACTCTGATTAGCAGCGCCTTTCTCATTCACAGAGAGATCACAGTATTGAGACATTGTGCCACATCTTAATATGCACTATTGACAAATATATTGTGTATCTCTTTTCTAGTAGTAATGTTTCTAGAGAACAGAATGAGTCCTAACTCCTTCCTCTGTGTGCACGGGAAAGGAATACACAAAACAATGAACTAATACACAGTTTTCGGTTTTGTTTTTCAGTCAACTGTGAAGCTCTTCATCGATGGGAAATTTGTTGACTCCAAAAGTGATAAATGGATTGACATCCACAACCCAGTAAGCAAAGCTTAGGAACTAAAACTAGAGTTTTAGAATCATGGTGGGAAAGCGGGAACCTGGGTAGCTATCATGAAGTACGTCCTGCTGCCTCTGAATGGATGGAGAATGTAGAAGGTGGGGAAGTACCAGAGTGTGGTGTGCTGCTTTTTCTTATCAGGCCACCAATGAGGTCATTGGTCGAGTCCCTCAGGCCACCAAGGCTGAAATGGATGCAGCTCTTGCTTCCTGCAAGCGGGCTTTTCCTACATGGGCAGACACTTCCGTATTAAGCCGTCAGCAGGTCCTGCTCCGCTATCAACAACTTATTAAAGAAAACTTGGTAAGAAATTTGAATGGTATAATTTTCCAAATTGATGCCTAAGGGATACTTGTTACTCCCACAGAAGCCCTGTTAGTTGACTTCCCTAACTCTACCACCCAGAGTCAAAGATTCTACAATTCATAGAGGCATTGACCATTACCCTCTTCCAAGTACTGCTTCTCCCCAGGTGTATTCTTCTCTGGTTACCTGAGAACTAAAAAGGAGCACATCTTGTATTTGTTTCTGTTTGTGTCTTTTCTCTCTAGAAAGAAATTGCCAGGTTAATCACGTTGGAACAAGGAAAGACCCTAGCTGATGCCGAAGGAGATGTATTTCGAGGCCTTCGTAAGCTGGGATTCATTCATGGGAGCAGTTCAGGGAAGGAGCAAAAAAATCGAGTATGGGAAGCAAAGATCACAAAATGGCAGGCTGCTTCTTTATGTAGCTATTTCTCTCCCTTCATATCTTTTTTAATACTTGTGAAAAATGACAGTATTTCTCAGATATATGTGAGATTTATACTGCATTATTTTACTTGAATGATCTCCTAGTAGGTATATGCATTTCACTTGTCTTTTTCCCATTTGGAGACAATTGGATTTTGTACAACCCCTTCACATGGAAGAAGCACAAGTCAGTGTTTCTTTCTTCATCACTGACCTGAGGCACTCACTCCTGTGTGAAGAGCTAGGTGGTGGTGGTGGTGGTAGTGAACCGTAAAGGCAGTTTGGATTTCTGGGGCTGTAAATCTTTCTCCCGCAGAGTGACTGGTAGATCAAACTGCTGACCTTGCTCTTCGCAGTTCAAGTCATCATCCAGTACACTCCTGGGGCTCCTTCAAGAGCTCGAGAGAACATGACACAGCTAAGTAGCTTGCAGTATGGAAAGCCAGTAGCCTGTCTTCTTTTCTGTTCCAGAGGTGGTTGAACATGCATGTAGTGTGACATCCCTCTTGCTGGGAGAGACCATGCCATCCATTACCAAAGACATGGACCTTTATTCCTATCGTCTGCCTCTGGGGGTGTGTGCAGGCATTGCTCCGTTCAATTTTCCTGCCATGATCCCCCTTTGGATGTTTCCCATGGCCATGGTGTGTGGAAATACCTTCCTAATGAAACCATCAGAGCGAGTCCCTGGAGCAACTATGCTTCTTGCTAAATTGCTGCAGGACTCTGGTGCTCCTGATGGAACACTGAACATCATTCATGGACAGCATGAAGGTAACTGCCCATCTACATGTGACTGTTAATCTGGCTACCAAAAAATGCTGAGTCAAGGTGTGTGGTGAAGGGGGCATTTTAGGAAGAGAAACGTATGGAGTAAGGATTTACCAGTAAGTAACCTGTGTTCAAAGGCAATGTTTGTAGACTGTTTTGCCATCTCTGTGTATACATTGGGAGACCAAAATATGGATTAGGGCTAGACACAGATTAAAGTTTTCACTTCAATATTGAGAATTCTTGAGGATATTTATTGCCAAGAATTTGTAGACTTCAGAGAGACTGAAGGCCTTCTAATTCTTATAATAATAGCTAATACTTTAATTTCCTGATGTGGCACTGTACGTTAAGCATCAGGCTGCTAACCACAAGGCCAGCAGTTCAAAACCACCAGTAGCTCCTTGGAAACCCTATACTAGGTCACTGTGAGTCAGAACTGCCTCGACGGCACTTAACAATAACAATACTTAAATAGTGCTTCTGAGTTCCAGGCACTGTCTGTAGTGTTTCTCATATATTATGCCATTTAATCCTTACTCTTTGAAGTAGGTACTATTGTTTTTCCATTTTTCAAATGAGAAAATTAGAGCACAGTGAAGTAAAAAAATTGCTCCTACTGTTGGAAATTGTCAAAGCCAGGCTCTGTGTACCCAAAAAGACTATTTTTGCTTTTAAACTCTGTATCATATTGCCTCTCATATGGAAGCCATAATAGTATCTGAGAACCCATGTATACAACTATAGTTGAGGAAATAATCATTTTTCAAAGACAAAAAGGAAGGGTCAAGTATTGAAAGAAAGTCTGTTGCTTTGGAGGAAAATAACAATTGTAGCCTGCAGTTAGATCAGAAGTACGAGGGCTTCAAAGATCTTGTAGAAAATGGAATTAAAAGATAATGGAATTTTTCCATGGATATTTTGAAGCCCCCTCATAGCAATTTTCAAAGAGCAAATGAGAAAATGATAAAGAAGAAGGACTAAATAAAATTTGTAATTATAAAGAATTTAAGAAAAACAAATAAGGAGAGAACTTCAAATGAGAATCCAGGGTAGAAAAACAAAAATGTGAACTTCTCTAATTTCTAACAGTGAAGAGAGGGAATTTTGCATTCCCTGTAGTTTTTGTTCCTTTGTGGTGATTATTTTTTTTCTTACAGCTGTAAACTTTATTTGTGATCATCCAGACATCAAAGCAATCAGCTTTGTGGGATCCAACCAGGCGGGAGAGTACATTTTCGAGAGAGGGTCAAGACATGGCAAGAGAGTGCAAGCCAATATGGTGACTTCTTATTCCTTTTCCTAATCTCTATGATATGTTAAAATGACCTAGCTACACCCCTTTAGCAGAAGAACCACTTTAATGCCAGTTTCTTACTTAGAATTTCACTCTGAATGTCTCTCCTTGAACCTTGTACCTAATTAGTCTATTAAGTCATTTTATTCACCAGCACAGTCCTCCCTAAGAATGTTTTTAAAATTCTTTGGGCTTCAGTGATTAACAGCCAGATTCTAATTCTGGGCCTTTTTCTTCTTGCCTATCCTGTTCTCTGCCTTATACCATGCTTCTAGCCCTTAATCTTTCCTTCTTTTAAGGAGCGTTCTTATCATGAAGATATAATTTTAAGGGCCCACTCTATTTAAGGCACTGGGAAGAGCCAGCTAATGCCATAGAAGTGTGGCTTACTTGGTTGCATAGTTCTGCTGTTCTCTTACTAGTTTCTTGCCAAATTCACAGTTAACTGTTACTGGGCAGTTATTTGATACTAAACTCCAGTTGCATTTCTCACCCTGGGGCTAATGGAACAGAAAGGATAACAACCTATGCACAAAGTTGGCAACTATTTGTGACATATGCTTTCCTTTCATGACTGAATCTGTTTTGGTCAGTTTCATTTATGCCTCTCCCAGTTCACTACATTGTGTGTATTCTGTGTTCAACATTATGTGTACTGGTATAAAACTAAGAAGATATGGTATCACCTACACACTCAACTATAATGCTGTGTATGGAAATGTGTATATAGAAATTTGCCATAATGCCACATTACATAGAAAAGACGTTTCTAAGACTCTACCTAGAAGCAAGTTAATTTTCTAGAAATTGTTTTTTAGATCCACCTTCCATGTTTCTTTGCAGCTAGCTCCTAGCATTATTGGAGTCCTGGTATGGCGCTGTGGGTTAATGTGCCAGACTTCAAAGCCATTTGAACTACAAGGTTGGCGGTTCAAGTTCACCAGCTGCTCCTCGGAAACCCTATGCAGGGTCAATGGGTCGGAACCGACTCGACAGCACTTAACAACAACAACTAGCATTATTATTGGTGTTTCTTTTGTTTATATCGGTCTTCTTATAACTGGAAACTCCAGAAAGATGTTTAGTTCTTTCCTGTCTAACTCAGGAAAGAGAAGGCATTCTGCTTGACTCTGATATGCAAATGTCTAGCCAGTTAATTTGACTGAATGTGATGGGATTTTTATGGGAAAGAGAGGAAAGTTTGCTCTAAATAAACACATATCAGCTGCCAAAATGATGAAACAGTCACCTGAAAACTTGCTTAACAGGGCCAAGACTTCAGCAGTATCAAAATTATAATCTTTATGCCCTCAAAGCAACAGATTATGAAATCTCTAGTCCTTGCCTTTAAAATTCTCTTTTGAAGTCTGATTCTTTGCTTAATTTCTTAATGTAATTATATTTGGTCAAGAAAGACTTGTGTACTTTGTGCTTATATAGGGAGCCAAGAACCATGGAGTTGTCATGCCAGATGCTAATAAGGAAAACACACTGAACCAGCTGGTTGGGGCAGCGTTTGGAGCTGCTGGTCAGCGCTGCATGGCTCTTTCAACAGCGATCCTTGTTGGAGAAGCCAAGAAGTGGCTGCCAGAACTAGTGGAGCGAGCCAAAAACCTGAGAGTCAATGCAGGTAATCACCTACCTAGCTCCATTAGATCTGATGTGTGGCTCTAAACCCTTGATTTTAGCACTGGCCTGGGAGGCAATCATATCTGTTCTTACCATTGTTTTCTTATATTTGGCATTTGGATTCATCTTTTTGTTAATAGTCATAATTCACTTTACTAAAGACTTTAAATCCCTGATGTTTTGCAGGAGACCAGCCTGGAGCTGATCTTGGCCCTCTGATTACTCCCCAGGCCAAAGAGCGAGTCTGTAATCTGATTGACAGTGGAACCAAGGAGGGAGCTTCCATCCTTCTTGATGGACGAAGAATTAAAGTCAAAGGCTATGAAAATGGCAACTTTGTTGGACCAACCATCATCTCAAATGTCAAGGTGCCCAAGCAGAGATAATAGGTCATTGATAATCTGTGATTACAGGCAGTGACTGGGTTATGAACATCCAACTACAAACAACTCTTACTTGCCCTTTAATGCTATGTAAATTTGTACTCACTTTGAAATGACTGAACCCACCCTTACTGGAAACATATTCCTTAGCACATTCACCTTCATTTGCTGCGCTTGCAGCTTTTAAATCATTAAAAAGGCTTTGAGCCTTTTCTTGCTCTAACCCACCAAAAACCCACACCCACTGCCATTGAGTCAGGTGTCCTTATATAGGGCTTCCAAGCCTGTAAATCTTATCAGGAGCAGAAAGCCTCATGTTTCTCCTGTGGAGCCACTGGTGAGTTTGAACTGCAGACCTTGTGGTTAGCAGTCCAGCACTTATCCTGCAGCACCACCCGGGCTCCTTCTTCTTCACTAAAGTAAGACTAAATAAGTATTGTCTGCACTTGTTTTGACTTACCTTCATATGGAATTGCAAGATAATGAAGTTTTTCTACAAAATTTCTAAAGTCCCTCCAAATAGCTATTTCAATGTCTCAGTCAATATGGCAATCACTCAATATTTATTCAATGCCCAGTTTGTGCCCAACACTTTACTGTATCTTTACCAGAAAATGACAAAAGACAAATAACTGATCTGTCAGATTTTATTTATCAAAATTCTGAAAGTCTTAAGATGACTAAATTAATGTTAGGAGAGTTTTTTTTTAATTCTTCATTAATCTATTATAATCCTGAATAAGAAGTTGAATGTTAGTAGAAATTATGAACTCTCTTGCTATAAAACCATAGAGAACAGTCTACTTTTCAGCAACAAACATAACTGACTAAGCTGTGGTAGTCAAGGATGTTCTGAATATTTTGATCCGATATCAAAATATAAATGTACAAATTCATTTGGGAGACAAAGGGTTGAAGGAGAATGAATTGCGATTGTTACCAAAAACTTAGCACAGGGTTTTTTTAACAGAAAATGTCTCCTGTTGTGTTTAACATGCAACTCATTTATAAAAATGAGTTTTCATTTAAAAAAAAAAAAATGAGTTTTCATGAATATTTTCAATAACAACTTTTAAATTAACAAGTTGTACAATGTTAGAGCTAACAATGGGTCATGAGACCTCAAAGAACAGTGCTGGAAGGAAAGGTTAATAGGATGTTAAAAGGAGTTTCAAGTTGTTTATATAATTGGAGCATGGCAATAGAACACAGAGAAGAGGATTTAAGATTAAGAGACTGCTAACATGAATGCTGTCCATGTAAATGATGGCTAATATGTCAAAATAATAAGCTTAGAATCTAAGAGCTGACCTCTTTTCTGGATGCCTCATTCTTGGCAGCCAAATATGACCTGTTATAAAGAGGAGATTTTTGGTCCAGTTCTTGTGGTTCTGGAGACAGACACATTGGATGAAGCGATCAAGATTGTCAATGACAATCCATATGGAAATGGAACTGCCATCTTCACCACCAATGGAGCCACTGCTCGGAAATACTCCCACCTCGTGGATGTTGGACAGGTTTGTGAACAGAACTTTAGGAGATTTTTATAGCCATTTCCTGTTTCCTGTCTGAGGGAGACAGTAAACAGTGTTCAGTCATTGCAACTTAAAAATGACCCCTCTAATCTCCCAGAATGCCACTTTTCTTCCTGAGGAATGAAAATTCCCAGGATGGAAGATGGGGTGGAAGGTGGGCATTAAACTGATCTCTCTGGGTTTTTTGGTTTTTTTTTGGCTTGTATCTGGAGAGTTCCTTTGTGTGAGTTATTTTCTTAGTATTTGATATGGATATGTTCTGTTTTAGGTGGGTGTGAATGTCCCCATTCCTGTGCCTTTGCCAATGTTCTCATTCACCGGGTCTCGATCTTCCTTCAGGGGAGACACCAATTTCTATGGCAAACAGGTAACTTTAAAAAAAATTTTTTTTTCTCTAAGAAACTTTCTTGAACGTGTTTCAGGAGTAAGGATTCTGCAGAGAAAGACCTGCCAGCAGCTTCTGTGAGGTCATATGTAGTTCAGCAATGTTGTCAGTAGGTCCCCTAGAAAAGATTGAAAAGTTCACAAGATTTTGCTAAAGCTGTTTCTTCCTGAATAACTCAAGGTGATACAGTGTTGGGTAAGGAGCTTTTGTATATGCTGTAAACTTTCACTCAATTCACAATAAAAAGTTTAAATTTTAAAAAGTGATGAAAAGAGGAGACATGAAATCCCAGGGAATGTACGCTAATTCTCTTCATTTTACTTTACTCTGTTTAGGGCATCCAGTTCTATACTCAGCTGAAGACCATCACTTCTCAGTGGAAAGAAGAAGATGCCACTCTCTCCTCACCTGCAGTAGTCATGCCTACCATGGGCCGTTAGAAACAAGTCTGTTCCAGACTCAGTCCAGCCTGAGTAATCACCTGTATTCTTGACCAACTTCACTTGTCAACTTCGTTCAGATAAATAACCATTCCCTAGGATTGGAATACCTTGTAGCTAAAATCTTTCTCAGGACCAGTAGTCCCTGCAAAGTTGCTATAAGGAGACTCCTAGTGTAACTTTAAACCCAGATATTCACTTGCTCTTCCTACTTCTATTCTGAGGTAACTAACTGTGAAATGCTTATTGGGAAGGAGAGTTTAAGATGTTTTCTAAAAACTGTTCCTTTTTCTTGAAGGCTAATTTATGTAAAGATCTTCTAGTCACTGGAAGAGGAACTTCTGGGTGGAGAAATAAGACAGAAACAGCTCACCCTTTGGTTGGTTCTCAAACATAACCCCACACTACACAAAATAGAACCCATTTCTATTTAACCCAAAGGTTGACAACTGCTTTCTTTTCTACCAAATGCCACTTTGTTTTCCTAGCATAACCACTACTTAATTCTATCATTGCCTTTTAAAATCACCACTTCTCAAGAATACCTCAGTATGTATTGGATAAATCACTGTTTTTGTTATGCATGACAAATGTTAAATTTCAGGGTTTGCATCAGAAGTCATTAGTTAATGCTTCAGCCATTATTAACTAAGGCCTCTAAGATGCAAAAAATGTTTTAAGAAAACTTGTTATTTAGAAAACTGATATCAATAGTTATTTTAGGCCCAGAAATCAAGGAGGTGTTCTAACCATGAAAATGGATAAGAAACTTGCCTTAAGTGAGACTGGCTGATATGACTTGCCTTACTAGAATTTGGTATGTTCTTTCCTCTTGCCTGCATTTCTCATTAGTGATACTTAAAAATGAAAGCACACTTACGAGTTTGTGCTGTGCTGTGCTGTGCTGGACAGAATGGCTTCGGTCTTTTTTGCTCTACCATCTCCACTACCCCTGACTTTCTGATTAGGGTTTTTACGCAGTGAACTAGAAGGCCTATGGAGTACTCTCTGGTGCACAGCCAGATGGCATAGGTCATTGTTTTTCTGCTTCCTCATTAGTCACTTGCATAGTGCTAACCTACTCCATGAGGGTTATTTAGTGAATTAAGGATGGTGAGACACTCAAAATATTTGTGTACTCTACGGACTTTAGGATTATAAATTCTACTTGTTGCATAGAATATCAGAATTTTTCATCATTAAAGGTGACTGAAATGTTAAAAAAATGCATTTAAAACCTTGTTGTTATGTGCTGTGGAGTCAGTTCCGACTCATAGCGACCCTGTACAGGGTTTCTGAGGCTGTAAATCTTTACGGGAGCAGAAAGCCTCATCTTTCTCCTGCGGGTCTTTTTTTGGGTGGGGGAGCTTGTCTCCCTTTAGGTAAGGCAACAGAAATTTGTATTTTGAGAACAGACTGCCCCTTGGTTTACCTCAGCAAGTCCTGGTAGCACAGTGGTTCAAATTCAGCTGCTAACCAGAAGATCAGTGGTTCAAACTCACTTGCTGCTCCATGGGAGAAAGCTGTGACAATCTGCTCCCATAAAGATTTACAACCTTGGGGACCCTGTGGGGTAGCTCTACTCTGCCCTGTACCGTCACTAGGAGTTGGTTTTGGTGTAGTTGATCTCTGTCACAGCTGGCAAACTAGTAGTGACAGTTAATCCAGCCCAACAGCTACAGGCTGGATTGAATACAAGGTTATATTGTCTAAATTCCAAGTGGAATTAAATATAGGCGCCTAAGTTTTCCTTACATCTAAGGGAAATCACTTTTTTAAAAATACTGATTAATCAGACTTATGTTGCTATAATTGGAATCAGTTTATTTACTCACCTGGTCAGATACTTGCTTGTTAAGAAATGAGAAACTTGCTTGTTAAGAAATAAGAAACTCAGAACAGTTTCTTATTTCTTAAGATGAATAAAAAAAAAAATCTTTACATTTATGATCATTGCTAATAATAGCTAATGAATTCAATTCTTTCTTTTTGCTCTGATGTGATCCCATGTCTCAGATTCTGCATTATACTGATTATGAATAAAAAAGTTATAAAAACCTCTTAAAGAAAACACCTAGTTTGTTTTTTTAACGGTACCATACTTCCTTATAATGCCTTTGTTCCCTATTAAAACTAAGACACCCACCTCTATCATGAAGGTCATAAAAATAAAGAACCATGAATGTGACTGAAATAAGAAAAGTTATATTCTTACACATTTTGACTAAGCTATCTATTTCAAAAGGGAATCTATATGTATTCCACACTAAAAGAGGCAGAAGTACTCACTGACATTAAGTATACCCAGTACTATGCTGCATTATAGATGTTGTTGTTAAGTGCCACTGAGTCAGTTCTCACTCATAGTGACCCTATATAGGGTTTCTGAGGAATGACTGGTGTGTTTGAACCACTGACCTGGCAGTTGAAACCAACCTTGCCGTCCAGTGTTTATCCTACAGTACCACACAGGACTCCTTATTGTAGATATTTTTATGAAATTTTATTGTCTATCCTGGTGAGGTGCTCAAAGGGATCTGTGAAATGAACAGCAGCAGTATTATGTGATCATGGAAATGATTATAGGTTATGTTATCAAGGTTTCCGTGATCCATTATAGAGCTATTACTTGTTTCACGGATCCCTTAGAGCTCCTCACCAGGAGACAAAGAACTGGGAGTCTGCAAGAAGCTGCACAGGAAAGAGTAACAGTTACATGTATTTATTTATTTATAACAGTCCTTACCATGTCAGGTTTTTGTGATCCTTTCTGATTATTGGGTGGTACCAGTTCACTAGCAGAGTCTGATACTGGGATTTGCTGGGTGATGAAGGTTTGATCTTGAAACTTACTTTCATCCCTGCAATAATAAAATACAAACCATACACACATGAAACCTGGTTCAGAACAATTATTTGAGCCCTTAAGTCCATTCTGACACATAGTGACCCTGGAAGGCAGAGCAGAACTGCCCCATAAGGTTTTGTAGGTTGTAATCTTCGCAGCAGCAAATTACCAGGTCTTTTCTCCCACAGAGCTGCTGATGGGTTCAAGCATTTATCCACTGTACCACCCAACTCCAGCACAGTTAAGCTGCCCAAAAGAGACTTTATGATTGAAGTTAATGAAAACTTACTAGACATAACCAAAAACCTTAAGGGGATGAACTATTGTGTGTTGGGGCTCAGGAATATAGTCTGAGGTCAACAGCAAGGTCACCTAATGTAACATAGTCCAGAAAGATAACGTTTTAGGTCCTGCTTTGGTGAATAGCAAATTGAGTGTTAAAAACTTGTGAGCAACCATCTAAGGTACAACTATTGATTTCTTCTTGCCTAAAGGAAATAAGAGAGATAAAAAACAAAACACATGGAAACAATTTGTCTGATGGACTAATTGTCCATTTGACCATCAGTCTTCCTGACCATGAGACCAGAAGAACTAGATGGTGCCCAGCTACCACTACCAACTGCTCAGAAAGGAGTCAGTAGAAGTTCCTGGATAGAGTGGGAGAACAAGACTCAAAAGCAGCCTTACTGGTGGAACCCCCAGACTATGACTCCTAGTCACAATTCAAGTCTGGATAGGAACTCTTCCCCATGACTCAATTGTCATCCAAGCAACACACAGGTCTATAAAGGGAACAGTAATACTGTGAGGTATGCAAACTTAAAATGATCAACCACACAGAATTTACCCAAAGGGAAAGTTCAGAAGGGCTAGGGAAGAAGAAGGAATGGAATACACAGGGAAGAAGTCGGGTAAGTAATATTACATTGAAGGGATTGCAATCAACACCATGAAACAAAGTATGTTTGAACTGTTGAATGTAAAACTGGCGATCTGATCTATAAACCTTCACCTGAGTCACAATAAAAAAGTTAAAAAGAAAAGAAAAAATCATTGTGATTAGGCTACTGTACATTGCTTCACAAGAAATCTTACCCAAATTCCTTTGTTTCTCCATTGTCAGAAACAATATAGTCTGGAACTGGAGGCTTACAACTCTGGCTGTATTTCCTGCGGTGGGAAAAATCAACAAACAGTGAGGCTGCATCTCCTCCCACCAGTTCAACTACATTTTCAAAGTGCTAAATGAAATTCAATCAGTCGGACGGCCTTCTTACCTTTAAAAATTAGCTTTAAGGCACAGAGGCAGTAAGATGTTAAGCAAGTTTATATAAATTTATATTCTCTTGGAATTGAGATGTGTTTAATTTATGATTAATATATTTGTGGAGATGATCATGATAATGATACATAACAGTCATAAATAGTGAAGGGCAGGTTACCAGGGTACTGACCAAAAACATGGCCACAAAAGTTCCTTTCTGACACAAAAAAAACCTCAGAACACAGAATGGTTACCCAATGGAGACAGTCCACTAGGAAAACTTCAGCCAGAACACAGAATGGTTACCCAACCGAGACAGGCCCACTAGGAAAAATTCACCTTGTACTTTGAAAAGTCTGCATTTAAGAACAGGAAATAAACATCACTAATTCAACATTCTAATTTGAAAGTGAACTTAATCAAGTTACACAAAGCATATGAGTAGGTTGATTTGCCAACAGATAGACACTTGTCCTAACTGAGGTGCATATGAAAGCAACACAAACTCATTCTACGGTGCTTATATAACATTAGTGGTGATGCATGGGGGAAATGTACCTAAGATACTAGTGTGCCTGAGTTATAACCAGAGTGGTTACTGATGTGCTGTAAAGTCCAGCCTATTGACTATGTTCACTAATATCTTTATTAGTGAAATATTATACTGTTGGATTTACAGTATGGTATTTTCAATAACCTCACATGCATGCGAAAGCTGGACAGTGAATAAGGAAGACCGTAGAAGAATTGATGCATTTGAGTTACGGTGTTGGAGGAGAATATTGAAAGTGCCATGGACTGCCAAAAGAACCAAAAGATCTATTTTGGAGGAAGTGCAGCCAGAGTGCTCCTTGGAGGCCAAGATGGCCAAACTTCATCTCTCATACTTCGGACATATTGTCAGGAGGGGCCAGTTGCTGGAGAAGGATATCATGTTTGGTAAGGTGGAGGGTCAGAGAAAAAGAGGAAGACCCCCAACGAGATGGATTGGCCAAGTGGCAGCATCGGTGGACTCAAGCGTGACAACAGTAGTGATGTTGGCCCAGGATCGGGTAGTGTTTCTGCTGTGCATAAGGTCGCTATGAGTTGGTACTAACCTGATAACTAACAACAACAACATAGTCAACTATAAACTGTCACTAACTTCTTAATTATAACACCTATCTTCATAGACTCATTTTAATCACATCTTTGAACTCAACATTTTACCATCCTATTCCGATCTTGTTTTTCCTTTGTCCAACACTGGCATACAAGGGGGCACTTCAACAATTTGTTGAAAATTTCCATTTATCTTTTCATTCCATTTTTCTAAGTACTTTTTGAAGCCCCCTTCTTATGAGATTGCAACAGAATTGTATTGTGGTACAGTTCAAGTTCAATGTTTAGTGTGAAAGATTTCACCCCAGTTCCATTTCTACAATGTTGAAAACAATATAGCATGGAACTGGAGGCCTGAAACTCTGGCTGTATTTCTTGGGGTATGGAAAAGTCAACTCACAGGGGGACATTCCGTATCTCTAGTCTGGCTTCTACCCCATCTCTTTAATATAACTCTTTGGAAGGTTATGTTAGTTATTCAGAAGTCTACAGTTCTTTAAACTCTTCCCTTTTGGTTGTACTCTTCTTTGTATCATTCCCTAATTGTACGGTATTCCTCAAGGCTCTAGTCTCTGTTCTCTATTTCTCACTCTACCTTTATCAACTCTCCTAGACTCAGCTGGAGTCCTTGTGTAGTGCTGTAGGATAAGCACTGGACTACTTACTACCTGCAAAGTTGGCAGTTCAAACCCACCAGTTGATCACTGGAAGTCCTATACAGGGTCACTATGAGTTGGAACCCACTGGACAGCACTAATAACAAAGACCCAACTACCCATCCCTCACTGAACCCATTCAAATCTCCTTCACTAAACTCTCATCTGTAGTTCAGTCACTATTCCCAAGGGCCTTAAAGGTATTCTTTCACTTCCATATATTGCCATCATCTCATAAAATAATGAAAATATTACTATTTCTTCTACCTAAAATATTTTTTTCTTACTCATTTTTTTACCTTTTTAAATTTATCTTTGAGAGGTCATCTCCATCTTGATTACCTCTTCCAAAACTGTCCTGCCTTCTCTGTGTGGCTCACATGCCCCTAATCTAGGCTTGCCTATCACTAGGCCATTCCTCTGAGACTTTCACAGTTACACATTTGTATTTATTTAACTAAATACTACATTCTCACTGGGGTCCTGGTGTGGCGCTGTATGATAAACACTGGACTGCTAAGCACATGGTGTGCAGTTCAAACCCACCAGCCACTCCTCAGAAACTCTATACAGGTTAAGTTGGAACTTACTCCACAGCACTTAACAACAAGCCCTCACCACTGCATGCCCAGAGCAGTGTAGCAATGTCTGTGAGTCCCCACTCCGTTTCTCTCCCTCTCCATGCAGGTCAGCTCTGACACCACCAGCCTAAGTACTGCTAGTGCAGGAAACATGGCTCACTCATGTGTGTTTTCCTCCAAGGCAGAGGAAAAAAGTACACACCACTAGAGAATCTGTTGTTGTTGTTGAGTGCCATCAAGTTGGTTCCGACTCATATCAACCCTATATAAGGTTTCTGAGGAGCAGCTGTTGAGTTTAAACCGCCAACCTTGTGGTGCAAACCAATTTTGCAGTCCAGCACATTAACCTACAGTGTCACATAAAGCTTTTCAACACATGGTTTCTAAGGATCATGACAATTTAATCTTCAAATTAAATATTATTTCTAATAACTCTGTGGCTTACACAAAATGTCCTCAAGCCGTTCCTATTTCTGGGCTTCTGCTGGTGCTGCCTGCTAAGTCCTTGTCTGGTGGGCCCTCTCCTCTCTCTCTGTGATTGTAAGTGTCCTGGAGTCAGGTTCATCTCATAGCGAACCTGTATAGGGTTTCTGAGGCTGTACATCTTTGCGGGAGCAGAAAGCCTCGTCCTTCTCCTGCAGAGCAGTTGGTGGGTTCGAACCACCAACCTTGTGGTTTGAAGTCTAGTGCTTATCCTACAGAGCCATCGTGTCCCATCTTCTCTAGAATCCTCTAATTAATGAAGGCACCTCACTGAATCACACTTCTTTTCAGGAAATGTCTTCTTCCCTGACTGACAAATTGCCTGAGCTCCTATTATGCATGATTGTGCCACCTAATTTTTTCCTTGCTGGGTTTGGTTTTGTATGGCCTGATTATAGCTAGTCATTTTGGATCCAGGGCGATGTCTTTGAATTCTTTTGGATTTCCAATAGTACCTAGCAAAGAACCAATCACATAACAATCAATCAAAAGTGCTTTACTTATTTTACTGTGCAGTACTGGGGTTATTGCTGTCGTTGTTGTTAAATACCCTTGAGTCAGTTCCAACTTGTAGCGACTCTGTATAAGGTTTCCAAGGAGCAGCTGGTGGGTTTGAACCTCCTATCTTGTGGTCAGCAGTGCAGTGCTGATCCTACAACACCACACCAGGGCTCCACCAGGGTCATAGTCACTTATAAAATACATAGTGGAGAAATAGAGAGGAAGTAATTATTAAAAGGAATTTGGAAGGGCTGCAGATTTCTATTTCTGTCTTGGTACTGGACTCCTGATGTGGCACTGTAGGATCAACACTAGACTGTGAACCACAAAGTAGACAGTTCAAACCGACAAGCTGCTCCTCTGAAACCCTATACAGGGTTGCTAAGAGTCAGGAACCGAGTCAACAGCACTTAACAACAGCAATCTTGGTATTGTGGATTCTCTTGATAATTGTTTTTGCTGCTAAGTGTCACCAAGTCCATTCCAACTCATAGCAGCTAGTGGGTTTAAACCTCCAGCCTTCTAGTTAGCGATCCAGTGCTTATCCTATAACATCACACAAGGACTCCTTATTGCTAATAATGAACTTAAAAATCACTTACTTACCTTTGCCAAGTAATAAAATCTGAACTGCTATACTTCTCAAGTTGCCACTCATTTAACTGAGCAATATTATAACTTATGAACAACCAATAACCTAAACATCTATGATTAATCTCTCCATCCCCACTTTAACTACAATCTAACTTTTATTTCCCTATTCATTTATTCCATTTATCTTCAATTCTTTATTTCTGGGAGTCGTGGCTAAGCAGTGGGATCCTTTTATATTTTCTGGGTCTTTCCCATTTCTTTAATTCTAAATGAGAGTAAGCACATTGTCCTTAGAAGGTCTCTAGGTTTTTAACAACTTGATATATTTCATTGCAAAGTAAGTTACCTAGGAACAAAGCCATTCATTTTTGCAAAGAGCAGTCTCAAGACTTTTTCCTTCTGCTCCCAGGTCAAGTCTCCAATATCCACATTTCCTTGAGTATTTGTCCTGAAGAATTTCAAAGACAAAAATGAAAAGAAGAAATATGGTCAAAGTAGACTTCTTTTCTAAAAAATGAAAACATGAAGACTTGAGAAAGGCTGCTTAACATAACTGAATATTATGGAATTTGCTACGTAATGACAGCAAAACCACCAGTGTCTATTACAAAATTGAAGTTGAAAAGATATTAATATGCTAGCCAATTTGAAATGTTATGTAGTCATTAAGATGAAAATACAAAAACTTTAATATTGAAAATATCTGTGCTCAAATATTAAGCAACTAATAAGCACAATATAAAACTGTAATATTTCATTAAGTATCCAGATACATACAAAGTCAAAGAAAACATTAAAAGAAAATTGTTTGGTGAGATTTTGTCCATTTTTTTTTCTCACAACTTTTTTTTGGGGGGGTGGATTTTTTATTGTGCATTGAGTGAAAGTTTGCAGAGCAGACCATCAGTTTTACATTCAACAAAGCATATACTATGTTTTATCTCAATGATTGCAATCTCCTACATGTAACAACAGTTATCCCCACTTCCTCCCTGTGGGACAACATTTCTTTTTGAATTATAAATTTTCTAAAAACAGTGAACTCCTGGTGTGGCGCTGTAGGATAAGCACTGGACTGTTAAGCACAAGGTTGGTGGTTCAAATCTACCAGTTGCTCCTAGGAAATCCTATACAGGGTCACTATGAGTCATAACTGACTCCACGGCACTCAACAACAACAATGAAAACAGTGACAAAAGGTAAATTTAGAAAATAACATAAAACTTCCCTACTCAATGGCACCTAACAACAACGCCAACTTTATTTTCATTCCCAAATAAGGCGGCAACTAAACTTTCCAGGCATGTCTTTACCTATACTACAACTTTTCCAAAGGCATCATCATCTACTTGCTATTTACAAAAGAATATTGATGCTGCATAATGCAAGTGCCATGGACTGCCAAAAGAACCAATAGATCTGTTTTGGAAGAAGTGCAGCCAGAGCGCTCCTTGGAGGCCAGGATGGCTAAGCTTCGTCTCTCATACTTTGGACATATTGTCCGGAGGAGGATGTCATGCTGGGTAAGGTGGAGGGTCAGAGAAAAAGAGGAAGACCCCTAACGAGATGGATTGGCCAGGTGGCATCATTGATAGACTCAAGTGTGGCAGCGATAGTGAGGTTGGCCCAGGATCGGACATTGTTTCATTCTACTGTGCATGGGGTCGCTATGAGTCGGTTCTGACTCGATGGCACCTGACAACAACAACAATGCAAGAAATATTTTTGCATGTAAGTCAATTGTATTGTTTTTGTTGAAAATTTTAGGTTTTGCCTTATGTTCATCATATACTTCTACTACTGTCCCCCTAACTACCTCTTAAACAGTTGCTATATAATTTGAATCACTGTCTTTGCACTGTTGCAATACACAAAAGTAGAGTAGCTAGAAGGACATTGAAGTTAAGGTGGTAACTCGCACAAAGAGTCCAATTTCTGCAATAATAACACGGGCAACATTATGTTTAAATTCCTTGGAAACAAATACCACTTTACTATGCTGTTGTTGTTAGGTGTCACTGAGTCAGTTCTGGCTCAAGCAGAATGAAATTACCCAGTTCTGTGGCAGACTCACAACTGTTGCTTATGTCTGAGCCCATTGCTGCAACCACTATGTCGACCTATCTTGCTGAGGGTCTCTTCCTCTTTTTCTACTGATTCTCTAATAAATACTGACTCTCCAGATGCTGCTCCCTCCTAATACCATGTCCAAAGTGTGTGACACATAGTCTTGTCATTCTTGCTTCTCAGGAGCATTCTGGTGATACTTCTTTCCAAGACAGGCTTATTTGTTCTTCTAGAAGTCCTTGCATATTCTTCACCAACTCTATAATTCAAAAACATCAGTTATTCACTCTTTCTTATTCACTGTCCATCTTTCATACGTATAAGGAGATTGAAAATGCCATGGCTTGGGCCAAGGACACCTTAGTCCTCAAAGTGACATCTTTGTTCTTTAACACCTTAAAGAAGTCTTTTGCAGCAGATTTGCCCCCATGCAATGTATTGTTTGATTTCTTCACTGTTTCTACCAAGGGCACAGATTGTGAATCTAAGTACAATGAAATTCTAGACAACTTAAAACTTTTCTTCATTTATCATTATGTTGCTTATTGGTCCAGTTGTGAAGATTTTTGTTTTATGTTGAGGTGTAATCTAATATAGTCTTTGATCTTCACCAGTAAGTGCTTCAAGTCCTCTTTACTTTCAGCAATCAAAGCTGTGTCATCTGCATATTCATCTGCATGTCATCTGCATAATGAGTCTTCTTCCAATCCTGATGTTGCATTCTTCTTCATACAGTCAAGCTTCCTGGCTACTTTGCTCAGCACGTTTTTGTTGTTGTTAGGTGCCATGGAGTCGGTACTCGACTTTATGCACAGAACGAAACATTGCCTGATCCTGGGCCAACCTCACTACTGTTGCCACGCTTGAGTCCATCGATGCTGCCACTTGGCCAATCCATCTTGTTAGGGGTCTTCCTAAGTATTATGAAAGAATACAATGCTATGCACACCTTTCCTGAATTTTAAACAATGCAAAAGTTCTGTTTGAATTACTGCCCCTTGGTCTATGTAGAGGCTCCACATGAGCACAATTAAGTGTCTTGGAATTCCCATTCATTCTTCACAATGCTATCCATAATTTGTTATGATCCACATCACTCCTGGTGTGGCACTGTAGGATAAGCACTGCGAACCACAAGGTCAGCAGTTCAAACCCACCAGCTGTTCCTGAGAAATCTTATATAGGGTTGTATGAGTCAGAACCAATTGGATGGCACTTAATAACAACACACAGTTGAATGCCTTTACATGGTCAATAAAACACAAGTAAACATCTTTCTGGTATTCTCTGCTTTCAGCCAAGATCTTTCTGACATCAGTAATGATAACTCTCATTCCATGTCCTCTTCTGATTCCAACTTGAATTTCTGGCAGTTTCCTATCTATGTACTGCTACAACCATTTTTAGATTATTAACAGCAAAATTATACTTGTGTATGATATTATACTGTTCAATAATTTCTACATTCCATTGGATCACCTTTCTTTGGAATGGACACAAATATGAGTCTGTCAGCTGGCCAGAAAACTCTCCCAGTCTTCCAAATTTCTTGACATAAAGTGCTACATCAGTTTTTTTAAACATTTCAATCAGTATTCCATCATTTCCTAGAGCCTTGGGTTTTTTTTGCCAATGCCTTGGACTTCTTCCTTCAATATCACCAATTTTTTTTTTTTAACTTTTTATTGTGAATTGAGTGATGGTTTTCAGAACAGATCATCAGTTTTACATTCAACAAATCATATACTTCATTTCATTATAAGAACTGCAATCCCTTCCACGTACAAAAGTTCACGGTACTTACCTCAGTTCACTTGAACTCTTGCACTCCTTCCTGATTACCACCAATTCTCAATTATATACTACACCACCTGAACTGGCTGAACGTTCACCAATTCTTTTTTTTTTTTAACCAGTTATTTTTGGAACAGTGGTTCAGTGTATTCATCTTCTTTTAAAGTTTTATGTGCTGTTATTTTTTGCCCACAGAATTCTTCAATATTGCATGCAACTCTAGGCTTGAATTTTTTCTTGAGTTATTTTAGCTTGACAAAAGCTAATTGTTCTACCTCTTTGATTTTCTAAATCTTGGTCTTTGCATATTTCATTGTAATACTTTATTTTGTCTTCTGGAGTTGTCCTTTGAAATCGTCTGTTCAGCTCATAAACTTTATCATTTCTTCCTTTCATTTCAGCTACTCTACATTTATGAGCAAGTTTCAGAGTCATTTTTGACATTCGTCTTTTTTTTCTTTACTGTCTTTTAAATAACCATTTGCTTTCTTCATGTTTGATGTCCTTGATGCCACCCCACAACTCCGGCCTTTAGTTATTAGTGTCCAATGCATTAAATCTATTCTTGAGATAAGTCTCTAAATTCAGGGGGAAATATACATACTAAAGCTTGTACTTTGACTCTCATGAACTTGTTTGAATTTTCTTCAGCTTTAATTTAAATTTGCATCTAAGCAAATTATGTAATCTGTTCCAGTTGGCTCCTGGTCTTATTCTGACTGATGATACTGAGGTTCTACATTGTTTCTTTCTACAGATATAGTCAATGTAACTCTTTTGTAGTCCATCCAGTGAGGGCCGTGTATATGGTAGCCGCTTATACTGTTGAAGAAAGGTGTTCCCAGTGAACCACTGGCCTTGCAAAATTCTGAAGACAAGGACGTATTTTCCAACTAAGTATTCCAAAATATTTGTTCCTATTTCCAAGTTTCACATTCCAGTCACAAATAATTGTCAATGAAACTTGATTGCATGTTTGATCGATTTCAAACTGCAAAAGTCGTAAAATTTTCAATTTCTTCATCTTTGGCATTAGTGGTTGGTGGAACTATTTGAATAACAGTTATATTAACTGGTCTTCTTTATGTTGTTGTTGTTAAGTGCCATCAAGTTGGTTCCGACTCATAGCGACCCTGTATGAGGTTTCCAAGGAGTGACTGGTGAGTTTGAACTGCCACCCTTATGGGTCAAACTGACCTTGTGGTCAAGTGCACTATCCTGCAGCGTCACACCATGACTCCTGTCTTCCTTATAGGCATCTGGATATTATCCTATCACTGACAGTGTTAGTGAAAGATCTTGAAATGTTCTTTTTGACAATGAATGTGATGCCGTTCCTCTTCAATTTCTCATTCCTGGAACCGTAGATCACGTGATTATCTGATCCAAATGGCCAGTACCAAACCATTCAGCTCAGTAATGCCTAATGACTATCAATCCTCAAGTGTTTCATTTATTTTTAACAACTTCCAGTAGATAAAATGTGTAAAAGAAACTGCCTTATGTATGATAGTAAACTTTTTTACTTAATAAATGAAAAGAGGACATTATAGTGCATTTCTTGGTAACAGAAGTGGTATCACAAACTTTTGAATAAGGTAAAGTAAAAAATTACAATAGGGGCACTTGTGAAGAAGAGCACTATCTTTCAGAGACTTCCAAAAGCCACTGTGCATGCCCAACTTTCCCAACAGGCTTGTAATTTAAAACAATCTACAAATTATTCCATCAAAAATATTTAAGCACTCTTAATTAAGAGGAAAATATTGAAAGTACAATGGGCTGCCAAAAGAACCAATAGATCTATTTTGGAGGAAGTGCAGCTAGAGTGCTCCTTGGAGGCTAAAATGGCCAAACTTTGTCTCTCATACTTGGGACATATTGTCAGGAGGGACCAGTCACTGGAGAAGGAGATCATGTTTTTTTTGGTAATCAGAGAAAAAGAGGAAGACCCCCAATGAGATGGACTGGCCAAGTGGAAGCAACGATGGACTCACATGTGGCAGCAGTAGTGAGGCTGACCTAGGATCGGGCAGTGTTTCGTTCTGCTGTGCATAAAGTCGCTATGAGTTGGTACCGATTTGATGGCACCTAACAACAACAACAATATGGTAAGTACATGATAGTTGGAATACTTTTAAGCTTCTTAGCTAGGGTTTTTTAATTTTTTAATTGCATTGGAATGTAAGTTTTTTGTTTTCAAAATAATCTTCACAATGGATTACAATTTAATCCAAGGTTTCTATATGGGAAGAGTTCTCTAATAGACACACAAAAAATCATTGTATGTTCTCTGCAACTGCCTCAAGAATTCTTCTACCTCTATAATAGTGGCACTTTGGAAATTTGTGGGGACCTTTGGTTAACACTATGACGGAGGGGCACTAGTGGCTGTCCTCAGTCCATGTGATACTTCTGCACAACAAAGAGTTATTCCAATTTAGGCATGACATTGACTTTTAAATTATATCTTTACTTAGATATTATTACCTATACATTTCATCTCAGGCTAGTAAAGGAAACATTCCAAAATCTTTGTGAAGTAGTGTTCACTTTGGCAGTACATATAGTAAAACTGGAATGGTACAAAGATTAGTTATAGCATGTCCCTTGTGCAAGGATGACATGCAGTGGCACACACATTTGAAGGCATTCTGTATTTTAAGAATATATACATATATGCATATATATATATTTGTAACATGCTTATCAAAATGTTTCAATTGAATGTATCAGGTTTTTACAACTGATTTACAATTTATAGGAAACAAGGTAAAGGAACAAATTAGAATGTATTACAATGACATTTTATGGGACAAATAATCTAATAACTTAAGAGTCTCTCTTGTCATCAAAGGGGAGGCACCGTCTAAGAAGCCCCATCACTTTGCTAATTAAGCATATGGATTACAATCAGTCAGTTCCTGTCCCTGATTGATTGTACCAAGAAATACACTTCGTAATCTACTCAATACTTGGATATTATCAAATTGAACTTTTCAGAGTTCTTATTTCTCTGTAAGGCATAAAAACAGCAACACAAATGAAACGTATTAAAATAATTATTAGTACCATTTCTCAGCCTCCATAAGATCCTGATTCACACTATTGGTGCTATGCTCTCTGCCATCAAATGTTCGAATTTTGGGATATTCTGCTTTTCCTGCACATGCTGCTCTCATTTTTAAATTGAAAGCAGTTTGTGCTATCTTCTTATAATGCTTCCTGTTAAATAGAATTTGTTGCTTTACTTGGTGTAGCGCATCCAAAAAGAACTTTTCCACCTCTGTTCTCTCATCCAGTATGTTCTTGGCCAGCTTCTTCACTCGATTCATTTCTCTGTCCTTCATTTTAAGAAGTTGCTGTAGCTTTTCAATTTCTACTTGACCCGCTTGGTTCTCTATGGTTGCTTGCTGCTGCAGTTTTAAAACTTCAGCCTCAAACTCTCTGGTCATACAAGTCAAGGCAGTCTCCAAGCTTATCACCTTTTTCTGAAGACTTTGGATTTGTGATTTCTGCTGGTTAAGTTGCATAATTTTTTCCTTAACCAACAAGTCATTTACCTCCTAAAAACAGAATTATGAGAGAGGTAAAAGATTAGTGTTTTTCTTTAGTAATTCCAGTACTCCCAAGTTATTGACTAACTTTCATTATGTCATGGGATTTCAGTCTGATGCCTGGTGGAGAAGGTGCTATTCTGGTATCTATGTATAGACAGCAAAAAACATACTAGGTTCTTTTCCTGGACTTGTAAAGCCAATTCACTTATTTTTAACAAAAAAACCTTCTTTCCTCTAAAATTCTGAAAGATGAGATATTTTGCGTTACCAAAGGGTAATTAATTCAAATTCAACAAGACTGTGCAATAAAACATTAACAACTATACAAGAGGTTTCAAAAAGTTTGTGGAAAAATTTCATTATCTTTTCATTCCATTTTTCCATGAGCTATTTAAAGCCCTCCCATATACTGGGAAAGGAGCTCTAGTCATAGGGATGACAAATCGGGCTGCTAATCTTAACGGTCAGCAGTTCGAAACTACCAGCTGTTCCGTGGGAGAAAGATGAGGCTTTCTGCTCCCGTAAAGATTTATAGCCTTGGAAATCCTATGCAGGGTCTCTATGAGTCAGAACTGACTCCACGGCACACCACCAATTGCAACAAGAGTTATCCCACTTCCTCCCTGCGGTTCCTATTCCCATTCCACACTCCTTCTCATCCCTTCTCAACTTTGTCCTTAGGTAAATGTTGCCCTTTTGATTTTGAATGCATGACCATTCCATGGTGAGCATACTTTATTAGTGTTGTCCCCCTATGTACCTATCTACTGCTTGGCTGAAAACTGGGTAATGAGAGTGAGTTCCTTTTCAGACCTGAAGGGTGGTTGGACCTTTTTATTATTACTATTTTTAACTTTTATGAATTGAGTGAATGTTCATAGAGCAAATCATCAATTTTATATTCAACAAACCATACACCTTTCTTCACTACATGGTTGCAATCCTCTCATGTACTAACAGTTCACACATTTACCTCTATTTACTTTAACTATTGTATT
>NW_006408597.1:3144694-3145200 GCF_000296735.1 Chrysochloris asiatica
TGTCTTCATCTTTTTGATATGTCTCTTGTAGACAGCATATTGAAGGTCCTATTTCTTACGCATTCTACTCTTCATGTCTCTTCACTGGTACATTTAATCCATTTACATTCAGTATAATTATCAATAGGTATGATTGATTGTTGTCATTTTTCTGTGGTTTGTGTGTGTGTGTATGTGTGTGGTGCTACTGTATTCTTTGTTCCAACTAATTTTCTCTGTCGAGTTCATTTTGTTTGTGGGTTTTCTTGTCATTTTCATTTCTGTTATATTAATGTTTACTAAATCCTCTTTTTTAAAATTTTGATGTGCAGGTGTATTATTTTTCCTTGAGGTTACCCTATAATTTATTAATTTTTCCTTAGTGAAAGCAGTTTGTTTTATCTTGAAATCTTCTTGACTTCCTTGCCATTTGCAAGTTCTGTTATCTACATTAATCCCTCTTTTTGCTTTGTAGTCGGCTTTATTATATGTGAATATATCTGGTTCATTATTTTCAATCTTGTAGA
>NW_006408597.1:3145561-3167344 GCF_000296735.1 Chrysochloris asiatica
TCTATCCTATTTGGAGTTCATTCAGCTTTTTGTATGCTTACCTTCTCGTCTTACAAGATGTTGGGGAAGTTTTTTCCAAGAGCTCTTCAATAATTTTCTCTGTTCTTGTCTCTTCCTATTCTGAAATTTCTATCACCCATAGTTGTTCCTCTTCATGGTATCCCACATAACTTTTAGGCTTCCTTCTGGTTTCTTCATTCTTTTTTCTGATTGTTCTTCTAATAGACTAGTTTTGAGAGACTTTTCTACAAGCTCACTAATTTGGGCTTCCATTGCTTTACATCTGCTCTCTTGTCTTTTCAATGTATTGTCCATTTCTGAGATCTTACTATTAAGTTTCTGGATTTCTAATTGCTAGTTTTGTATTATTTAAAATTTTGCATTTCTTTTGTCTGTTTCTTCTTGTAATGATTTCCTGAATTCTTCTAAAGTTTTTATTGTGTTCTCCTAGCTTTCCTTGATTTTCCTATCCATTCTTTGAAGATACATAATTATCATTCTTTTTAAATTTTTTCAGTTAGTTCTATTACCTTTTCTTCCTCAGAAATGTCTTCTTGTTCTGCATCTTGGTCATTTGTTTGAGCCATTCTCTCTTGTTTCTTTGCATGAGCTAAACTTGTCTGTTGTCTCCAGGGCATTGTGATGTTGTCATATTTGTAAAAACAAAACAGTGCGGTTGTTAGACCTAGAAAAGATAAATCTCTGGTGGGCTCCTATAATTCTAGGAGCTCACAAGGTGGTTATGGAAGGCATGTGACAGCAGAGTTCCTAGCCCCAGATGGGAGTTCCAACTGGTTTCAGTGTTATTTATGTCATGGCACTTAATCTGGAAGTTGTTTGTGAGGGTCCTTGATAGAGCTGATTTCAGTGTTTGTTAGAACCACAGGGAAGCTTAGGGCAAGGTGACTGGTCAAATGCTGGTCTGATGGCTCTGTAGGTTTTGTAGGTCTGGAGTCAAGACCATCTGAATCTAGGTGCTAAAATGGCACACCAAAGTGGCACAGTCAGCTCCTACCGAACACTGGCATGGCTCCCAACCACATGGCTTCAAACTCCCAGAGAGCCAGGTCTGTGCTGGGGGTCGATGAGGTGGGAGCTGGTCACACTTCTGGTCACCAGAGGAGCATGGGGAGAAAGAAGAAATTGCAATTTTTCCATCACCCTCACAATGCCAGGCCTCCTTTCACTGCCAAAGCTGCTCGTAGGATAGTTGTTGAGCTGCATCTGGCCAGCCATACACCAGTCAATTTCCCTCTCTTGATGTCCCTGCTCTGCATCAACCCAAAGCAAGCACTACATCCAGCTCTCTAACCTTTCTTCTGAAGTTCAGGGTACCAAAAAAGTCATCTGTGTTTCATTTTGTATCTCGTATCTTTGTAGTCAGTCAAAGCTATTCTTAATTAATTCAGGAGCCAACTACAAGCAAAGCAAAACGAGTATTCTAAGGTGGTGGTGGTTGTTAGGTATCATTGAGTCAGTTCTGACTCATAGCAACCTTATGCACAACAGAACAAAACACTGTCTGGTCTTACACCATCTCACAATCTTCATTAAGGTTGTGTCCACTGCTGTTGCCACTGAGCCAATCCATTTCATTGGGGCGGACGGGGTCTTCTTTTGCTGACCCTCCAACTTTACCTAACATGATATACTTTTACAGATACAGGCCCCTCCTGATAATATGTCTGAAGTATGAGAGACGATGTATCACCATCATGGCTTCTAAGAAGCATTCTGCTTGTACTTCTCCCAACATAGATTCATTTATTCTTCTAGCAGCCCATGGTATTTTGAATATTATTCTTCAACACCATAACTCAAATGCATCAATTCTTCTATGGTCTTCCTTATTCACTGTCCAACTTTCACATGCATATGAAGCTACTGAAAAGACCATGGGTTATGTCAGTCATACCTTAGTCCTTAACTGACATCTTTGCTCATGACACTTTTAAGAGATTTTGTGCACTAGATGTGCCTAGTGCAATATATCATTTGATTTCTTGACTGTTGCTGACAGTGGATTCAAACAAAATGAAGTCTTTGACAATTTCAATCTTTTCTCCATTTATCATGATGTTATTTATTGGTCCAGTGGTAAGAATTTTTTATTTCTTTACATTGAGTTGCAACCCATACTGAAGGTTGTGGTCTTTGATCTTCATCAGTAAGTATTTTAACTTCAGCAAGCAAGGTTGTATTATCTGCATATCTCAGGTTGTTAATAAATTTTCCTTCAATCCTAATGCCACATTCTTCTTCATATAATCCAGCTTCTCAAATTATTTGCTCAGCATACAGACTGAATAAGTATGGCCTTTTCTAACTCTTTAAAGCATTCAGTGACCCCCTTGTTCTGTTTGAATGACTGCCTCTTAGTCTGTGTACAAGTTCCTCAGAAAGATCATTTAAATACTCCAGAATACGCATGCTCTGCAATGTTTTCTATAGTTTGTCATGATTCACAGTCGAATGCCTTTGCATAGTCTATAAAACACATGCAAACATCTTTCTGGTATTCTCTGATTTCAGCCAAGGTCCATCTGACATCAGCAATTATATCCCTCACTCCACATCCTATCTGAATCTGGCTTGAACTTCTGGCAGTTCCGTGCCAATGTATTGTGGCAGCTTTTACCAAAAATTTACTTGCATGTGATAGTAATGATATCGTCCTATGATTTCTGCATTCTATTGGGTCATCTCTCTTTGGAATGGGCACAAATATGGATCTCTTCCAATCAGTTGATCAGGTAGCTGTCTACCAAATGTCTTGGCATAGATAAGTGAGTGCCTCCAGTCTGCATCAGTTTGTTGAAAGATCTCCATTTGCATTCTATTAATTCTCATTAGAGTCTTGTTCTTTGTATCTTCAGTACACCTTTGATCTCTGTCTTCAGTACCATTAGCTCTTGATTGTGGTATCTCTTGAAATGACTGAACATCATCCATTTCTTTTTGCTACAGTGACTCTGTATATTCTTTCTGTTTTCTTTTGATGCTTTCTGCATCATTCAATATTTTGTCCATCTTGTTTTAATTAAATGCCATCGAGTCAGTTCTGACTCATAGTGACATTGTACAGAATTTCCAAGAAACAGCTGGTGAGTTCAAATTGGCAACTTTTTGGTTCAAAGCAACCTTGCAGTCTAGTGTTTATCCTACAGTGCCACTTCAGGACTCCATGTTATTAGGGGCCACTGAGTTGATACTGACTCACAATGACCCTATGCACAACAGGTTAGTCCTGAGCCAACCTCACAATCATTAATACACCTGAGCCCATCGCTGCCACCACTGTGCCAATCCATCTCTTGAGGGTCTTCCTCCTTTTCTCTGACCCCCCACTTTATCAAACATGATATTCCTCTCCAGTGACCGGTCCCTCCTGATACTATGGTTGAAGGATAAGAGATGAAGTTTGGCCATTCTAGCGTCCAAGGAGCACCCTGGCTGGACTTCTTCCAACATGGATCTGTTTGTTCTTTTGGCAGTCCAGGTACTTTTAATATTCTCTTCCAGCACCATAGCACAAATGTATCAATTCTTCTACAGTCTTCCTTAGTCACTGTCCAAATTTTTGCATGCATATGAAGTTATTGAAAATACCTTGGGTCCAGAGAATCCTTTTTTTTAATTAATATTAATTAATTTTATATTAAATATTTCAAGTCGAGGTTTGAGTTTTTTTCAGTTCTTTCAGCTTGAGAAATACTGAGTATGCTCTTCTCTTTAGTTTTTCTAACTCTGGGTCTTTGCCCATTTCATTATAATTCTTGACTTTGTCTTCTAGGGCTGCCCTTTGAATTTTCTGTTCATTTCTTTTAGTTCCTCATTTCTCCCATTTACTCTAGCATCTCTACACTGGAGAGCAAGTTTCAGAGTCTTTTCTGACATTTATCTTGGTATCTTCCTTCTATTTTGTTTAATGACCTTTTGCTTTCTTCCTGTATATATGAAGTCCTTGATGTCATCCCACAATTATTTTGGTCTTTGGTCACTAGTGTCTAATGCATCAAATCTGTTCTTGAAATATCTCTAAATTCAGGTGGAATAAATTCAAGATCAAATTTTGGCTCTGGTGGACTTGTTTTAATTTTCCTCAGCTTCAGCATGAACTTTTGATGGTTATGAGCAATTGATGGTTTGGTTTGTTCCACAGTCTCCTCCTAGCCTTTTTTTTTTTTTTTTCTTTTTAAGAGACACAACATTTTTAATAGAAGTATACATATAGGGAGACTACCAGCTTGGACTGAAATATAAAGAGATTTTACAAAATGAAAAAAAAAAAAAATTCGCCGCTATAAGCTTTTATAACTTAGAAAATTTACAGCTCATATTCAGCTGGAAATATGAGTCCTAGCCTTGTTTTGAATGATGATATGGAGTTTTTCCTCTGTCTCTTCCCACAGATGTAGTTAATTTAATTTCTATGTATTCCATCTGGTGGGTATATGTGTCTTTTACGTTGTCTAAAAAAGATATTTGCAATGAACAAACTGTTGGTATTTCAAAATTCCATCTCCAGCATCATTTCTATCATGAGGGCCATATTTTCCAATCACTAATTCTTCTTCATAGCTTACAACATTTGCATTCTAGTTACCAATAATTATCAATATATCTTGATTGCATGTTTGATAAATTTCAGATTGAAGAAGTTGGTAGAATTCTCTAATTTCATCATCACTGGCATTAGTGGTTAGTAAATAAATGTGAATACTAGTGGTATTAACTGGTCTTCCTTGTAGGCATATGGATCCTATCACAGACAACATTGCATTTCAAGACAGATGTTGAAATGTACTTTTTGATGATGAATGCAATGCCATTCCTCTTTAATTTGCATTTCCAGCATAGTAAACCATGTGACTGTCAGATTCAAAATGGCCAGTAACAGTTCATTTCAGCTCATTAATGCTTAGAAAGGAGTCCTGCTATGTATGACACTGTAGGATAAGAACTGGACTGCAAGTTGAATTTGAACTACAAGGTCTGCAATTCAAACTCACCAACCACTGCTCAGAAACCCTATACAGGATCACCATGAGTTGGATTTGACTTGACAGCACTTAACAATAACAACAATGCTTAGAGTATCTATTTTTATGCATTTCATTTCATTTTAGACAACTCCCAATTTTCCTAGATTCACACTTTGTACATTACACATTCCAATTATTAATGGTTATGTGCAGCTTTTTCTCCTCATTTTGAGATATGCTAAACCAGCAAATGAAGATCCCTAAAGCTTTACTCCATTTGCATCATCATGGCTTTGAGGAGGCAGCTCTTCTCCAGTTGTATTTTGAGTGCCTTCCAACCTGAGGGACTCATCCTCAGGCACTGTATCTGACAATTTTCTGGTGTTATTCATCATGTTTCAATATTCAACATTCCGGTGCTATCTGACAGTGTTCAACTGCTTTTTTGTTAAGTACTGTGGAGTCGCTTCTGACTCATAATGACCCTATATAGGGTTTTCAAGTGTAGTGCTGTGGGTTAATGCGCCAGACTGCAAAGCCGTTTGAACTGCAAGGCTGGCAGTTCAAGTTCATCAGCTGCTCTTTGGAAACCCTATGCAGGGTTGCTATGGGTCAGAACTGACTCGACAGCACTAAACAACAACAAACAAGGCTGTACATTTTTGTAGGAGCAGAAAGCCTTATCTTTCTCCTGTGGAGTAACTGGTGGGCTTGAACTGCCAAGCTTGTGGTTTATAGAATAGTGCTTAATCTACACAGCCACCACAATCACAAGGTACGATAGGATGAGGTTTTAAGTTTATGTCTCTGATATTTCCTTATAAGGCCAAGTCTGATGCTTCCTTCTTATGGGCTTCAGGTGTGGCGCTCTAGGACCAGCTAATCCTTGGAAGCCCTATACAGGATCACTATGAGTTGGAACTGACTCAATGGCATTTAACAACAATAATGCTTCTTATAAGTCATTCATTTATTAATGTTTCTAGATAAGGAAGGTGACAATGTCCTTACATGTCATTATAATTGACTGTTAATATGCACCAACCCAATTCCTAATAAGAAAAGAAAAGGAAACCACGTCTAAGTAAAAGTGAGCACCTTCTCCTGTACAAGGTAACGATGAGTCTCCTGCAACCTCTGGGAGTGTTTTTGAAGATCATCAGCTTCCTTCATATGGTATGCAAGAGCTTTCTGGAGATAAACATTCTCTTTAAAAACAGTTTTTCCAGCATTATTCAATTGCCTAACAAAAATAGAGATAAGATTCCAAAACACAGATCTAAGTTTTAGTATTACCAAACTAGAACAAGGATTTATTTAACAATGTTCATTGTAACTTCCAACATTAATAATAATGACTACCACTTATGTGAGCCCTGTGTGGTGCTGTAGGATAAGTACTGTATTGGTAACCGCAAGATTGGCAGTTCAAACCCACAAGTTGCTCTTGCAACTCTATACATGGTCACTATGAGTTGTAGCAGACTCAATAGCACAAAACAACAACCACCACTTATTTAACATAAAATGGGTACTTGATCATTTGATTTGAGCCCTGATGGTATACAGGGTTAAGCACTGAATTGCTAACTACAAAGCCAGTGGTTCAAATCCACTAGGCACTAAGACGAGGCTTTCTACTACCACACAGATTTACAGCCTCAGGTCTACTATACCCTATAGGCTCTCTATGAGAGGAAATTGACTCAGTATGTGTTAGGTAGGAATCCTGTGACTAAGTTCTCTCCAAAGGGAAAATAAGAAGTGATGTGTTACTTCTACTCTAAGGCAAGTAACAGATGTATGAGTTTTCCATACTCTGTCCTAGCCACAGGATCAGATGTGAAGAACTCCAAAAGAGCAGAGGTACAGACAGCAGCAGTCCAACTCCCTGAATTACCATTAGAGGAGAGATGGCAGACCCATACTGGATTGTTACGTGAACAATAATGAAACTCCCAAATAAATTGAGATTTGGTAGTCTGTTAATACCATGTTGTTTGGTGTTACTTTCTCTAACATACCTATTATTACAGTCTGTAATGCTGCTAATAGTAAGCCCATTTTTATATGAAGATTTTTTTAAATTAACAAATCTACCTAAGTCTGTTAGCATGTAACTAGAGAACCAACGTCTAACTTCAGAGTCTATATTTTTTCCACTCTACAAGTCTGGCACAGAAAGAGTAAGGGGTAAAGGAGACAAGGGATAAAAAGGAAAGACACTGAAGAAAGTCAATCAGAAAATTTGAAGCAAGCAAGCCAGGAGAGAAGGGAGAAGTCAACATAATATACAAAGAATGAAAAAAACAAAAGAGAAGGCGAGAGGTAAGAGAAGTTACCAGAAAGAAAAGGAGGCAACAGTCTCTTACACAACAGCTTCATGGTGGGCTCTCTCTGCCAACATTATTATTTTCTTTTCAGCTTCTTGTTCTAGTCGATTCTAACAAAGAAAACAGGCTAGTTAAGTACAGAGCTATATTTGTAACAAGTAATTTTATACAAAAAAAATTAAGTATTTAGACACAAAACGAGTAGAAAGCTTTAGAGATCAATCTCTCCACCAAAACAATTGAACTCTGGAATTATTACTTTGGAACTCTGGAACCTGAGCAGACACATAAAACAAACAGTAGGGTTCCTGATGATCTCAGACACTGGAGAACCAAAGATAAAGAGGGAATCCTTGAAGAGAAAAGTAAATTGTCACATACAAGGGATGCTCAAGATGAAGTGCCAAATTTTTTTTTTAAGACACTGTAGCCAGAACGTACTAGAATGTTACATTTAAAGTGCTGAAAGAAAAAAACTGTCTACGAAGAATTCTATATCCAACAAAACTGTCCTTATTTAAAAAAAAAAAAAATGAAATTAAGATATTTCCCAAATAAACAAAAAGTACATGAGTTTATTATGACTAGATCTGTTCTACAAGAAATGCTAAAAAGGGCATCCTTCAGATTTTAGGAAAGCACACTAAATGACAGCTCAGAGTTGTACAAAGATAAAAAAGCCTCAAGTAAAAGTTGGAGGCCTGGTGTGGCACTGTGAGTTAATGCGCTGGACTACAATGTTGGTAAGGTTGGCAGTTCAGCTACTCTTTGGAAACCCTATACAGGGTCCCTATGGGTTGGAACTAACTCCATGGCACCTAACAACAACAAGTAAAGGTAATTTCATGGGCAACTACAGAAGTCAGTTTTACAGTATTTTTGGTTTGTAACCCTCTTGTTGAGTTCTCTTGTTGTTAGATATCATCGAGTCAGTTCTGACTGAAAGAAACCCTGTGTAGAGCAGAATGAAACACTGCTGGATCCTGTGCCACCCTCACAACTGCTGCTGTATTTGAATGAGCCCATTGTTGCAGCCACTGGGTCAATCCATTTTGTTGAGCTCTACATTATTTAAAACAACAAATACATTTTTAAATTAGGAATTTATCTTATTAGGCTAATAACATATACATATATACTTTGTGATAATAACACAAAGTTTGGAGGGAGAAACCATATACGGTTGTTGTTGTTAAATTCTGTTGAGTCAGTTCCAACCCATAGCAACCCAGTATAGGGTTTCCAAGGAGCAGCTGGTGAGCCTGAACCACCAAACTTGCAGTTCAAACCACTTTGCAGTCTGGCGCATTAACTCACAGCGCCACACCAGGACTCCTGTTATAGGGTTGTTGTTGTTTGTTGTTAAGTGCTGTCGAGTCAGTTCCGACCCATAGCGACCCTGTACAGGGTTTCCGAGGGTGTAAATCTTTACGGGAGTAGAAAGCCTCATCTTTCTCCCGCGGAGCAGCTGGTAGTTTCGAACCATAGGGTTAGAGTTGCTTAATGTTTATTGAAGTTAAACTGTTATCAATTTAAACTAGGTTATCATAATGTTGCTGTTAAGTGCTTTAGAGTCAGTTCCGACCCATATACAGCAACTCTGTATATGGTTTCCAAGGAGTGGCTGGTAAGCCTGAACCAACAACCTTGCACTTCAAACTGACTTTGCAGTCTAGTGCATTAACCCACAGTGCCACACCAGGACTCCATTATAATATTAGAAGGTTAAATATAATTCCCTATGATAACCACAAGAAAAATACAAAAACTATATACACAAAAGAAAAGGGAAGGGAACCAAAATGGCTCACTACAAAAAATTAAATATAAAAGAGGAAAAGTATTGAAGGAGATGAGGGACAAAAACTATATAAGACCTACACCTATGGAAGTAGTAGCTCAAAAGAGGGAACAAATCCTTACAGCAAGAATCATTCCCACCCCCTCCACACACAGAGTAGACAGGGATGGGCAACTTGGACACTGGCTACCCAAAATGGGGGGTGGGGGGGCTACAAAGGCAAAAAGTGACTGGCTACAAGCTTTCAAGAGGGAATCTAGACCCAGAGGGCCTGGAGGAAGGTAGAATCTCCAGTGAGTAGTATTCAATCTGACTAGGCAGGGCTGATGCAATGAAATGCAGACGGGTCTCTTGTGATACAACAGTGAATAATTGTTATCAGGACTGACTGTGAGGGTTGGAAATGTAAGGGTGGACGTTTTATAGCAAGGAGGGGAGTGATTGACTTTTCAGTCTAGGAGCAGAGGTCCCTAGGACCATCAAGGGAGAAGAGCAGAGAGCGGGACCCTACCCAGAGAAGCAGTGATGCCTGAAATGGAGCCAGAAATGATGATGTGGAGCTATGGAGCAGCTGGAGACTCTAGACCCAGAGAGGGAGAGCAACTGTGTGCTGAAGACCTGGGGAGCACGGGGGAAGGATTTCATGGAGGGGATTGTAACCATGGCAATAATTCACAATAAATCATTTTTTAAAAAACTATATAAGACACACCAGAAAAACAAATAGCAAAATGTCAGAAGTCTTTCTTTATCAGTAATTTCTTTAAATGTAATAGTTAAACCCTTTCATCAAAAGACAGAGATTGGCAGAATGGGTACACAAACAAATAATTATGATGCCAACATCAAGAGACACATTTTGGACCCAAAGTTACAAATAGGTTGAAAGTGAAAGGATGAGAAAAATATTACATTCAAATAGTAGCCAAAAGAGAACTGGAGTAGCTATTTAAATATCAGACAAAATAAACTTTAAATCATAATCTGTTACAAGAGACAAAGAAGAAAATTATATAATGACAAAAAAGATAATTCATCAGGAAGATGTAACAATTATTAATGTGCGAGGAGACTTTAAAAAGTTCATAGAACAATGGAATGAAAAGATAATGGAATTTTTCCACAAATTTTTTGAAGCCCTCACATCATGTCCCAAATATATGGAAAAAACATAGACAATAATAGTTGGAAACTTCGATACACCACTTTCAATAATGGACAGACACTTAGAAGATCAATAGGAAATTTAGTGGATTTTAAGAACACTATCAACCAAGGATAACTAACAGACATGCCCAGAACACTCCATTCAACATCAGCACAATATGCATTCTTCTCCAGTGCCCAGATCCTTCTTTAGCATAGACCATATGCTAGGTTACAAAACAGTCTCAATAAATTTTAAAAGACTGAAATCATATAAAGCATCTCTGACCACAATGGCATGAAATATAAATCAGTAGCAGAAGGCAAACTGAAAAATAAGCAAAATTAAACAGCACACTACTTAATTAATAGGTCAAAGGAAAAATCTAAAGGGAAAACAGAAAATACTTGTTGCTGTGTACCATCCAATCAGTTCCTACTCAAACCAACCATGAATAGAGTTTCTGAGGTGTGACTGGTGGGTATGAACTGCCAACATTGTGGTTAGCAGCCTAGTGCTTACCCTACAGTGCCACACCAACCTATCAAAACTATGGCACATAGCAAAGGCAGTACTTACATGAAAATGTATAGCCTACATTAAAAAAGGAGTCCTGGTATGGCACTAGACTAACTAAGAAAAAAAGATGGAAATCATTAAAACCTGAAACGAAATAATACTGACCCCACAGAAATAAAAAGGCAAACACTATAGACAATTGTACACCAATAAATCAGATAATCTAGATGAGATTAGGATTCCTGGTGTGGTGCTGTGGACTGCTAACCACAAGGTCTGTGGTTCAAACTCATCAGCCAAAACCAACAAACAGATGTGATGGGCAAATTCCTAGAAACACATAAATTACAGTAATTCAAGAAAAAAAAACAAAAACCAGAAAATCTCAATTTAAGAGATTAAATTCATGATCAAAAAAGTCTTTCAACAAAGAAAAGTCCAAGACCAGATGGACTCACTGGGTATATCTGCCAAATATTTCAAAAAAAAAATTAACACCAATCCTCCTTAAACTTTCCAAATTATAATTGAGGGAAAATTTCCTATGAGATCTTGTATGTTCCATAGAAGACAATCTATGAGGCCAGTATTAGCCTGATACCAGTCAGAAAAGGACACCATAAGAAAACTACAAACTGTTATTCCTTATGAACATAGACTCTTTGTAAAATGGCAATCCCTCTAGAGGATTTCAGTCATTTCTAAAAAGGAAGGGGAATTTAAGATCTTTAAAACAGATGGTTTTGTTGTCCTTGTTTTTTATTCTGCTATGATTTGGTAATATTCTTTCGTTTTCTAACAACAGATGGAAGGTTGATATATTTCTAAACATATGTGGCATTGTGTAGAATAAGCACCAGCTTGGAAACCCTATACAGGGTTACTCTGAGTCAGAACTGACTTGATGGCACTTAACAACAACAACAACAATAGTAAACAAAAGATGTCTTAATTAATCCTAATAGTATGTACCTTTTCTTCAAAAAACCTGCCTTCCAATCTTTTAAGAGTCTCCTGATGTTTCCGCTCTGTATTCCTTAAATTCTCTTTTAGCTAAAATCAAAATAACAAGCAGACAAAAGATGGTCAATAGGAAATAGAGTTGATTGGGGTATATTCCTAGAATACTCTTAATAAAGAAACATTTTCTGTTCCTTACTTAATTTTGAACATAACAAATAAAATCTTTTCAAAAGATAGTCTCATGAAATAAATAATAACACCCAAGAGGAATGTGTTCTTTAGCACAATCAATTATATGAGATCAAAAGAACACTTGCCCAAAGCCAATTTGATAAGTTAGGAAGGGATAGAACCTAGGGCAGAAATGGGGAGAGTGCTAAGACATTGTAGGGAATGCCACCAATGTCAGGGAACACTTTATATACAAGGTTTCAAATGGGAAGCTAATTTGCTCTGTAAACTTTCACTTAAAATACAATTAAAAAAAAACTTTTGTCCGATTTCTAGTACCAATTTCCCATCCTCCTCTATAGATTTGTAAGATCAGTATTAATTTGAGGTTTTTAAAGCCTTTCATGCCAGAGTATTCAGACAAGTTGTTCTCATATTTTCTAAATGTCTTTATTTTAAACATGTGGAATCACAAAATCATAAAATTTTAGAACTAAAGAGGGCTTCAAGAGTCAGACTATACAACTATCCACCAAATATTTTTTATACCCTTTTTACACATAGTGGTTTCTTAACCAAACCTATTGCCATAGAGTCAATTCCAACTCACAGAGACCCTATAGGACCGAGTAGAACTGCCATATTCTTTTCCCACAGAGTGGCTGGCAAGTTAGAATGAATGGCCTTTTAGTTAGTAGTCAAGTGCTTTAACCTCTGTGCCACTCAGGCTCCTCCAGCTAATACAAGAATCCCTATATTATCCCTTTAGTCCTGGTATGGCACTGTGGGTTAATACACTGGACTGCAAAGTCTGTGTGAATAACAAGGTCGGCAGTTCAAGCTCACCAGCTGTTCCTTGGAAACCCTATACAGGGTCTCTACGGACCGGAACCAACTCAACAGCACAATAACATATAATCCCTGGAGTGGCACTGTACAATCAGCACTGGAATGCTAACCACAGGTCTATGGTTTAACCCACCAACTACTCCTCTGAAACCTTATACAGGGTTGCTAAGCGTCAGAACTGATTCCATGGCACTTAACAATAACAACATATCATCACTATTATTAGATATTAGACATATCACTAGTTCAAATCTCATCAATACACCTAAATGTCACTTAATGGGGTCTTAATTTTAGAAAATTTCTTCCCAATAAAAACCACAAGGAATAAAAGAATTGTAAATCCTTCTAGGCAAAAAAAGAAATGAAGTATCAAGTTAATGTTAAACTATGGACCTATAGTTTATATTCACTGGGAAAAATGGAACAGATTAACATAGGCATAATCAATCTAATATTTCTACCATTAAAAAGGCAGTAGAGAAGGGCTTTTCCATCAGAAGACCAGAGTTCAAGTGCTGGCTCTCTGAGCAGCTATTGGAGTCTGAGCACTAACTTCTCCAACTCTCAGGTTTCAGTGTATAAAGAGTATAACAGTGTACCCATCTCAGAGGGTTACAGTAAGGGCTAAATAACAAATAATATACATAGTTAACACAGTTGTTGTTGTTTTGTGCTGTTAAGTTGGTTCCCACTCATAGCGACCCTGTATAGGGTTTCCAAGGAGCAGATGGTTGGTTTGAATTATCAACCTTGCAGTTAGCAGTCCAGTGTTTATCTTGCAGTGACAAACCAGGGCCATTTAATATAATGGTTAGTTGTTATTTTGCCTAATAATGTCGTCACTTATACTTTAAAAATTTCCTTACTGTGATACCTGTTCTAACTATATTAAATCTATTTTATAGGATCTCTTTCAAATGTTCTTTTTTCTCCTTGTATGTCTTTCAAACAATTTTTCAAAAAGCAGTCTTTTATGCTGTCAGACTTCCAAAATTAATGTCAATATATAAGTTTATAGAACTATCAACCATTTAAATGAGGGGAGAATTTTTCATACACCTTTGGGCTCCCTAAAAAAAAATCTATAAATTAATAAACCTGTCAAAAGATAATTAGGCAATGCATATCAAAAGCTTGTAAACTGCATGTTCTTTAACCTTTGAATTCTACTTCTAGAAGATATCCTAAAAATTAAAGATATACAAGATTTTCTTACTTACACGTTCATCACTTTATAATAGTAAAAAATTACCAAAAAAGTTCAAATGTCCACTACTCAATGGAATTCTATGCATATATTCAAAAAATCTTATAGAAAATATTTCAATGGCATTGAAAAATGTTCACAATATAGAAAGTGAAAATAGGAATTTGTATACCATAATCTTACTTTGGTAAAAAATAGCAGACAGGTAATTTTTAAGTACATGTGCAGAGAAAAAAATAAAGACCATACAACAAAATATTAATAATGGTTATTTATAGGTTGTTGTTGTAGTTGCTAAGTGCCATCGAGTCTGTTCCGACTCATAGTGATCCTGTATAGGTTTTCTGAGAAGCAGCTGGTGAGCTTGAACTGTTGACCTTGCATAGGGTATATAAATAACAATTATTAATAGTTTATTGTATACTCTTTAATATTAATAATGGTTATTTATAGTTAGTGCCGAATATCGGTGTACTGCTGTAGGATAAATTGACCAAAAGATCAGTTTGAATCTCAAGGTTGGTGGTTCAAACTCCAAAGCAGCTCCCTGGAAACCCTATACAGGGTCGCAATGAGTTGGAACCAACTCAACAGCACTAAAATCCAGCAACATAGGTAGTGTAATCGGGGAGCATTTTTCTCTCTTACTGGCTAAATTTGCTTAAATTGGTATTATCACTTTATCAAAAGAACAATGGTAAAAACTATGTTTTAAAATTAATAAACATCTATCAACACATCAGAAGATAAAACATTATTTCTTAATATTTATATGATGACTACTTTTTAATTTAGCCTCTTTTAAAGTTCGTGTAACAAATTCTCTATAATTCATTTTCTTCCATTATCAGGAAGAACTCATGGGTCCCTACACCTATCTCAGTTTGATACTACCAGCTGTTCCGTGGGAGAAAGATGAGGCTTTCTGCTCCAGTAAAGATTTACAGCCTTGGAAACCCTGTACAGGGTCGCTGTGAGTCGGAACCGACATCTATCTCAGACTCCTGGTGTGGCGCTGTGGGTTAATGCATCAGACTGCAAAGCCATTTGAACTGTAAGGTCGGCAGTTCAAGCTCACCAGCTGCTCCTCAGAAACCCTATACAGGGTCGCTATGGGTCAGAACCGACTCAATGGCACTTAACAACACCTATCTCAGTTTCTTCCCTATTTGAGGTTCCACAGAACCACTCTTGTCCCCCTATAAACTAGTATATATAAAATGAGGAAGGTTAACAAGCAATTTGTACAACATGATCTCACTGGGTGAAAATTGCATATAGGTTATTTTTTAAGTACGTGTGTTTCTGCATGGGGGCGGGGGGAGAAAGACTACTCAAAATGTCTTTGTATTTTAACTCTTTCCCACGTTCTTTAAAGGACTGAAATGTATTTCTCCTCTAGGTGGCAACATTGTTCTTTAAAAAAAAAAAATCACCCCATGACTCACTTGAAAATGTACAGTTTTTAACTCACTTTTGTTCAGCTACACGATGGCTATTTTGAGAGTTCCTGAAAAGTTAACTGCATCAGTTCAATCTGCAGCATTTTCATATAAAACAAAATTTTATATTCCATCCAGACTACTGGTTCCTTTAATTATATATATAATGAATAGACCAACTCAGTAGTTAACAAAGATTTATTGAGCATTATTATGTATCTTTTGTTTTGGTGAAAACAAAGGACAATGATGTTCATGAGTCAAACAACTCACTATCTAGTAGGGGAGATGAGACAAATGAGAAATATAATATCAAACTAGAATGAGCTAAGTAGTATGTATAAAAGGGATTTTTAAAATGCTATGAGACACAGAAATGACTTTTAAACATGATTCAGAGAAGTTCCTCGTGGAGAACATGCATTTGAGATCAATCTTTAAGGGATGTATAAAAATTTAATGCATGCAGACCTAACAGGAGAAGACTGGAGGTAGAAAAAATAGTGTCAACAAAGTAAGAGAAGCAGGGAAGACTTGCAGGATGAGTGAGTAACCAATTTGGTGGAAGGAAGAGATGTAGTAAAAGCGTATAATAGTGTTCCAAGGTAGGTGCAGGGTATTGGCTTTCAGGCTAAGGCATCTGGATAACATTCTGTTTTCAGTGGAGAAACACTAAAGAAAATTCTTGAGGTGAACAGAACTGTGATATTTTAAGATTATTCCCACAGCAGTGTGTACTTTGGACCTCAACTGTGTTGTGGTTTTAAGACATTCTTTAACATTCTTCTCTTCAAAAGATGATGCCTAATTCACCACCTTTGATTGTGGGCCAGACTTAGGGACTCACTTCTAGCTTCAACAATATAGTAGAAGCAAAGTTTCAAATAGGTTCACCCCGGTTCCATCATGGCCAATGGAATGATGCAGAAATGAACCCAAATTTTTTTAATTTGGTGAACTGGATCACTAACTAGAACAGGAAAAATTATGAGTAGAAGCCCTGCTAAAAACTTAATTTCCCTCTTAGGAATCAGCACAGCAACCAAATCTTTTGAGGAGCTGAGTGTGAAACACCAGTACCTTATACTCAAAGAGGACAGCTGGCTGCACACTTCGGAAGTGTGTCACTCTCCACGGTCCTGTCAATAATCCAACACTACCTACCAGACTCCTTAAAGGGTTCACTACACCTGCTCCAAATCTCCCATTCCAGGGCTTCTACCCATAATTTTTCCTGTTCTGATTAGCATTCTGGAAGATCCAATTTTTTAAACTCCTAGTCTGCTCCAATTTTGTTTCCTTGGCCATGACTGAACCAGTTCCAAGCCCTGGGCAGAAACAAATCGGCAACTTCTTGAACAAAGACAGCCTCATGGGAAAGTTTTGAGATAGGTGCTCAATTATGACAGGAAAGGTTAAAATCTTTAAATCTAGTTAGTGATCCAGTTCACAGTCTGAAAAGTGACTTCCCAATTCCTGAAGTGTCTTCCCAATTCATAATGAAATGTACCAATTCATTACTTTAAGTTTGAGTTAAATCTTTTACAATGATTTTTTAATATTATGTATAATATAACCAATAATAATCAAACCGTTGACAACTACTTCACTACTAGGAGCCAATGATCTCAGTATCCCAAATAATGCTGTTAGTTAGCAGGTGATGCTAACAGTCATATTTTACAGATGAGAAACCTGAAACTCAGAAAGGTTAACAAACTATCCAAGGTCACACTGATACAAGCAACAGAACTAGGATATGAAGTCCATGATTTCAACCACTACATTTTCATCTCTACTTTATTAATTTCTCATACACCCTCTCAGTTTGGCAGTTAGCAAAAGGGTAAAGAGAAACTTTTCCTATTAAAGTTTGTTCTTGCTAAATTGAGCACTAGGTAGGCAGAGGAGAACTGGACAAATACTGCATGCTTAGAGACAGCATTTCATGACTGAAAGTAAGAGACACTAAGACAGAGTTTCTTAAATAATACTAATTATATTAATAATTTTAGGAGTAGTAATAATACCAGCAGGATCAGAGACAGCAGTAATATTTATAAACACACAGTGCTAAGCATTTTAAATAGATTGTTTTATTTGTTCTTCACAATGATCCTTTGAAATTTGTACTAGTATTCTCATCTTCATGTTATTAAACAGAGTTAGAAATATACACTTGAAACTTAACAAGGTACTCAAGTAAGAAATATACAATATTTATACTCTAGCAGTCTGATTCAGAGCACCAATTTTTAACCTACTCACACTACACTTTATATATAATGATAAATGGTAAGATTCCTTCTACCACTACTACTACTACTAACAGCATTGGTATTTATAGCTATTCAATGGTGTGCTAGTTTTTTAACAGGCTGTTTAAAGCATTAGTAGCATGAAAATTGGTCACAACAAAATATCTACACTACAAAAATCAGGCCTCTTTTTTTGTGGAAAGTTGCATACCACTGGGCAACAATCTGTGGCAACAACCACTCCCTTCACAATCCTTTCTACTCCTCAGCTGGCTTCACTGCAATGGCCACGCAGAGCTCAGACACCATACTCACAGTTAAGGGGTTTATTAGGGAAGTTAACAGGATCACAAAATACTCAGGACACAGATGTTCCAGTCAGCTGCTGAGAAAGGCCCACAGGACACACCACTCCACCATAAGGCTCAGCCTGGAGGCGCTCAGCACTAGCTCCCCTACTTAATTGCCTGGAGGCACCCCACTCTAAAAAAGCAAGCTTCCTGTCCAAAGTCACTTAGCTTTACTTGCTTAGTGGGCTGGGAAGTCCACTGCTCTGTCTTATGTTCTTGGTTCTGCTAACTGATGCTCCTCTGCCAACTCCTCTGGTGTCACAGCTTTCTGTCCCCAGGTCAAGGAGTTTCAATGTACAGGGATCTCAGAGTCCAAAGGACACACTCCCCGCTCCTGGCTCTTCTTTGATGGTAATAAGATTCCCCTCTCCTGTTTTTGAGATGGTTCATTTTATACCCATGCTAGAGTTTTGCTTTTATAGTAAAATTAACTGTTAACATCCACAGTTGAATCATGTCATCCTGTCAATAACTTCTCCCACCTTCTCTTACCCAGACCCAGCAGGGCAAAAACATTATTTGGTGGGAGTTAGGCTATGGCTAGAAGAGACACTAAATAATTCACTACACTACACACTATTTATATAGTTCTTATCTGTGCTATTTTAAATACTTTACATATACTAACTCATTTAATATAACAATCGTATGAGACAGTAACTGTTATTATCCTCATTTTAAAGATGAGGAAACCAACACATAGAGAGATTAAGTAACTTGCTGAAAGTCACATAGTTAATTTCTTATGCTACTTATGCCTGGAACTCTGCCATTTATTGCATTAAAACTATATTCTGAGTGGAGGAAATGAAAGACAAGGGAAATGTCAGAGTAACTTTTTGAAAATACTCAGTGTTCCTTACCCACAGAGCCTTTAACAATTTTCTAAAATCATTGATCATCATTCTAAACACATTTTCTTTTGGGACTTTGCTACTTGGCCCTGATGCTTTCTAAGAATTGTAGCTTGTTTCTCACTGAAACTAAACCAAAGGTTGGGCTGTTGATAAATGTGGGAGGGGTGTATTGGCTAAGATTTGGTGAATCCACTAAAACAACTGCTTAGAGAAAGATGTAACAGTCTAGATCATTCACATCTTGTCCTAAACTGATGCGCCTTCCCCTTTTTCTCTCACATAATATCTAAATGTCAAAAGGACTTCTTTGCTCTCTCACAGAAGTAATGTTTGTGAAGGTTTTTGCAGATGTTGGTAGTTAATTCTAATTTCCTTTTTTATATATAAGAGAAGGAAACTTACATCATCTAATTCTTTCTCCACTTGGATTTTTCTTTTCTGGAACTGTCTTATCGTTTTCAGTTCTGTCTGAATCATGCCAATTTCTTTAGCTTTTAAATGAAATTGTCCTTCCAGGTCACTTATTTGCATAGTGTATTTTTGTTCCTGTATACAAAAACAAGTAAGCAAACAAAACAAAAACAGGTAAATGAGTTAGGAAAGAGAATAGGAGACCCACATAATCATGTACCATCTGAAGTCAAAACAAAACAATAACAAAAAAATAAAAAACAAGGGAGAGCAGGTATTTTTTCTTAATATTTTTCTTATTGAAAAAGTAATAATACAAACTTGCTAGAGAAAAATACGAAAAAATAAATGTAAAACTATCCATAGCTTTATCACACAAAGACAACCACTGTTAATATTTTGGCATGACATGTATATGTTGTTGTTGTTGTTAAGGGTCATTGAGTCACTTCAAACTCATAGCAACCCTATATAGAGTTTCCAAGCAGAAAGCCTCATTTTTCTCCCATGCAGCTGCTGGTAGGTTTGAGCCACCAACATTATGGTTCATAGACCAGTGCTCATCCTACAGAACTACCGTGTGTGTGTGTTTCTAAAATATAATTGAAATCATAATATAAAACACACAGTTGTTTCCTGCATTTCATCTAATATTTTATAGTAAACATTTCTCTATATTATTAAAATGTATTTTAAAACATTTAAAATACCTTCCAAGAAATCTTTGATATTCCATAATTACTCATTTTCCTACTATTAGACATTACAATGAACATCTGGAATAAAATTTTATCCATATTTCTGATTATTTCCTTAGGAATATTTAATATGCTATGGGAATGTGATGGCTCTGTAGGATAAACACTGGACTGTGAATTACAAGGTTAGCAGTTCAAGTCCACCAACCACTCCATGGGAAAATGATGAGACTTTTTGAGTCTGCAAAGATTTACACCTTTGGAAACCCCATACAGACTCACTATGAGTTAAAACTGACTTGATGGCACGTAACAACAATAATCACAGAGGCTGCTGAAAGGGGATATCTGACTAAGCATCTTACCACTGAGAGCTGAAGTTTGTTTTATTTCCTAACGAATAATGTAAGAGCCAAATTTCCACCATCTTGAAAGAAAATGTTACCTGAAGTGGCCTCCTAGCATCCTTTTCTGACAGCGTCTCAGCTTCCTTACGGAGAATTACCTCTTTCACATTGATTATTGTCTGCTACTAGCAGACAGAGTATTCTATCCTCTTCGTTTATACAGTGAGAATCTAGACAAGTTCTCCCTCACTGAAATTTTGGTTATGAGCAAAATGTCAAGATTGCTAATTTTCAGTAGCACCTCTGTGGGTTTCTGCAGTTTATGCTTCCTGTATCTCCAGGGATACCTTGGCTTCTGACTGTTTCCAAGCCTGGCTCTTGAATCTTCCCATTGAGTCTGCAACCTCCTACTTTCAATCAATTTTCTTTCTCTTAATTTAGACAGTTTTGTTGTTGGTGGTGGTGATGTGCCGTGGAGTTGGTTCCAACTCACAGCGACCCTGTACAGGGTTTCCAAGGCTATAAACTTTATGGGAGCAGAAAGCCTCATTTTTCTCCTGCAGAACAACTGGTAGTTTTGAACTGCTGACCTTGCAGCTCACAGCCCAATTTGTAGCCACTAAGCTGCATAGGGTACTAGGATTCAAAGTATTCTATCCTAACTAGTATGTAATTCATTAGATCGCTTATCTGTCTAGTGAGTATTAAACAAAATTATGAGGTTTCAAAAGGTTCGTGGGAAGGTTTCATTATCTTTTAATTCCACTTTTCCACAGACTTTCTGAAGTCCCGTTGTATCTGCCCAGTGACAGACAGTGCAGTGATAGAGAGTGGTGTATTCTAAAGTTGAAAGATAAAAAGAATGACTTCATAATTTTGCCCAGAGTCAGGCCTAATCCTACTCTGTTGTTACTGTGAGCTGCTGTAGAGACAGCCTTGACTCACAGTGACCCCATACACAATGGGACAAAATGCTGCCTAGTCCTGAGGCATCCTCATGATTGGTGGGGGATGGGACCACTATGAGTGACAAGGTTTTCACTGGCTGATTCTCAGAAGTAGATAGCCAGGCCTTTCTTCTTAGTTTGTCTTAACCTGGAAGCTCAGCTGAAACTTGTTCAGCATCACAACAGCACACAAACCTCCAAAGACAGGTGGGTGGAAGCTGTCCAACGAGGTACACTGCTTACCAGAATTAAACCCAGGTCTCCCACATGTAACACAAGGGTTCTACCAGAGAATCACCAATGCCTCAATCACACTATAAATAAAGCAAAGTATTAAAGAACTTAAATGGAAGCTTTGGGTTAATTTCACTTTTTCCCAGTAAAGAATTATAAAGCAACTTCCTTTTATTGCAATATTTATTTATATTTTTCTCTAAGATGCATTTTAATTTATTTATACATAATAAAATATATACATGAGAATAAAAATGTATA